>NC_090392.1:55414579-55717609 GCF_036365525.1 Heterodontus francisci | reverse complement strand
AGAGAGTAGTAGGGGCGTGGAACGCCCTGCCTGCAACAGTAGTAGACTCGCCAACTTTAAGGGCATTTAAGTGGTGATTGGATAGACATACGGATGAAAATGGAATAGTGTAGGTCAGATGGTTTCACAGGTCGGCGCAACATCGAGGGCCGAAGGGCCTGTACTGCGCTGTAATGTTCTATGTTCCTGCTCCTAGTTCATATATATATTCGTATGTCAGTATGTTTGGCAGTAATTAAGACTTATCACACCATTAAAAGCACACTTATACTAGAATGGACAAGCTTTAACTTGACATGAGTTTATTGCATCAGGTAAGTACATCAAATTCACACCATTCCATGTGCTTCAATGGTGTGTCTCAGTCAGATACCATTTGCACACAGCCTTTGCAGGAGCAGGGCATCTCGGACAGCAACTTCCTGATTTCCATGTTTAACTGGAAGTTGCTGTTCACTTTATATGCTAATAAAGGTGAGCTCTGTTAGCATTACCATTACTTCTAATGCAAATTTGGACCCAGAGCATAGCAAATGATTCCGTTTTATCTTTATCTTTATTCTATATTTTATAACAAGGATGGTTCTAACAGTTACGCTAGCTCAAGATTTGGGAATATATAAATCTCTCAAAATGTTTATTTCAAACTATGCTTTTTATACAATAATTTTAATAGGGTTTTTCTCAGTCTACTCAAACAAAATGGGAAAAGTGTGATTTATACACAGTATGGCTTCTTATCAAATCAGTGCTAAATCAGCACAGGAAAATTCCTATTTCAAAACTATTACAGCTAAAAATGCCTTTTTGCATAAATCAACCAGGAGTTTCCACTTTGGGCGTTCTCAGTGATCTAGGCACAAATTGCGTTCAAAATTGTGCCGGTTTTGAGAAGTGTTTTTTCCCCTCAAGTTTCCACTCAAACTCATTTGCATATTGCTGAGCATAAAATTGACCATGAACCAGGGTAATAGGCAGCACCTAAGAATACAATTTCAAAAAAAAATTATATTAAAAATATTCCTTGATATACTTAAGATTTGTAACCTGGTGCAGTTTTATTAATGCAGCTGGAAATGGATTTTCCACAATAAATAAGCATTTTAATTACTATGAGTAGCCTGATTGTTAAAAAACTGATAATGACATACCATAAAACCTGTACAGAATCATTTACTAGTTGATTTGGAGTACAGTAGTCAGTTTCTTAGAATTTCTTTTTAAAAAGCTTTAAAAAATGCACCTATAACTGTCCTTGCGCTAAAAAATAGTACCTTTAAGAGCCTCTTTGAAGGCCCACATTCGGGCGCAATTAGCGGAACCTCACCATGTTGATTAATTCGATCTGGGGCGTGGCCAGTTTTGTGGATGGGGTTGGGTTCGAGTGCAATTTTTTTTAAACTAGTGCAAAGGTCACAGAAATGTGATTTGCACTGAATGCAATTTGTTCGAGATTCTGCAATCTTTTGGGCAGGTTTGATTGATTATGTTGAAAAAAACAGCAGAGAATCCATCCCATCAACTTGAATAAAATTCTGATTTAATACTGCTGCTTTGTGGAATTCCAAGGTTTGATTCAACAAGAAATTCTCCTGCCAAGACAGTAAATTTCAACATTCCCACCAGTGTATTGCTGTCCTAAATGTTATAAACAATTTGTCAATGTGCTGTGAAGATATCCAGACTTACAGCTCTGAGATCACTATGATCCTTCTATTCTGGTCTCATGTGCATCCCCAATTTCAATCGCACTGCCATTGGCTTCTGTGCCTTCAGTTGCCTAGGCCCTAAGCTCCAGAATGCTCTCTCTAAATTTCTCCACCTTTCTACCTCTCTCTCCTCCTTTAAAGCACTCCTTAAAACCAACCTTTTTGACCAAGCTTTTGGTCACCTACCCTAATAAATCCACATTGAGACTCACCAGCAGCAGCGGCGGTAGACCTGGGTGGAGACTGAGTACAGTAATGGAGGTGTAGAGCCTCCAGTGAAATCACCAACAACAAAAGCAACATCTGAAAGCAACAATAGTGACATCACAACCAGGAAAGCAGCCAATTGGTGAGTAGCTGTTAAGTGTTTCTAGTTAATAGTCTGGCAGGGAACCTCAGCTCCCTGGAATATACATCCTTTACCAGGTGGGAAATCCTGGATGCTTCTCTGGGCCTGGATGATCATATGTGCAGGAAGTGTTGCCAGCTAGTGCAGTTTGAGCTCCAGGTTTAGGAGCTTGAACGGCAGCTGAAGTCACTACGGGGATAGCATGTTTCTGGAGCTGGTCACCATGCAACTTAAAAATGTGCAGGCAGAGAGGGAGCGAAGGACAAGAAGGACCAAGCAGCCAAGGCAGGAATCCCATGAGTGCATCTTGCTCTCCAACCAGTGTTCAGTTCTGAATACTGATTGGAGTGATGGTTCCTCTGGGGAGTGCAGGCAAAGCCAAATCCACAGCACTATGGATGGCTCAGCTGCACAGCATGGAGGAAGAAGAATGGCAGTGTAATAGTGGTAGAGGATTCGACAGTGAGGGGAGCAGGCAGGTAATTCTGTGGCCGCAGCCGTGACTCCAGGATATGTTTGCTCCCTGGTGCAAAGGTCAAGGATGGCACTGAGCATCTGCAGAACATTCTGAGGGGGGAGAGTGAACAGCCAGAGGGTGTGGTCCATATTCACATAATGACATAAGCAGAAAGATGGATGACATCCTGCAAGCAGAGTTTAGGGAGCTAGACCAGAGATTGAAAAGCAGGACTTCAAAGCTAGCAATCTCGGGATTACTCCCAGTGTCACATTCTAGTGAGTACAGAAAAACAAAGGTAGAGTTGGTGAATATGTGGCTAGACAGATGGTGCAGGGGGAAGGGCTTTAGATTCCTGAGACATTGGGGTCATTTTTTGGGAAGTTGGGACCTGTCCAAGCCAGACAAGTTGCACCTTAACAGGGACGGGACCAATAGCCTCACAGGGGGTTTTGCTAGTGCTGTTGGGGAGGGCTTAAACTAGGTTAAAAGGGGGATGGGAACCTCAGAGTATATTCAGAACAGACAGAAGAAAAGTTTGAAATGGAAGGCTGAAAAGTGGTAAGTCTGGTTGGAAGGCAGAGGAAACAAAGGCTAGAAAATTGACAAGAAGGGAGTTTGGCAGTGCTAAGTGGTATATGCTACAATGCAAGAAGTCTAGGGTGTAAGGTAGATGAACTGACAGCACAGACTGACAAGCAGGAGTATGGTATTACAGCTATTATTGAAACATGGCTGAAAGAAGGGCAGGAATAGCAGCTCAGCATTCCTGGTTACAGGATTTTCAGGCATGATAGAGAGGTGAATAGAAAAGGGGGGAGGGGTCGCAATGTGGATTAAAGAAACAATTATAGCTGTGAGGAGGGATGATATGGTGGATGGATAATCAAATGAGACCATATGGGTTGAACTGAAGAACAAAAAAGGGGCAATCACATTACTGGGAGAGTTCTATAGACCCCTAAAACAGTCTGAGGGAGATAGAAGAGCAAATATGTCGGCAAATTTTTGAGAAGTGCAAAATAAAAGTAGTAGTGGGGATTTCATCAACCCTAATATTAACTGGAAGAGAGTTAGTGTAAAAGGCACAGAGGGAGCAACATTTTTAAAATGCATTCAAGAGAATGTAACAAGCCCAACAAGAGAGGGACGATTCTGGACTTAGTTTTGGGGAATGAAACTGGGCAGGTGGAAGGCGCATCAGTTGGGGAGCACTTTGGTGGAAATGATCATAATTCAGTCAGATTTAGGGTAGTTATGGAAAAAGAAAAAGAGAGACCAGCAATAAATGTTCTCAATTGAGAAAAGCTAACTGAAGGTAAATCAGTGTCTGATCAGTGGGAGGCATTCAAGGAAGAGATAGTGAGGGTTCAGAGGAAGTATGTTTCCTTAAAGAAAAAAAAAGTGGGTCTAACAAATCCAGATCCCCCTGGATGTCAAGGGGCTTAAAGGAGAGGATAAAGAAAAAAAGGGAAGCTTATGACAGATAGAGAGGGCTCAATACTGCAGAAAACCTCGAGGAGTATAAAAAGTGTAGGGGTGAAATTAAAAAGGAATTTAGGAAAACAAAGAGAGGGCATGAAAAAATATTGGCAAGTAAATCAAGGAAAACCCAAAGCTTTTTTTTTTAATACATAAAGAGCAAGAGGATAACTTAAAGAGTAGGGCCTATTAGGGACCATAAGGTTAAACTTGTAGGTGGAGGCAGAGGACGTTGGTATGGTTTTTAATGAAAACTTTCCATCTGTTTTCACAAAACAGAAGAACGATACAGACATTGCAATCGGGGGGAGCAGTGTGAAATGTTAAATGAAATTAACATAGTGAGAGAGAAAGTATTAAGGGTTTATCATCTTTGAAAGTGGATAAATGCCCAGGCCTGGATGAAATGTATTAAGGGCAACACAGTGGTGCAGTGTTAGCACCGCAGCCTCACAGCTCCAGGGACCCGGGTTTGATTCTGGGTACTGCCTGTGCGGAGTTTGCAAGTTCTCCCTGTGACCGCGTGGGTTATCACTGGGTGCTCCAGTTTCCTCCCACAGCCAAAGACTTGCAGGTGATAGGTAAATTGGCCGTTGTAAATTGCCCCTAGTGTAGGTAGGTGGGAGGGAATATGGGATTACTGTAGGGTTAGTATAAATGGGTGGTTGTTGGTCGGCACAGACTTGGTGGGCCGAAGGGCCTGTTTCAATGCTGTATCTCTAAAATAAAATAGAGAAGGCATAGTGGAAGCTCTGACCATCATTTTCAATCCTCTCTGGTTACAGGTGTGGTGTCAGAGGACAGTTAATGCTGTACTATTGTTTAAAAATGTAGAACGGGATAGACCAAGTAATTAGAGGCCAGTCAGCCTAACCGTGGTGCTGGGAAAATTATTGGAAAAAATTCTGAAGGACAGGATAAAATCTTCATTTAGAAAGACACGGATTAATCAAAAACAATCAGATTGGTAAGGGAAGGTCATGTCTGATTAACATGATTGCATTTGTTGAGCAGGAAATAAGGAGAGTGGATGAGGGTAGTGCATTTGATGTAGTCTATATGGATTTTAGCTAGGCTTCTGATAAGGTCCCACATGGCAGACCGGACCTGAAAGTTAAAGTCCATGGGATCCAAGGCAAAGTGGCAAGTTGGATCAAAAATTGGCTCAGAGGCAGGAAGCAAAGGGTAATGGGCGATGGCTGTATTTGTGACAAGCACTGTTTCCAGTGGGGTTCTGCAGGGCTCAGTACCAGGTCCCTTGCTTTTTGTGCTTTATATCAATGATTTGGACTTGAATGTAGGGGTACGATTAAGAAGTTTGCAGACGATACAAAAATTGTCCGTGACTGCAATAATGAAAGCTGTTGACTGCAGGAATATATAAATGACCAGACAGGTGGTGGAACAGTAGCAAATGGAGTTCAATCCAGAGACATGTGAGCTAATGTATTTGAGGAAGGCTAACAAGGCAAGGGAAACATAATAAATGATGGGATACTGAGAGGTGTAGAGGAACAGAGGGACCTAGGAGTTTAGGTCCACAGATCCCTGAAGGTGGCTGGACAGGTAGATAAGGAGGTCAAGAAGGCATTTGGGATACTTGGCTTGATTAGCTGAGGCATAGAATATAAGAGCTAGGAGGTCATGCTGGAACTGAATAAAACACTAGTTAGGCCACAGCTGGAGTACTGCGTACAGTTCTAGTCATCGCACTACAGGAAAGATGTGATTGCAGTGGAGAGGGTACACAGGAAATTTCTGAGGATGTTGCCTGGACTGTAGAATTTTAGTTCTGAGGAAAGATTGGATATTAGAGTTGGTTTTTTTTGGAACAGAGGAGGCTGAGGGGAGACCTAACTGAAGTGTATAAAATTATAAGGGGTCCAGATAGTGTGGATAGGAAGGCCCTATTCCCCTTGGTTGAGGGGCCCATAACCAAGGGGCATAGATTTAGACTAAGAGGTAGAAGTTTTAGAGGGGATTCAAGAGAAAACGTTTCACCCAGAGGGTGAAAAGGGTGGTTGAGGCAGAAACCCTCTGAACATTTAAAAAGTACTTGGCCATGCACTTGAACTGCTGTAACCTAAAAGGCTACAGACAAAGAGTTGCAAAGAGGGATTAGGCTGGATGGCTACTTGTCAGCTGGCATTGACATGATGGGCCGAATGCCCTCCTTCTGCGCTGTAAATTTCTGATTTCATGTGGCTCAGTTTGTTTTGATAATCTTGTAAAGCTCCTTGGAATGTTTTTACTATGTTAAAGGCACTAAATAAATGCAAGTTTTTCTTGTAATATTTTACTTAAATGTCCCTTTTCTTGGCATGTTTTTGTTAATATTCTAGTAATAAAGGCAATTATTTTCCTCACATTGAATTAACTAAATGCTTCAGTCACTTTCTTTTCTCACTTCATCTCATCAGAGGCCATTTGTACATCACTCTCAATCGCTCATTTGCCCTGAGAATAAAATTGCGAATCTGCCCGAAAAGCAGCAGTATCACAAGGAAGGTTCGAGAAGTCTGTGACCAAAGTCTATGGTTTTCCTGAATATTCCTAAGCTACTTTTATATAAGCTATTCTTTAGCTTACAATTACATGTTGTGTTTATGAAAGGAATCGTGTGATTGATTAAAAAATGGACTGTGTAACATTCTTATTTTGTTCAGTCTATTTGTATAATTTTGAACAGTTTTGTTTGACCAGTGAGTGATGACATGAATAGGGGACTGGTTGAATGGATTATTGCAAAGCTTCTGTAGGTTATCTTGTGCAGCCCATGGAGTAATAGCCAAAGAGTAGGATCCTATGAAAAGAATACAGTTGCAAATTAGAATAACGTCTGCACAAGCAATGAAAAGCTAGCTTTGTGATGCTGATGCTAGCATACCACTGGCTGGAATCTGCTTCATTTATTTATAATGAACACTAACAGATCAAGTCAGGAACCAAACGAGACCTCAGGCAGAAATTCCCAGCAAATGTTGATACCTGCACAGCTGCATCAGGTCATTTCTCAACAAGCTAGTGAAGGAATATGAAATACAGCTTGAGGAGAAGGCCATTTAGCCCATCCCTTCTAACAGAACATGTAAATCTGCTCAACCTGAACTCTGCCCAATTCAATCTCCTGAGCAGAATGAGAAACCACAGACAAAATGTCCAGGTGGATAAATCTCATTAAAATGTCCTCCGGATCCCAGGGGGAAGATTCCAGGATAATCAATCTACAGTTCATGATTCAACCCTGACCAATTCCATTGCACAACTAGACACACCAGCAGCTCAGGAATGGTCCCAGCAGCTCAGGAATGATTATCCTAGTATTTGACCATCTGCTTCCATGATTATGTTTGCAACCTTCCATCTAGTCTCAAATGAATATTCCAACAGCTCCATGTGAAGCAAAAAAAATCAACACAATTCAATCAAGACCTGCTAATATTGTGTTTTGTTCTGTAACGATTTAATAACCTGCTTTCAGCGCATTTCTCTATTATCCATTCTTTTACGCATGAATCTCAGTCTACCATCAGTAAAATAAAGTTCAATTTTGTGCACCTTGCTTCATAACCTAGAGTCATCCTTGAACTGACCTCTGAACTCTGATGGAGAAACGTCTTTATAAAGCAGGGCGGCAGAACATTCCACACAAAACTCTGCCTTACCAATGAATTATACTGTTAAAATAACCTTTGACATATAATTAAATGCTCTCAAGATGCACAACTCAATTATGCATCAAAACCCCTGCTCCCTGAAGACTTGTCTATGTAATAAGATATAAATCAAGGCATATCAGATTATCCCTCACATAGTCTACAAGGAACATTCAATCACTGAGATTATCAATGGCACACTGTCAATGGTCACTGTACTATACAGTTAATTTAGTCAATATTTAAGCACAAGACAGGTTATTTGACAGTGTATAGAGATTGATTGAAATGCTAGTATTTTATGCAGAATTAATGGACACAGATTGGAAACATTACATTCTCTGACAGACAGCTGAAAGCAAAGGTACTGCATAATAAGTGTATAATGCATACATCATTTGCATATACAAATCAAACTTGACAGTTCTAATTTATAGTAGTGCTTATATACATATACAAATAACTACCCCTTCAGGGAAATGTACCATTTACTTCTGCAACTATAGTGTGAATATTACATGCCTCTCTATTGCAGCTAGTGAAAAGAATGTTACAATTAAACTCTTTGGCATGTCATAATTAATTGCCTCGTCACAAAACCAATAAAAACATTCTCCTGTCCTGTCGGTAAATGTGACGAAATGTAGATCCACTCTTGTTATGTGAGAGCACAAGGATCATGGGTGTGGATGGTGACAGTCAGCTCAGCTCCCAAGAAGTCATCACAAGTTCATGAATAATTAAAGCAAGGGCGGGGGGGGGGGGGTTACAAACACGATTTTTACAGGTGCATGGGAGCTGTGTTCTGGGTGGTGGGCCGAGCGAGTTCAGGGATGTCAAGGTCATTGAAATATAAAGGCCGGAATTTTACGTCGGGGCAGAGGCCCCAACCACCAGATAAAAGTTGGGGGCAAGCCCGTCTCCACCAGGCCTGGGAGCCACGCTGAGATTTTATGTGGCTCAGGCCCTTAATTGGCCTTGGGCGGGATTTCTGCCCCCTCTGAGGCAGCAAGTCCCACCTCCAGGAGCTGCCAGCCAATCAGGGGGCCAGGAGTGGTGGCCACTGCTGGGACTGCACCAAGTTTCAGGAGGATTGTGGACACCGGCGCTGAAAAAGGTAAGTGGGGTTTTGGGCCCTGCCAGGGATAATCAGCTGGGCCCTGGCGAGGGGGTGGAGGTCAATCAGGTAGGGGGTGGGAGGTGCATTCACGAGGGTGACAGGAGCTGCTGGGATGGGGGCCCTCCGTGGAGCACAGGGTGCACATTCAAGAGGCCCCACCCCCCCCTCATGCCTGCAAAGAGGCCGGCTGGTATTGCTGGGTGGCTTACATAGCTGATAAATATCCCAGCAGTGACAGGAGAAGGCCCTTAAGTGGTCTCAATTGGCCTGGGATGGGTGAGTTGCTTGTCATCTCTCCCTCGCTCGTAAAATTGCAGTGGAATTTTAGGTGACAGGAACGGCACCACCCCCCGCCTCCAGACCACTCCCACAGGGTGGCGTAAAATTCCGGCCAACATTGCGGACTCCCACCTGATATCAGGCCCGATTCACTACTTTGCCAGCAGGTAGGTGTGGGGAAAAGGGGGCAAGAGACTCAAGCTGGAAACCCGTGGGAAGTCGGTCAGCAGGAGGAGAGGTTTTCAGAGCGATTGTGTGTCGTCACTAAATGGCAGGTGGCAGGCAGGGGTCACTCACAATCAGTGGGAGTGCTGAATTACCTTTAGTTAACTAGGCTGAATTAATGCTCAGAACACCAGGAGGTAATAGAAGTCTTGGTCATCCTGAAACAATGGGCAATTGATCACATGTAGCAGTGACCAAGGTCCCTTATAAGATAGTGTATAAACTTGCAGTATGTCAGACTGTCAGATATTGAGAATATTTCAAATATCAGATGAATCGCGTCTCCATATGGGAAATCCACTAAGCTTCATTCCTCAAGTGAGGAAATGCTATCTTCTGCGTCCAATTATTTATGATGGTGTTACAAAGGCTGGAAAAGCAGGAGTGACAGCGGATGACAAAAAAAGAGGAATGGGAAGATTTAAAAAAATAAATTAATGAACTGAAATGGCCTAAGATTTTTGTCTAGAATCCCAATTTTGAACCTGGCTCAGTTCTAAATCCAAATTCATTTCCCTAGAAGTAGAAAGCTGAAGACACAACTTGTTCAAGTCTGGAATGTTTTATACAGTCTAATAAATTAGCAAATAATAGTTTTGAAAATATGCACATGATGCAGGGGGATTTTCACTATTGGATGCTCCATTAGATTTTCCTATATGTCAGACTGCCTAGTAACTGGACAGGGGCACCACACCTATCAAGGCCAATTTTAGTGTCCCAGTCCATTCATGTGGTCCACTAGTACCCCCAACCTTGGATTTACCCCCACTGCAGGATCTGGAGAACTGAGCAAGAAAACAGACAGTGCAGATGTATGTCAAAAGCCAACCAGCTGTGGGCCAGGTTTTCTTGCAGTAGTTAGAAGGTTCTCAGGAACTGAAGTTCTACTCGATCACATTGATTCACCTTTGGGGGCTCTCCTGTTTGCTGCTGAGCACCCATTGGTTTGAAGGAAAGAGTCCCAGAACATGCACTCTTGCCTGTTTTGTGGGGAACCCGATCGTCTTGGCACTCGATTGCTGTAACAGGAGAAAGAAAGTGGGAGATTGGAAATGCTTTCTCCTGCTGAGCTAACCCATCACTAATTCCTGCATCTATTTTTGGCCCAGCTGTGCAACTAACCTTGGAAATTTCAGTCAATGTAAATGGAACAGAGGCCCAGTGAAACATTATGGGCGGCGCAGTGGTTAGCACCGCAGCCTCACAGCTCCAGCGACCCGGGTTCAATTCTGGGTACTGCCTGTGTGGAGTTTGCAAGTTCTCCTTGTGTCTGCGTGGGTTTTCTCCGGGTGCTCCGGTTTCCTCCCACATGCCAAAAGACTTGCAGGTTGATAGGTAAATTGGCCATTAGCAATTGCCCCTAGTATAGGTAGGTGGTAGGGAAATATAGGGACAGGTGGGGATGTGGTACGAATATGGAATTAGTGTAGGATTAGTATAATTGGGTGGTTGATGGTCGGCACAGACTCAGTGGGCCGAAGGGCCAGTTTCAGTGCTGTATTTCTAAACTAAACTAAACATGCCTCCACCTCCTATTTCCTGGCAGTACCTGGGGAATGGGCATTTCCTGATTTCCTGGGGTGGGGGGAGGGGGGCAAAAGACAGGAAAATTAGTCTGTTTATCTGTAAATTCTACAGTAGAAAAGCTTCTTCTAGGTCTCTGGCAGACTTTCTTCTTCCTACTAAATGTTGACACAAATGCTTTTCATTGTTCCTTACGTGACATTACAGACCGACCAGACATTCTCAAAACTGAAGTTTTTAGTTCAGGGCACATCCAATCAATTTGGCAGCCACTTCCTGCACCAGAGAAAATTACAATCGTCTGAAACATCCTGAGCTTGATGGAGGGTTGTGAATAAGTGTGCGAAACATCTGAGTGTAGTTATAAAGTGCAGTCTCAGTTGATGAAAATTGATTCGTTCTCTTTGAATTCATTTGAGTCAATTTTCTAATAATTGCAAAATCTTCACAAAGATTGACAACTAAATTATATTTTTTGTTCACTCACCTGGTTTGTGTTTAAATTTAAATAGTTCAGATACCATAAGTGTCATAACATGCCAACATATCCTGATGTGTAAAAATCTATGATAATAGAACCATAATTAAACCACATTAAAATCACTGAAATCGTGGAGGAAGAGAAAAATACACTTATAAAAAGTATTTTATGTGACAACAGAACTGCCATGCAAGTCGATCGTTGTACACTTCTGTTTGGTTTACTGGAGCATTTTTTTTAACCAGTGTCATTTCATAAATCATCTTCATTAAAACAAAGTGAAATTAATCAATAAATTTATATAGTAAGCCTTAAAATAGAAATCAGGCGCACAAAAAAAGATATCTCCAGTTGTCACAGATTTTATAAACACATCATTGTGCTGCCTAATTTTTTTTTAATTCTTTCATGGGTTGTAAGCTTTGCTGGCAAGGCCAATATTTGTTGCCCATCCCTAATTGCCCTTGAGAAAGTGATGGTGAGCTGCCTTCTTGAACTGCTGCAGTCCATGTGGTGTAGGTACACCCAAACTGCTGTTGGGAAGGGAGTTACAGACTTTTGATCCAGTGACAGTGAAGAAATGGTGATATAGTTCCAAGTCAGGATAGTGCGTGGCTTGGAGAGAAACTTGCAAGTGCTGGTGTTCCTATGCGTCGGCTGCCCTTATTCTTGTAGGTGGTAGAGGTTATTGGTTTGGAAGATGCTGTCGAAGGAGGCTTGGTCAGCTTCTGCAGTGAATCTTGTAGATGGTACACACTGCAGCCACTGTGTGCCAGTGGTGGAGGGAGTGAATGTTTAAGGTGGTGGACGGGTTGCCCATCAAGTGCGCTGCTTGGCCTGGATAATGTCGAGTTTCTTGAATGTTGTTGGAGGGGCACCCATCTAGGCAAGTGGGGAGCATTGCATCACACTCCTGACTTGCACCTTGTAGAATGTGGACAGGCTTTGAGGAGTCAGGAGGTGAGTTACTCGCCTAAGAATTCCCAGCCTGGGACCTGCTTTTGTATTTATATGGCTGCTCCAGTTCAGGTTCTGGTAAATGGTAGTCCCGAAGATGTTGATGGCAGGGGTCTCAGCGATGGTAATGTTGTTGAATGTCAAGAGGAGATGGTTAGATTGTCTCTTCTTGGAGATGGTCATTGCCTGGCATTTGTGTGGCACCAATGTTATTTGCCACTTATCAGTCCAAATCTGAATGTTGTCCAGATCTTGCTGCATATGGACACGGATTGCTTCAGTATCTGAAGAATTGTGAATGGTTCTGAAAACTGCACAATCATCAATTAAAATCTCCACTTCTGAGCTTATGATGATGGGAAGGTCATTGTTGAAGCAGCCGAAGATGGTTGGGCCTAGGACACTACCGTGTTAAACTCCTGCAGCAATGTCCTAGGGCTGAGATAATTGGCCTCCAACAACCACAACCATCTTCTTTTGTGCTAGGTATGACTACATCCAGTGTGGAGTTTTTCCCCCGATTCCCACTGACTTCAAATTTGCTCGGGTGATGCCACACTCAGTCAACTGCTGCCTTGATATCAAGCACTCTCACCTCACCTCTTGAATTCAGAAGATGTCCAGTCAGATGATGTTAAATTTGTTACTAATTTACATACTCTAAAAAGATATTTCTCTACACACAAATCTGAAATTATTGCATCCAAGTTTGACACAAAGAATGTCCTTGAAATAATTTCATTATTTTCCTTGACAAAGCCAATTCTCAAACATTTATTTTCATAGAATTCAAGAAGAAGCATGTGGTCATGTTGCATCTTTTTTCTGAAGCTTATTGATGGATGCACTTCAAGTACGTAAAGAATCAGACTTGTCTGCAAGATTAAATAGGACATGGCAGAAAGAACAGAGCAGAGTTTTACTGGAATCATACAAAGGGGAGTAGTGATGGGAAGGAGTATGGAATGAGTCAATGAGTGTGTGTAGGAGAGAGTATTTATGTGAGAGAGCGTGCGAGAGTGTGTGCATGAGATGTTGGACGGAATTGTTGTGCAAAAACTAACAGCGGGGTGATTTCTGAGTCAGGAACCCAGACACGTGAGTAGTGAGCCTCTCAGTTGAACTTTCCATGTCCAATTAGGAATGGCGGGTAGCACAATGATTCAGGATCGCCATTGAGCACACAGGATTTAAAGGGCTGCGGGCAGCCTTCGCACTGATTGCACAGAGATTTGTACTGTGGTGACTTGGAGGAGTTACATCTGAAGAAAATGGAAGGGAGATGGAGAAGTTCTATAGCCCTGTTGAGTTATGAAAGTCTCCTGCAGGAACTACCAGCAATTTCCTTAACAAGAAATATACTGTAGATGCTGGAAATCTGAAATAAAGACATAAAATTCTCGAAACACTCAGCAGGTCTGGCAGCATCTGTGGAAACATAAACAGAGGCAACATTTCAGGTCTGTGACCTTTCATCAGAATTTTCATGAGAAAAGTTAGAAATGTAATAGGTTATGAGCAAGTGAAAGGGGGGAGGGTGGGAAGAACAACAAAGGGAAGGTCTGTGGTAGGGTGGAAGGCAGGAGAATTTAAATAACAAAATGTTTCATGGCTCCACTCCATCAGCCTCCGTATTCAATTTTTCTGCCACCTCCAGCATGATTCCACCACCATACACATCTTCACTTCCCTTCCCCTCCCCTCCCCTTTCAGCATTTCAAGGGATCGTTCTCTCTGCAACACCCTGTTCCGCTCCTCAGTTACCCCCAACACACCCTCCCTTTCCTATGGCACTGTTCCATGCAAACCCGGGAGATGCAACACTTGCCCTTTTTACCTCTTCCCTTCTCATCATCCAAGACCCCAAACTCTCCTTCCGAGTGAAACAGCGATTTATTTGTATTTTTATTATTTGTATTTGTATTATTTTTAATTTCATACACTGTATTCACTGCGCACAATGTGGTCTCTTCTACATTAGGGAGACCAAACGCAGACTGGCTGTCAACTTTGCAGAACACCTCCATTCATTCCGCAAGAATGACCCCAAGCTTCCAATCTCCTGTCTTTTTAATTTTCCACCTTGCTTCCAACTCTGACCTTTTTGTCCTTGGCATGCTGCGGAGTTTTAATGAATCTCAACGCAATCTCGAGGAAAAGCACCTCATCTTTTGACTGGGCACTTTACAGCCTTCTGGACTCAACATTGTGTTCAACAAATTTAGATTATCAATGTTGCCTCATTTTGCTGTTTTTTTAAATCTTGTTTTTTCCCTTAATTTCTTTACTTTGCATTTGGACAGTTGCTATCCTGCCATTCACACCTCCTCTAGACACATCTATTGTTCATTTGCCCCACTCCCTTTGGCCTTGTACCATGAAACATTTTGTCATTTAATCTCTCCTGCTCTCCATCCTATCGCAGATGTTCCCTTTTGTTCTTGTTCTCCCTTCTTCTCCCCCCAATTTCACTTGCTCAAAACCTACTACGTTTCTTACTGTTTTCAGTTCTGATGAAAGGCCACAGACCTGAAACATAAACTCTGTTTCTCTCTCCATAGATGCCTCCAGTCCTGCTGAGCGTTTCCAGTATTTTCTGCTTTTATTCCACTATTATTAATATCTGTCTCAATAACCAGCTCTTGTCATCGCAAGCCTTGTCGATGGCTGAGCTCAGGCTTGCTACTTACTCCTTTTATAGTACTGAGTGCATGTCAGTTGCTGGCCTGAATGACTTTCCGTTGTGCACTCGCCTCCTCTAACCTGTTGTATTCTAGATGCTGTACGTGACCCATCCATTACTGGCAAATAGCCATTGTAAGCACCAAGTTTCTCTCAATTGCCTGCTTAAATACTTTAATTGCCTTCCAGCTGTCGCTGTGCAGTTTGTCGACAAGACACAGTGGGCGGCACAGTGGCGCAGTGGTTAGCACCGCAGCCTCACAGCTCCAGCGACCCGGGTTCAATTCTGGGTACTGCCTGTGTGGAGTTTGCAAGTTCTCCCTGTGTCTGCGTGGGTTTCCTCCGGGTGCTCCGGTTTCCTCCCACATGCCAAAAGACTTGCAGGTTGATAGGTAAATTGGCCATTATAAATTGCCCCTAGTATAGGTAGGTGGTAGGGAAATATAGGGACAGGTGGGGATGTGGTAGGAATATGGGATTAGTGTAGGATTAGTATAAATGGGTGGTTGGTGGTCGGCACAGACTCGGTGGGCCGAAGGGCCTGTTTCAGTGCTGTATGTCTAAACTAAGACTCCCAGCCAGCCTCTAGAAAAGACAGAAGAAGGTAGGAAGATTGGGATACTAGCCCAATGGCTTTTTTCTCCCCAATTTTACTGGCCCCCACCTCCAATGGCTTGGGAGAATTTCCCTGTGTATGTGCAAGAGTGGGTATGAAAGCGTGCGTGTAAAGCTTTGCATAATTTTGGTGCTTGATGTAGCACTGAGGATATGCTAGAGGCGAGAATGCTCGGTATTAAGTTTACATAGTTATCACTCACTGAACAATATCAGATAACACTGTACAGTAATGGCAATTAGTAAGCACAGTGGACTTGCATTCAAATTCATCCCAGATTTATGATCTGAAGATTATTTCTGTTTTCCAACTGTAAGAAACCATTATAAAATTAGATTGGATAATCTTAATCCCATTTCTCATGGGCACCAGTCAGCAGCACAAAACTGACTGTGATTACCAATTTAATGAGAATTTATGCCCAAAAGGCTATGAGTCTGGCTAATAGAGAAAATAAAAAGTAGACTGCAGTGGAAACAACCAAGGTGGGGAGAGTAGAAGGGACAATATATTTTATTTATCCAAGATTGGTTGACATGAACGATTAATGCAAAAATCATGCTTGAGCACTGATTTATTTTACCTTAAGCAGAGAACTACAATTGAAGCTAGAATGCTTTCTTAATGCACTCTGAAATCTCTGTGTGCTACTGTTGATAAACATTCCCAATGAGGAAATATGTGCACTAAAGGAAATGAGCTTTCAGCTATTAAAGGTATGGACAGGGACTTCAATGGCAGAAGAGAAGTGGTTAGGTGAATCATTTGCAGAGGTGGATGTAATTGGGCTCTAGTAATGGACTAGGTGTGGTGATTAAATTATCAGGGTACAAAGATTGGACACCTGTGAGTTCATCTGAGCATCTGGTTGGGAAGGAGATTGAATCACTGCCTCAGGCTCCAGGTTTCTGTTGGAAGTTAAGTGTGTATTTTGTCTTACCAAGGGTGAGTTGGCTGATTGCAGGGCAGCACAATAGTGATGATGGAATCAAGGATTGTGACAGAGAGATAAAATGTGAGGCATCAGTCTATACATGGAAACTGACCCATGTTTGTGGGCAAATGTCACTGACCAGCAGCATATGGATATTAGAGAAACCAAGCATAGAAGCCTTCCACCATGGGAACATAACCAAAGTAAGCCATTCAGCCATTGAGACAGTTACATCATCTAATTAGATAATGACTGATCTGTACCTCAACTCCACATACCCATCTTCTCTCCATATCCCTCAATAACGTTATTCAAAAAAAATTAATCAATTTCGGTCTTAAAAATTTTAATTAGCATTTTTAAGGAGAAAGTGTTCCAGATTTCCAATGTCCTTTCTTTGAAAAAGTGCTTTCTGAATTCACTCCAAAATGGCTTAGTTTTAATTTTATGTCTCCTTGTTCTGAATTCCGCCACCAGAGGAAACAATTGGTATTTACCCTGTTGAACCCCGTTATTATTTTAAAGGCCTTGATTAGATCCATCCCTCTTTTCTCTCCAGCCTTTCTCAAATAACATGGATATTTGTAATTTTCCAATCCAAATGCACAATTCCTGAACATAGAGAGCTTTGAAAAATGATGACTAATGCACTTACAATTTCCTTACCGATTTCTTCTGATACTTGATGGCAGAAACTATTATGTCCTGTGGATTTTTCTGTCTTAGACATTCCATTATTTTCTCCATGACCTTTTATTTAAAAAAACACTTCTATTAAATCGACCCAGTTCTTCTTTACATCTTATTTTTAGGTTCTCTTGTGCTGCTGGTATTTTGTGCTGATCATCCATTGTGCAAATGGATATGAAGTATTAATTTAATAGGTCTGCCATTGTCTTCTTTTCTATTAAAGTTTTATCTGGATATGTTTTTAATAGATGCATATTCCCTTTTGCCACATTCTCTTCATATATATCAAAACTTTTGCTGTTAATTGTTCATATCCCTTACACCCCTTTTTTATTTTACCCTTTTTGGGTCTCTTATTTACTTCATATCCCCTTGTTGCTTTGTACAGCTTTCCCAGCCCAAAGGATTTACATTTTGGTTGCATTTTGTCATGGAACTGTTTTTTTCTCCTCTGTTTAAAACAGTGTGCCTTTAAGACTGAGCAAAGTGTGCCAGCAGCTGTACCCTGATTCCTAGGCCACATCAGGAGAGAGAAGTTGTCACATGATGTACTGGAACTTTTAACTGTGGATAATGACTGGCTTCAACCAGTTTGGATTAGAGTCCAGTGAAGCATGCTCTGAAGGAAGAAGCTGTCTATCTCTCTTAGTAGGAAAATCTGCATTTATCTTCAGGCTCTGTATTGCAAAAGGAGGGGGAAAAAACCCTGGAGAAAAAGAACATTTGCCTTCAAGAGGGACTCTCTGTCATTTGTTTGTGTTTGCTGGAGTTCTCAGTAAAGTTTCTACTGAAAAACTACCAATTTTAGAATCCAAAAAGACCAGTGGCTATCCTCCTTCTTAAAAGAACTGGGTGACGCCTGCTGCAACCGAAGTGCTTTGCACGACTATCTGTTATAGACTGTCAAATTCGCCTGGAGACTTAAAGTGGCATCTGATTATTCCAATCTGGGACACCTCATCAACCAGGAACATAACTCACCAGGACTTACAAATCAGCTACTTATTTTATTCCTGAGAAATACTATTTTTAAAACCAGTTAACCATTGTTAGTTTTGAATGGATGTGTGTGTGCATTAGGGTTAAGAGAAAATAAGAAGTTACAAAGTCTTTAGACATAAATTTATCTTATTGTGTTTAAGATTTAGTTAATTAATAAATAGTTAATTTGTTGTTGCTAAAGATACATGGTTTGGTCTGTTTTATTCTGGGAGTTACAAAAGTATTTAATTTGGCTAATTTCCGGCAGGTGGGAAAACTTTAACAATATGCTGTGACCTGTGGAGTATTAGGACTAAATTGATAGTGCATTACTCCCAACTCAGTCTAACAATTTGAGTAGGACCTTTCTTTCAGCGAATACCATCTCTTTCAGCGAATACCATCTCTTACTTCGTTTCTTGGCCACAGTTGCTTAACTGCACAAGTGAAGTCTTTGCCTTTTAATGGATATTTACTTGTTTTGTATCAGACTACATACTTCTTTGAAGACATTCAACTGTTCATTTATAGTTTTATGCATCAACAGTTCAGCACAGTTGTGGTCAATTAGTTTCTCATCCCTTTGAAATCTCCCTTCCTTAAATATCAGAATCATCCTTTACTGTTGCTTAATTTTACCGATAATGTTTCTATTGCCTGATCACCCGTACTGAAATCCCTTATTTCTACTGCTGTTAATGGTTGCTGAGATTTTGTCGATGTGATGGAGATCCTGTCGTTAGGATAGTTTTCAGGTGGCCAGCATGCTCAGGCGGGACTTACCCCACAATATTGCCAGAAGGAGGCAATTCAGAGCCCGCAGGCAGGGGAAGCAACCAATTTAGGACATTCCACACTGATGACCCAATCAGAGCGCCAGCAGCACCACTAAGTGAGATCCCGTTGCTGAGACAGCAAGGAGAACACAAGGGCACTTCTATTTTCAGTTGCCCTTGGAAGGGTGAGCATTAACTAAATCTTGACATTGACCAAGCAGGCAGGACCGAGAGAATAGATGGTAAACCCCTTCTGTGGCAGCATTGGGGCCACAGGGGCATCATTGGCCTCTGGCAACCCACCTCCCTGTACCAGGAAGCCTCCAGCTCAGATTGCTCCCTGGGAAGCTGCTGTGAGGCTACCCAATACAGTTGGCAGCCTCCCCACACGATGGGGTCTGCTCAGTCAGTGACAAAACGCCATCAGCCCAGGAAAATCACCCTTGATTGGTCAATTAATTATTCAACTTGGATGCCTGCCACCGTTTGGCAGACAGCACAGTTGCTGCCATTCCCACCGCTGGGAAACCTCTCCAGTGGCAGGACTGGGGCGTGGGGGGGGCCTCCCAATGTGACGCCCTGGCTTTTTACCGGCCCCTCTGCCTTTGTTTCCGTCAACCGCTGGCCAGTAAAATTCCACCCTAAGTCTTTTATCAGTATTGTACTCCCTCTCCTTTCCAAAATTCCCTGTCCTTTCTAAAATATACTACAACTTGGGATTTAGCTTTCAATCACCCCCAACTTATTCCCAGGTCTCTGTAATGGATACTACACTTTGAGCTGAATTTGTGCTTCTAACTCATTTGTTTTAGTCCTTATGTGACAAACATTTGTGTATAAATGTTCATGTAGGTAACTGTCCCCACAATACCCATATGCCCTGCTGGTCTTTTACTCACACTTTGGCCCACTGTATGGATTTCCCCCTTCCAGACCCTTAGTAGTTTAAATCTTTCTCATTGCCCTATTTACCCTTTCAGCAAGGGCACATGTGTCGCTCCAGTTTAGGTGAAGGCATGGCAAAAGTGTCTACATGCAGCATAAAAAATTGAGAAAATTGTCTGATTTACAAAAGGAACATTCTGAAATAGAACCAGGAGAAGCATAATGTTTTGGATGGCAGAGATAAATAGATTGGTTGACTATATTGAGAGCCATGGAGAGGTCACAGACAATGAGGACAGCACGCTACAGTCATCACTGTTTGTGCATTTAGCCAGATTGTTCTCCAAGACAAAGCTGAGAGGTTGTTTACTTTATTGGGTTTGAATCCTCTAGTATTATGTGTTACAACAGACACTTATACTGTACACTTCTGTGTGGGATGGTCTGAAGAGAACACTATTGTAACGATTTATGCTACTATTTGCTTTTGAATGATTTAAAGCGCAGTTCGTCAGAAGATGAGTCCAATAGCCCAGAGTGCAATTTAGAATTTGATGATGACAATGATACTCCGCAGGTTCTACAGCATTTAATGCTACTTTTTTAAAATATCAGTGATACACTTTTCATTATAATGAATTGATTTGATATCCCAATGCTTAAGTGAGGAAATGTATTGTATGATTGTTTCACCAATGTGCTTTGTTGAAAATTTTCTTTGATCCACTGACTTGAGATCTGAATTTATATTTTTTTAAAAAGACATTAAAAAAGGAAAGCTACAAGGATGACTTGGCTGGCAGCTTAATTTGCAACACAGTATCCTCCACTGCAATGCTGTGAGGAGAGAGAAGAAATGTCTGCTCATAGCCCAGCAGGAAGCAAGAGCCAGGAAATAAAGGGAACTGTTTGTTCTTTTTAGCAAGCCATAGATATTGCCAACTACTATGGTTGAATGACTGAGTGACTGCCATATCACAAGCCCCTCCCCACCTGTAGTTTTAAGCTTGTGTCTTCTGCAGCAGAGAGAGGAGAAGCAACTGGACTCTAAACACATGCAGACCCTAATTGGGGGTCCCTCTCTCTCTCCATTCCAGCTTGAAAGCTTTCAAATCCTGCCTGTTGACTGACCACCTTTACATACTCCGGCTACAATCAGAAACCACTTTGCAGGAAATCATCCACATCGCTGTCTCCAAGAGACCCACTGAACCAGTCATCTATGTCTTCAAACGAAAAGTCTCAGGACCACCAAATTCAGTTAGAAGCAGCCAAATCACCAAACGCCACAGACTGCATATGTCTTTTTTCTATGGACGCTAACTCAACCAATCTACTTTTTCCCACTATGTAACCTATTTGTGTACATAAACCTCTAGTGTGTGCGTTGATTATTATTTTTATTCGTTCAGTTTAGGTACAATAAGGTTAACCTCTTTCTTTGTTAAATTCAAGAAAACCTGTCCAATTGGTTTTTGTTAAGATCATAGCAAGTAAGTAATCAAACACCTACTGAATTGATCAGTACATCCACTTTAAGAAAGAATTAAACCTGTTGTGGTCAAACAAGGAGAGAGAAAAGAGGGAAGCCCTTCGACCCCTCCTCACTTGACTGTAACAATGTTGCAATATTGAAGTAAACAGACAGACAATCAAGATTGGGGGTAAGATTTTCCCTCCAGAGGTCAGAAAACAGAGGTTGGGACTCCACCCCCAGAGGGAAAGAGTCAGTCAGATTTTCACGGAGGCAGCCAATTCGAGGCCAGAGGGTAAACTCACCATCCAATTAAGGACAGCGGTTGGGCTTTTGATGTTGGAGAACCAATCAGAGGCCTTCCAGCTTGAAAGGAGCAGCAGGCTGCAACTGAGGCGAAGTAAGGTGGAGGGAGATTCAAGAGGAGGGAAAGGGCGAGAGCCCCTCCTCAGGGAAGCCTGTGGCTGCACTTTCACCCAGGCAGGCAGGGAGGGCCTCTAGGTCTGCCTGGCGCACTGACACCACCCACTCCCCCCAGCCTGCTGTTGGAAGGTCCCCTCCAGGCAGCTAAGCTGGCCCCCACCACCTGCGGGAACCTGGAGGCCGACTGGAAAGTTCCAGATGACCTCCTTTAATTGGCCATCTGAATTTTATGAGCTAAATTGGCCACAGTCCCCAATCCTGCCTCCACAAAAATGGCCCAGAGGTAGCATGCAACCGGGGACCAACATTCTGGTCAGCGGGACTATTTTCAGCTCCCGCCCGCTTCCGCTCTTGGCCCCAGCAGGGGAGCAAATTCCAGCCCAGAATTTCTGGCATGTGTTGAGGTACTAACAGTTGGAGTGCAATATTTTGCCTCCAGTCAAGAGGTTGGACTGCAAACAGAAATGAGTCAGGGGTCCTATTCCTGATCAATAACAGGTGATCCCTCTTTTTGCAAGAGCTCACATGTAGACAGATCAGATGTAGTTTAAACATTTGCAATACAGTACTGAATTGCCAAATGAAGAACAATACCATGCCCAAACAACCTGAGAGGAGCTGGTGCCCACAGATCTCAGCAGCAGCTAGAACTTTAAAACAAGAAGGTAGAAAGTTTGGAGATGGAAGAAACGTTCATACCAAGTACCCCGACAAGGTTTAAATTAGCAATCTATGGATATGCTGGGTTAACAGAATACAGTCTACGGTATTGGGTCAAATGAGAAAAGATAGGCTCAGAGCTTTGTTTCCACAGTAACCTGAATTGAAGTATCATTTAGAAAAACTTCAATGATCAAGCAACTCCTACTCAACAATAAATCAGAAATGGGCCTACCTCCAATTTTATTTTCATTACCAATGTAACTTCAGAATTCTCTTAAATGTGAAGAATAATGCAGTTCTTGCTCCCTGGGGAGGGGGTCGGTGGAGGGGAGGTGGGGAAACGAGGAGTGCGAGATAGGGGTAAAGAGAGAAGGAATATTTTCCCATGTAGCCTATCTGAAATGGAAGAATCAAGATCACTTTCAGAGCTTTGCAAAGCATTCTAGATAGACTGCTTGATTCTACTGGCATATGTAATTAGTCTGCTTGAGTGCCCAGTTACCAGAGCTGGAACACAAGCTGACACCTTCATTCAGATAAATACACAAGCAACTGGGCATTTTGTGCATTTCTGCATTCTGTTCAGGGAGCTGCACTTTCAAAATCATTTTCTGGTAAAATGCATAATTTGGAATTATCAACATTTCTCACTGGCTGCACTTAATTAAGGGACACAAGAGTAGGAGGCTTTGGTATGGAACGTTAAGACCAGCAATGTCCTCAGTTGCTCCTCAATTGAATTTTTCTTTTGAATTTGTAGGACTCAAGGAGATGGCCTATTATCTTCTATTCTTGCCATTCATTTGAGAAGTTCAGGTTTGTGCAGTGGACAATAATGTCACAAATGCCTGGCTTGTGGATATGTAATGCTGGGCATCATTCTTGGCTTGGTTTGGCTTGCAAGTTTGGCAGGGGGCCATGGATAGAATTAAGGGAAGTAATAGCATAGAATAAAAAGAAAATGCATGACACCAAGAATATTTATTG
Organism: Heterodontus francisci; assembly: GCF_036365525.1. Classification (NCBI taxonomy): domain Eukaryota; kingdom Metazoa; phylum Chordata; class Chondrichthyes; order Heterodontiformes; family Heterodontidae; genus Heterodontus; species Heterodontus francisci. Next base: position 55,694,256 of record NC_090392.1, on the reverse strand, counting down.
ATAAAACATCTTTTCTCTTCAGCCCAACGTATGTTGGAAAAGCATTCTGGCGGAAGTTCAAATGAGGTAAGTAGACCCTTCATTTTTTTTTTGAGGTTTGTTCTCAGGAAAGTCAGCATGTCCATTCTGGGGAATGGAATACTCTTCGTGTTTCTCCACCCAGCATCAACATCAAGCCTTCTCTGTTCGATACGAGATAGCCAAGTGGTGAAGGACAGAACTGAAGCCTTATTTACACACTTATAACTTTTATTTACAGAGACGCATATTACAAACCTCTAAACCCATCAACCACAGTTTCAGTCATATATAGGAGCACAAGTGAATCCCCAGTTAATGGCCACCACCTGAATAGAATTAAAGACTGAATTATGATACAATTAACAGGTTAGAATATGTGCTACACAGGCTCCTCCTAAGCTGCCCAAATGTTCCTTAACCTTGGAAAAGAATTTGTGCTGTTAGACGGTTTCACAGCTTTCTATGAATCCTACTTTCCCCACACTTCAAAACAAATTGCCAAAATCATTATACCTGGTATGCATTTATCTGATTTAGATCAGTAGCTCGTGATTTGTTATTGTGTAATGGCTCCCTCACAAAAACTCAAAGGTGCAAAGGAAATGAAACACATAAGAATGGATTGTGAAAAATATTTATTGTAAAAACAAATTCCAGTTGTAAGACATTATTGTAAACTCAGAGACAATGCTTATTCCATTTTAAAACAAGATAGATGAAATCCCAGCACCAACACCAAAAATATACTCTGTGGCTGTGAAGGTTGTAAGACAGTTAGCAGTGAAAGAACAGAAGACAAGGGAAATGTCACATTCAGAACTACTGTGAACAAGAGGAATCTTTCTCAATCAAGCAAATGTGGTGGCTTTCTACAGTCAAGAATATTTGACATGGCCTGCCCTCCACTGCACTTGTCCAGTAAACAGCTTCACATTGCTCAGACAGCAAAGACAAGCTGAGAGAATCAGACAGGTTCCTTAATTTTATAAGACTGTTAAAGCATAAAACAGGCCACTTGGTCTATTAAACTCTGTCAGTGCTTTCTCCATGAGCCACATAATGTCATCTTATTCTTCTACACAAGGGTTCCGAAGAAGGGTCACTGACCCGAAACGTTAACTCTGCTTCTCTTTCCACAGATGCTGCCAGACCTGCTGAGTGAATCCAGCATTTCTTGTTTTTGTTTCAGATTTCCAGCATCCGCAGTATTTTGCTTTTATCTTATTCTTCTACTTGTACTATATGTCCTTTCCTATTCCTCCTTTTCAAACACTTCTTTGAACAAAAACAAAATACTGCAAATGCTGGAAGTCTGAAACAAAAACAGAAAATGTTAGAAGATACTCAAGTAGGTTAAGCGCATTTGTGGAGAAAGAACAACAGGGTTAACATTTCAAATATGCTCTGATGAAAAAGCTCATCGTCCGAAAACATTAAGTCTGTTTCGCTGTCCACACAAATGCTGCCTGACCTGCTGAGTATTTCCAGCATTTTCTGCTTTTATTTCTGGAAATTGTAGACTCTTCTTCAGCAGTAACAGATGCTGCTAAAGGCTAAGAATTTTTTCTAACTGCCCCTTTAATTCTTTTAGCAGTTCTCTTAAACTGGATCCCTCTCATTTACTAATGGAAATAATATCTCACTACATAGCTTATCCATACCTTTCTTAATCTTGGTGAGCTCTACGAGATCAACCCTAAATACTCTAAGTTCCAGTTTCTCAAGTCTCTCTACACAACAAGAACCCTTGTAAATCGATAGAAAATCAGGCAGTTTCCAATCAGGGTGTGTGATCAATCTCTTTTTTCCTCTCTATGTTGTGCTCAGGAACTCATTTATTTCCAAGCACCAAGCATAAGTAAGAAAGTCTGACAACCATCTCCCCCATCGCCCCGCTCCTCCCAAACTCCAGTCTTATATGTAGCACAGGTCTTGTCAGTCACACTTCCAAGTCCTATTTGCACATATCAAAATTTCTTGGTTACATCTATACCAGATTGCCTTCAATAATGGATTCATAAAGAACAAATCACAACTGAAAAGGCCATGAATCTACAAATACAATGCAAGGAAAGTGGAGAAAAACTGATGACAAATGAAAACAATAAATCAAGCATGGATCATCAGCAGAGTTTAACAATATAATAAAAGAATAGCTATGTAGTTGATCCAAATATCTTTCTGCAAGTCCTTTCATATACTATCTTGGTTTCTGTACTAAGCTGGGAAAATGTACACTGAGAACAATGCTTGAAACACAATAACAAAATGGTTGAAGTTGTGCAGTAATTTTTTTTTGTGTTTGAACATTGTCATTGGAGGCTTATCCCTCTCGAGCCTAAAGCTTGAGTTTTGGAAGCTTCCCATAGATTTCACTTGGGTCAGCCCAGAGGAAGTCCCAAACAAGGCAGCAGACTGCAATGGTCAGCGGCATCACTGTGACTATATGTAAGCATTCAGTTGAGCAAATTAACCTGCATGCAGGCAGCTCGGTCAGTGACAGCACTATCTAGCAACTCTTGGGACGGGCATTGAAATACCACAACCACAGTGCATTTTGTGCCCTTGCTACCCTCTCAGTGCTTCCTCTAAGTGATGTTCAATATGGAAGAGCATTGATTCATCAGCTGAAGGGGGGCAGAAGATAGTAAGCGGCAGGAGATTTGCTTGTCTATGCTTGACCTGTGCCATGAGTCTTCATGGTATCTGGAGACAATGTTGAGAACTCACGGACCACTCCCTCGAACCCAACTGTGTACCACTGTGCCCCCACCTCTTGTGAGTCTGTCCTGGCTGTGAGAGGAGACACACCCAAGGATGGTTATGGAGGGGTGCTGGGATAAAGAAAATAATTAATTTTCCCTCTTACCACATCATATAACCTTTGGAAGGAACAGAAGGAAAGGATTGCATTACAAGCTTTATGTCTACTTTGATCTTCATCTAGCATTAAGAATTGTCTTATGTCCAAGTTACTATGTTTAAAATAAGGGATTGGTTATGCAACCTATAATCAGAGTGATTATCACAGTGTGCATCATTACAGTACATTGGTGAGCTGGAGAACGCAACCACATCACCATGAAAATGTTTCTTACCCTACAACGTGAATGTTAGAAAACATTATCATAACACAGTAATGTAATAATCATTTCAAAATACTGGTGTATAATCACACAATCTATTTTAAAATGATGCCTCATCATTGTGCAAAGGATTTTGCTCAACAAAGTGAAAAATATATTTCAGGATTATTTATCACAATAGGTTTACAACAAAAGGTTAAGACTTTGGTTCTAAGGTTGTAATGGTTCAAACAATGTAATATCTCAAACACCATCACCAAACTATCATCAAACCAGAGCAATTACTAGACACTAACAGCCCATTTGAACTGCCACTGCTTAGCTCTTCAGCTGAACCAGTCCTATTTTCCCAGACCCAGGTACATATTTTCCATGTTCTTTTCCCAAAATGTACAACTTCACTAGTTTCTACATTAAACTGGGCTGCTATCTTCCCATGCACCCTGCTAGCCTATCTATATCCTCCTTATTCCCCATTACAGTTTTCCATGCCTCTAATCTGTTATTAGCAAACATCAGTATTTTGTTCTTTTGTCTCCATCCAAATCATTTATGGCAATGGGGAAAAAAGCATGGTCCACTACAGATTCAAAAAACACATTAATTACTCCCACTCTCTACTTTCTATTCACTAGCTACCTCCCTATCCATGCAATTATATTACCTTTAATGTCATGCATGCAAAAAAAATCAATAGTACCTTTTGAAACTCCATATACAATACATTCACTACATTTCTTGTGTCTTTACACTAAAATTTCTTTAAAAAATCAATCCAGTAAAACATGACTTTCTTCTTTACAAATCCATGCTGATCGCTCCTGATCAGCCCAGATCTCTCTCATGTTAACTAATTCCATCAGATATAACGGATACTAGAACTTTGTCCACAACCAATTAGCTGACTTATCCTTTGTCCCTTTCTTAAACAGAACATAGCATTTGTCTTGCCTGCTGCTGCTTCTGCTATTTCCTCCCTGCACCCCAAGTAATCTGGGGTACATATGAGCCAGATCAGATAACTGTTTTACTTTCTGTCAAATTCACTATTTCAACATAGTTTTCTTTTGAATATTTATCTTCTTTTGTGGTTCTTCCATTCCTTCTCGAAATACATTCCATACAATGTACACATCAACCTCTTCTATCTCTATGTGGTCTTACCCATCCTTGGACTATCCTGTAATTTGCTTGAACAGTCTCATTTAATACTCCCTCATAACTTTCCTAGTCTCCCTGGATGAGTTCCTTTTGCAATCTGAAATATTTCTCAAGTTTCTTTTTGCTGTATGATCCTCTCAGTGCCACTATTGTAAACCTCATTTTCACTCTAACCTCTCTAGTTATGCATTGAACCCAAGGCTCAGGTGCATCCCTACTTGAAATATATTTAATCCATAATTCATCCACCTTGGATAGAATCTCTGCAAGGCTGCCTTGTCTCCAGGGCTCCAAATAATTTCCAGACCAAGTAATGGTCTGAGATTGGATGAACACCCACAGAAATTCCAGGCTCTTGTATTTAAGTATCTCTCACTGCTGATGTGCAGTTTGATTTGCCATTTTTTCCCCAGTTACTGTGTTTGGTGCCGTTTTATCCCACTTAAAAAAAGGTCATTTCCAGTACAACTTTTTAGCTTTGACTTCTCCTCTTCTTTCTCAAATTAGAATATGAGCCTAATTATTGTGTTGTCACTGAGTGTTCTCCTAGCTTAAAGTTGTTTATTTGTCATGATTCAGTAGCCAGTACAAGATCAGGAACTGTATCCTTCCTTGTTGGACCTGTAGCATACCTGTATAATGAAACAGCCCTGGTTATCTTCGAAGAACAACTCCCTATTTTGACTACAAACTTCTATTTTAAGGTAAGTGAAGTTCTCATAATTAAAACTCTTATTAGCACAAAGCTCTTTAAATTGCCTATAACTCTCTCATTTTTGTCCACCTCAGTGGTCTACAGGGTACTTCTAGTACGGGTGACAGATCCCCAATTGGTTCTGAACTCAACAAGACAAGCTCCATCTGTCATTAAGAACTACCCTTTCTATGACTGTAATCATGTTCAACAATAACAACTTAGATTTGTATAGCATCTTTAGCATAATAAAGCGTCCCAGGGTGCTTCACAGGAGCATTATAAAACAAGATATGACACTGAGCCACATAAGGAGATATGAGGTTTGATGGTCAAAAGCTTGGTCAAAGAGGTGGGTTTTTTGGAACGTTTTGAAATTGGAAAACGAGGTGGCGAGGCAGAGAGTGTAGGGGAGGGAACTCCAGAGCTTATAGCCTGGGCAGCTGAAAGCACAGCCAGCAATGGTGGAGCAATTAAAATTGGGGATGCTCAAGAGGGCCAGAATTAGATGAGCACAGATAACTTGGAGGGTTGTGGGGCTGGAAGAGATTACAGAGATAGAGAGGGGCGAGGCCACGGAGGGATTTAGAAACAAAGATGAGAATTTTTAAGTCAAGTAAGGACTGGGGTGATAGGTGAATGGGACTTTGTGTGAATTAGGACACAGGCAGCAGAGTTTTGAATGACCTCAAGTTTAAGGAGGGTAGAATGTGGGAGGGCAACCAGAAGTGCAGTGAAATTATCAGGTCTAGATGTAACAAAAGCATAAGTGAGGTGGAAATAGGAAGTATTAGTGATGGCGTTAACATGTGGTCAGAGCTCATCTCGGGGTCAAATATGATACAAAATTGCGAATAGACTGGTTTAGTCTCAGACTGTTGCCAGGGAGAGGGATGGAGTCAGTAGATAGGGAATGGAATTGGGAGCAGCAAGCAAAAACAAAATGGCTTCAGTCTTCCCAATATTTAATTGGAGGAAATGTCTGCTCATCCAGTACTGGATGTCGGTTAAGCTGTCTGATAATTTAACAACAGTGGAGGAGTTGAGAGAGGTTGGGGACGGGGTGGGATGTTGCAGGGAGGTAAAGCTGTGTCTCGTCAGCCAGCGTACATGTGAAAACTAATGCTGAGCTTTCAGATGATGTCACCAAGGGGCAGCACATAGATGAGAAATAGAAGGGTGCCAAGGATAGATCCTTGGGGGATGCCAGAGTTAATGGTGCAGGAGAAGGAAGAGAATGCATTGCAACTAACACTCTGGCTACGATTTGATAGATAAGAATGGAACCAGATGAGAGCAGCCCCACCCAGCTAGATGGAGAGGTGATCAAAGAGGATCGTGTATTCAATCATGTCAAAGGTTGCAGGCAGGTTGAGAAGGTTGAGGAGGGATAGTTTACCTTTGCCACAGTCACAGAGGATGTCATTTATGACTTTGATAAAAGCCATTATGTACTGTGGCAGGAGCGGAAATCTGACTGAAGGAATTCAAAAACGGAGTTCCTGGAAAATGGGCATGGATTTTGGAGGCAACATCACATTCAAGGACTTTGGAGAGGAAAGGGAGTTTGAAGATGGGGCTGTAGTTTGCAAGGACGGTGAGAGAGGGATGATGACAGCAGATTTAAAGGAGAGAGGGACAACCATTCACAATATCAGCTAACATGGGGACCATGATGGTCATAATACACAATGAATGAAGTCACTTCTCCTTCTCCATCCCTGCCGAAATGTTATGATAGTTAAATAGTCTCAGCTATAAGTGTACTGTTATGCAGGCCCCCACCTGCCAAGAATGAGGCACGTATATTTAGCCACATGGACATTAAAGTTTAAAATTGTTGCTGGGAAGAAAAGAAGGCCTATTACAAGGGGATGCCAAATCCCTGACTGTAAAGACATTTTTTTCATACAAGCAGGCAGTGTTGGAACAAAAGAACCAGCCCCTGCCCCGATACACAGAAGAGACCTGGTCAAACCAGTCGGTCACATGACCACCTGCTGGCCAACTAGGGGAGTTTTAAATTGGAGAAACAGAATTTGAACTGAGAAAGCTGTTTGCTCCTGGACTGGAAAACCTCTCTCCTGTCTGCTCTCATCTCGTTCTCACCAGCTTCAGAATCCATTGAAGACATATGAACCCTGAGAGAGATAAGTCTCCGACAGTAAACAACGTTTAGGAATAATGGGCCCCAACAAAAAGCAAGATCTATCTACAATCAAGGACTCGACAGTGAGCTTGAAGAACCATAACAACAACTCTTCAGATAGTGCCTCAAACCTTTCCACCTTATTTTTCTTCTGCTCTTTTCTGTCTTTATCTGCATATGCCTTTCGCATATGCATGCTAGGGTGGGGCATGGCGTGTATCGTAGGCGCTAACTGAATTAGAGTTTAAGTTTTAATAAATTTCACTTTTCTTCTTTAACCCTAAGAAGGCCGTTTGTGCTCATTTCTTTGCCTTATAATTGGAAAGCAGTGAACAAGGATTCACGAAGGGGGAGCTCAAAACACAGTGTGTTTAAAAATTAAACCCTGTTACAATAAGACCAGGTGAAGGCTGAGAAAGACCCCCAGACACCTTTCTCGCCTGGTCATAACACTACACTTGCACATAAAAGGAAATAGTGGCTTCTTTAAAAATAAAAGGATAGTCCAAGTACCCCGACACTTTGGAAAGAGTGAGGAATTGTATCTTTCCCATCCTCAGGACATCCCAATCTTCTTCATAATCCATGAGTTGCTTTCAAGTGTAGTCATGAGTTGTATGACAGCAGCCAATGTCTACAAACTACAAATGAGGTTAGTTGCCAATTAATCTGTTTGGGTGATGTCAATACCTACCTGCTTTCACTAAAGCTATTAGGTCTTTCATGTTCACCTGAAATGGGATAATGTCTTTTCTTAAAGGTAGCATTTCTGACAATGCAATATTCCCTTAGTACTCCATTGAAATGCTTGAACCCACAATATTGACTCAGAGAATGGTTTCAACAAGCAAAATTGACACTTCCAATGTGTGTCTCCTGTTTCCTGTTTTTAATACCCGGCACATTGCACACACATACTCAAATCATAATCCATTCTTAGTCCTGAATTTGCTTGTCATTTGCTTCCCATTCCTCTTTCCACCTTTCAATTCAATTATTTCTCCTGTTTGCAAGATACATTTCTCTATCAGCCCATTCCCTGTTTATAAAGTTATTATTGCTTTTCCCCTTCACAATCCTTGTTCTTAATCGCTGCCCCAAATGCTGAGTTTTGATCCTCTCTGTAAAAGGGGTGGGGGAGTTGCATTACTGGTTCAGGAGAATATCACAGCTGTACTGCGGAAGGACACCTCGGAGGGGTCATGCAGCGAGGCAATATGGGTGGAGCTCAGGAATAGGAAGGGTGCAGTCACGATGTTGGGGGTTTACTACAGGCCTCCCAACAGCCAGTGGGAAGTAGAGGAGCAGATATGTAGACAGATTTTGGAAAGATGTAAAGGTAACAGGGTTGTAGTGGCGGGTGATTTTAACTTCCCCTATATTGACTGGGACTTACTTAGTGCTAGGGGCTTGGATGGGGAAGAATTTGCGAGGAGCATCCAAGAGAGCTTCTTGAAACAATATGTAGATAGTCCAACCAGGGAAGGGGCCGTACTGGACCTGGTATTGGGGAATGGACCCGGCCAAGTGGTCGAAGTCTCAGTAGGGGAGCATTTCGGGAACAGTAACCATAATTCCGTAAGTTTTAAGGTACTTGTGGATAAGGATAAGAGTAGTCCTCGGGTGAAGGTGCTAAATTGGGGGAAGGCCAGTTATAACAATATTAGGCAGGAACTGGAGAATTTAGATTGGGAATGACTGTTTGAGGGTAACATCTGACATGTGGGAGTCTTTCAAACGTCAGTTGATTAGAATCCAGGACCGGCATATTCCTGTGAGGAAGAAGGATAAGTTTGGCAACTTTCGGGAACCTTGGATAACGAGGGATATTGTGAGCCTAGTCAAAAAGAAAAAGGAAGCATTCGTAAGGTCTAGAAGGCTGGGAACAGACAAAGCCCTTGAGGAATATAAAGAAAGTAGGAAGAAACTTAAGCAAGAGGTCAGGAGGGCTAAGAGGGGTCATGAAAAGTCATTGGCAAACAGGATTAAGGAGAATCCCAAGGCTTTTTATATGTATATAAAGAGCAAGAGGGTAACCAGGGAAAGGGTTGGCCCACTCAAGGACAGAGAAGGGAATCTATGTGTGGAGCCAGAGGAAATGGGTGAGATAATAAATGAGTACTTTGCATCAGTATTCACCAAAGAGAAGGACTTGGTGGGTGATGAGTCTTGGGAAGGGAGTGTAGATAGTCTGGGTCATGTCGTTATCAAAAAGGAAGAGGTGTTGGGCATCTTGCAAAGCATTAAGGTAGATAAGTCCCCAGGGCCTGATGGGATCTACCCCAGAATACTGAGGGAGGCAAGGGAGAAAATTGCTGGGGCCTTGACAGAAATCTTTGTATCCTCATTAGCGACAGGTGAGGTCCCAGAGGACTGGAGAATAGCCAATGTTGTTGATTGATGGAGGAAGGGCAGTGGATGTTGTCTATATGGACTTCAGTAAAGCCTTTGACAAGGTCCCTCATGGCAGACTGGTACAAAAGGTGAAGTCACACGGGATTAGAGGTGAGCTGGCAAGATGGATACAGAATTGGCTCGGTCATAGAAGACAGAGGGTAGCAGTGGAAGTGTGCTTTTCTGAATGGAGGGCTGTGACTAGTGGTGTTCCGCAGGGATCAGTGCTGGGACCTTTGTTGTTTGTAGTATAGATAAATGATTCGGAGGAAAATGTAGCTGGTCAGATTAGTAAGTTTGCGGACAACACAAAGGTTGTTGTAGTTGCGGATAGTGATGAGGATTGTCAGAGGACACAGCAGGATATAGATCGGCTGGAGACTTGGGCAGAGAAATGGCAGATGGAGTTTAATCCGGACAAATGTGAGGTAATGCATTTTGGAAGGTCTAATGCAGGTGGGAGGTATACAGTAAATGGCAGAACCCTTAGGAGTATTGACAGGCAGAGAGATCTGGGCATACAGGTCCACAGGTCACTGAAAGTGGCAACGCAGGTGGATAAGGTAGTCAAGAAGGCATACGGCATGCTTGCCTTCATCGGTCGGGGCACAGAGTACAAAAATTGGCAAGTCATGCTGCAGCTGTACAGAACCTTAGTTAGGCCACACTTAGAATATTGCATGCAATTCTGGTCGCCACACTACCAGAAGGATGTGGAGGCTTTGGAGAGGGTACAGAAGAGGTTTACCAGGATGTTGCCTGGTCTGGAGGGCATTAGCTATGAGGAGAGGTTGGATAAACTCGGATTGTTTTCAATGGAACGATGGAGGTGGAGGGGCGACATGATAGAGGTTTACAAAGTTGTGAGTGGCATGGACAGAGTGGATAGTCAGAAGCTTTTTCCCAGGGTGGAAGAGTCAGTTACTAGGGGACATAGGTTTAAGGTGCAAGGGGCAAAGTTTAGAGGGGATGTGCGAGGCAAGTTCTTTACACAGAGGGTGGTGAGTGCCTGGAACGTGCTGCCGGGGGAAGTGGTGGAAGCATGTACGATAGCGATGTTTAAGAGGCATCTTGACAAATACATGAATTGGATGGGAATAGAGGGATACAGTCCCCAGAAGTGCAGAAAGCTTTAGTTTAGACAGGCATCAAGATCGGCGCAGGCTTGGAGGGCCAAATGGCCTGTTCCTGTGCTGTACTGTTCTTTGTTCCTCCCCATTGCTCTATTTAACACCTGCGAGACATCTGGTCTGTGGAGCTCACCAATCTACCCTACCCCCAAAACTTGTTCTCATGTCCCAGGAATCTGAAATTGTCATTTCTAAATCTTTCCAGCAGTGTCTCCATAAATCATTCAACAGATGGCATCAGAAAATTACCTCTTTCAAGGGTTTGTACTTAAATTAGAATTAAACTTCTTACAATGCTCAAGATATTTGTCCATCTTTTCCTATGTCATTGCTTTTATGCAACCCCTGATTATGGATGATTTTCCTCTTTTTTTCTCCCACATCATGTTATCTGATATATGTACCATTTGGGATTGCTTGAAAGCAAACTATATTCTGAATTACAGAATCCCACATAACTACTACTGAATTCTCCATTGGTTAGCTCTCTTTTCTCCATCGGTGAACTCTTGCTTTATGGTATCTGTGTGTTACTCTTACTGTCAATCCTTTGTGCCTCTATTTGTGTCCACATGGTAGATATCAAAAATGATGGCAGACAAGTCAAGACCAATGAGATGTCATGTACTGTCCACAGTGCACTTGGAAGGACAAGTCACTCAATTCATCTCCATTATTGGAAGGAAACCTGGAAGACAGATTCCAGAAGGAAGAGCAAAATTTGCAGAGAAAAACATAAATCCTGATCATATGACTGGAAGGTTTTTACTGTTCAGCAAACATTTAGGCCTGTGTTGTAGCTTCACTGGGTTAGCATCTTATTTTCAGGTATATCTGATGTTGCTCCCAGCATGCTCTTCTACACTCTTCATTGAACTAAGTTTGGCCATCTGGCTTGATGCTGGTGCAGAATGTGGGATGTTAGGCCTTGAGGTTAAGGATTGTAGTGGTGTACAATTCTGCAGCTGCTCTTGGCTCACAACTTCTCAGTTTCAAGATCTATATCTGTTCTTCATCCATCCCATTTACCCATGGTGTAAGTGCCACATGTCATGAAGGGCAGAAAACCTATGCTAATTAATTTGTGTGCCATTGCCGCATGCTAAATTTATCTAGTTTGTTGTTTTTAGGAGGAGCTGGAGGTTGATCGATTGGTAAACACTTTACCATCATTTGCTTCTGTTCAAATAATGGAAAACTGGGAAACCAGTACAGGATAACACCTCTATTCGCACTGCTCTAGGAGTGGGCTCACCACAGAAAGAAAAGGGCACTGTCATTTGACCAAACCTGAGGAAAACAAATTTAAGTCTGTTACATTTGTGAACAGTGCTTCAATAATAAAACTTTCACTTGTGCAACATTTTCTTATGATACTCATGCACCTCCAAGGCCAGTTTGGATAGTCGGGGAGTTAAACACTTCTGTATTTCCATTAGCTACTTATTGATTTATTCTGTGCTATAAATCAAAGGTTTGGTGATGGTACTGGGATCTGGAAGTGTGTTTGAAGAAGTGATTTAGTTTTGATTTTCAAACTATAATGGACCTATTTGGACAATCAAAGAAGGATTTATAGCTTTTCAGTGAAATAAAGCCTTGTCACATTTGCAATTGAATGCACTGGAAGGATTTATTGCAGAAATTTATTGCAGACATACATGTAGACGCACACAGTTCAGCTGCAGTTAGTACAGTGTATAATTGAACTTCTGTTGCAGTTCATCAGATAATGTAAAATTTATTAAGTGCTTTCATTCTGATCCTGCGCTTTGATTTTCATTGATAAAAACATACTCCTTTCTCTGATACCTACAAATTTCAGGATCAAAAGGGACAGTTTAATCTGTAAATGAGGGTTATGAAATGGGTGAAAGATACTCGAGTGGTGATGAAAACTACGCCAATACCATTCAAATTATTTCTGTCACAGGCACTATGTTTAGAGCAGTTGCAGGGAGCATTGAGCCCACATTTATGGCCCAGGCCCAAGTACTCAGCTTCTGAGAATAATTATTTCTGCACAACTGAACAAACTTAGACACCACTTCCTCTAATAGCACAGCCCCTGGTCCTTTGGCTGTGAACCCAAATGGAATAAGAGAATTGCAACTCACAGTGCTTCTAATGATAGCCAGAATGGAGCATTCACACAGCACAAGGTTTAGCTACTAATTCTCTATTGAATGGATGCTGTGTGTGTTTATACATCATGTTTCTTCTCACCGTAAACAAATGGAGCCAAGAAAATTGTGTTTGTGACCTGCCTCAATGTTAGGCTTGTAACTGCAGTGAGGCATGAGCCAGGCTAATGCAGAATCAAGGTTGGACAAAACAAACATGCACATCTAAGAAGTTTCCTAACTTGTTACCACAGATTTAAGTAAACAATCCTACTTAAAGCAGCTTTCCCTGGCAATGACATTTTTATTATATATACATATTTTTTTATTGACAAAAATCAGGCACAGGTTATAAGATGCAGTGTTCGCATATTTAAAATTATTTGGCCAGACACAGCGACAGCAATATCCCAGTCTTAAAATTCTGCTGCTTTGGTTGCTGAGACACATTAGTTCTTCAACCCGACTGCTTATGCTATTATTTCAATAACTGCGAAAGGGAAGTTCCCACTCGTACTTAGGTTAGCAACAGTGTGACAATTAAAGTGTAAAATTTATCAACAGAAAACAAGAAATGCACTAAAATTCAGGATGGATTCTGTTATCAGTGACAGTTGGTACTTTTGAAAATGATTTGCAACCTTTTGTCATGAGAAGTAACCATTGAAATGATTGAAGTGGAAATTAAAATCTGTGCTTTTTAAAAGCACACTAAACACCTTACAAAGGCTGACTAAGGCACAGTTTCCAAAACATGATTTGTTTCCCCACAATTTCTTATTTCAGGCTCTCCTTATGATCGAAACTGGTCAGAATGTTTAATTGGCATGAGGTAAGTGTCGCATATTTGAAGTAACAGGTGACCTTACATCTAAGGTTCTGTCATGTTAGGCCCCCACCTGCCAAGAATAAGACACGTTAATTTTGTCATGAACATTGATTTTAAAATGTTGCTGAAGTGAGGAAATGACTTGTTAAACAGATCAGCCATGTCTGGAAAAGATATTTGCATATTAACAAACAGTGCTTGGAAGGACAAAGCAGCCATTCCCTGACACATTCAACCAACAATGGATCTTGATCACCAGGTATTGTGTGTAAGAAGAGCATTCCAGAGACTGCTAAGATGATACAATCCAGGACTGGTTAGAACAGTTAGTCACATGACTAACTGGCTGTTCCAAGGTCTGTTGAACGAGCCACAGAGAGTTTGAATTCAGAAAGACTGTTTGCTCCTGGACTGAAAAGATCTCTCCTGTCTGCTCCCATCTCTTTCTCACAAGCCTCTGGATCCACTGAAGACACATGAACCCCAGGAGAAAATAGTCTCCTACAGCAAACAAGGTTTACGAATAATACTGGGCCCCAACGAAAAGCAAGATCTACCTACAATCAAGGACTCTACAGTGAGCTCGAAGAACCATAACAAAAACTCTTCAGATACTGCCTCAAACCTTTCCACTTTGTTTTTCCTTCCGCTCTTTTCTGTCTCTATTTGCATGTGTGTGTCGCATATGCATGCTAGCGTGGGTGCGTTGTGTATCCGTAAGCGTGAACCAAATTAAATTTTAAGTTTAAGTTTAATAAATTTCAACTTTTCCTTTTTAAACCTAAGAAAACCTGTTGGTGCTGGTGTCTTTGCCTTATAATTGGAAAGCAGTGAACAAGGACTCTCCAAGGGGAAGTTAAAAAGTGTATTTAAAAGTAAACCCTGTTACAGTAAGACCAGGTGAAGGCTGAGAGGGATCCCTGGACCCCTTTCTCACCTAGTCGTAACAAAAATTTGGGGGCTACCAACCAGGATTTTACCCACAGACAAACGAGGTTCCCAAAACTCCCCACCTCGCACCATATCTGGGTCTGTTGTTGAATAAGTAATGGAGCTGGATTGCAATGATTAGCCAACAACTCCATTTTTGTTGCATCATGTGACTATCAGGATAGTGGAAAGCAAAATAAGTGGATTTTTTTTTACCCAGCAATTCCCGCGTTCCTATTGAAATTTTACTGTGCAAGAATTATTTTCCAAAAAGCCTTCCTCAACCAATAGTTAATCTTGTCCTTGATATACCAATTTACATACGAGAAGATTTGCTGAGGAAAGCCTCTTTTAGATCACAATTTCAATCTAGTTTGAAGCAAAGCAAAACAAACCTGCAATGCTCAGAAAGGATCAGTGTGAGGATTCCCCATAGTCAATGCAAGTCTGCAATTCACAATTCCTTATATTCCGTCAGCGCTAAATGGATTTAAGTTACGATACTCCATGAGCCTGCTCATTTTCATAAGTACGACTGATTTTTGTGAAATTGATGAGTTGATGAAGTTTTAAAGTTGCTTGAATAAATTGCTCTGCACTGTTTTTGCTGTTTGACACTCTGGTTATGCGCCTCTCCTGCCTGCCTGTGAACTGCCCTGTGTTCACACAACATACCAGCATTAGAAACCATCACAGATTTCCATTACATTTTAATGTTCAATTCCATAAAGAATAGGAAAGTAAGAAAATAACATCTCAACACTCACTGTTTAAATTAAAATGTGAAAAATTATACAGCCAGAAAGATCATTTATTTTATTTTTCTGTGATTTGCTGGAGATGGTCGGCATTCATTTTCAACTTCATGAAGTGCTCAAACTTCTTTGTCGGTGAGTTTTCTTTTGCAATACTTCTTTTTTGTTTAAAAGCAATCTTCCAGAGAGCTATTCCTTATCTGGTATGGGAAGTTGAAATTAAGTCCAAAGAAAATTATCTTTGAAGTTCTGAGTTTATGAACATTATCATACTTCTTTCGTATATCACTCTAGCCCTGAAATTCCCCTGTCCAATCCACTGAGCCCATCAGCATTCACTCTTGGCATCTTCAAAAGGGCAAGAGAATAATAAAACATGTTTATCACACTTAGGTTTGATTTTTAAAAAGGGGGGTTGGAACTGGATGAACCAAAGAGTCGGCATTTTGTCCTTTACCTCTAAATGTGTTCTCTGTTTGTAATTAAAGTTGCAGTAAAGTACAAGACTTTAATTCTACAGCTAACGTCTGCTGCATTTGATTGGGGATTACGTGACGCTAACTGTCTGTGCGATGTGAAGAAAATACCCCAAACTCTGATACAAGCATCTCACCTTGATGAGCGTAAAACAAAAAAAAAAGGGAGGGGCACAGATAGTGATGCCCTAAGTTTCAGTTTCCTTGTGAATCAGTTTGTCTCTGTTTTAGTACGAGTTTCTTTCTGTACATTCAGGAACACAACCTTTTAAGTCCTATCTCCACATGAGCACAGTGGGAACAACAATTAAGTAGTAATTAAACTTCTCATGGTTCTGAAATTACTAGCTATATATTTGTTCTGCAGTCCTGTGTATGAAAGCACTGTCCTCTGCAACATTATTGCAAGAGAACTCTCCGTGTCTCGTAGCATTTTACCATTTTTCAAACAGTGACTTTTCTTGTACAAGAGATAATTGCATCTATCCATCTTGTCAAACAACGCTGATATTAGAAACTTGCATCCTCTATGTAGGTGAGCCTTCTCATCTACAAATGGAATGTTGTGTGGTTGGAACAATATTTTCTATAGATAGCCCAGCTATTCCCCATGTTGAATTCAAAGCTGTGTAAGATGGGCTTGTAAATTGAACAGTCAATATTTTGTTTTGTTCTCCCGTTTGTTGGTGCTGAATGCAAGGCTGCATTTATTGCCCATTCCTAATTGTGCTACGAAGCGTGTACAACAGCAGAACTTGCTATGCCACCTGACAGAGCATTAAGTGTCATTATGCTACACTATCTCATGTTGGTTGTCCTGCACACAGATCTCCATCAATGTCATTCTGAAAATGATGTTCAGTGACCTGTTGTGATTGTTTTCTCTCATTGGCATGATTATGAAGAATTACTGAATTTCATTCTGTATGGAGGCAACCTGCATTCCACTATTCTGAGGTACCCAAGACTTGTAATGTTTCTATCATGGGATGAGAAAGTAAATGTGCCAATCCATTTTTGGCTGTATTATTTCTATTCACACACATTTAAAGTGGAAAACCCCATCAGCAGCTCCAAGAGATTTCAGGCGACCTGGTCCAGCCAGTTTTGCCCACAGAAAGTTTACAAGAATCTTTTTGAAATCAACACAGGAACAATATTAAACCAATGAAACTGCCTGGATGTCAGAAGGAATGCAATATTACAAAATAATACTTAACACCTCACTTCAGCTTGTACTATTTCTTTATGGCCTGAATGTTTTGTCCTCTTTCCATCCTCTCCTCTCTGTTTCTAGCTTCATTTCCAATCGATATATCCGATTACATCAATTATAGAATGTCACAGCACAGAAGGAATCCATTTGGCCAATTATGTTGGCTCGTTGAAAGAGCTATCTATCGAAACCCACTTTCCTGCTCTTTTCCCATAGCCCTGCATTTTTTTTTTCATTTTCAATTATATATACAATTTCCTTTTGAAAGTTACTATTGAATCTGCTTCCACCATCCTTTCAGTCATTACGACTTGAAGCCGCCTGATCTCCCCTCTGGTTCTTTTGCTAATTATCTTACACGTGTTCTCTCTAATATCTGCCCAACCGCCAGCGAAAACAGTTTCTCCTTATTTATTCTTGTCAAAACCCTCATAATTTCTTATGTTTCTACTAGATCGCCCCTTAACCTTCCTGCTCCAAGGAGGGCAATCCCTGCTTCCCCAGCAGCTCCACGTAACTGAAGCCACTCACTTATGATATCATTCCAAATAATCTCCTTTGCACTTATTGTCAGAGTATCAAAATGTTTATACATTATTTTTGTTTTTGATAGAATAACCATAACATGGAGAGGACCTTTTTAAAATCAAGTGCTTGAAATAGCCCGTCTCAACACTGCTGATGAGAAAATCCTTTGGAACATAGACTGTTATTATAATAGGAAGTGGTGTGAGTGCATCCATCAGAGGCAAGTTTACAACAGAGGATGGTTTAGGTGGGCAATAAATAAGTAACAGCTTGGTATGAAAAGGTAGGAGGCCTCATCTCTGTTTGGTATACCATTTGAAACAATTTTTTTTTAATTTGTTCGGGGAATGTGGGTGCCACTGGCTAGGCCAGCATTTATTGTCCATCCCTAATTGTTCTTGATAAGGTGGTGGTGAGCAGCCTTCTTGAACCGCTGCAGTCCTTGAGGTGTAGGTACACCAACAGTGCTGTTCAGAAGTGAGTTCCAGGATTTTGACCCAGTGACAGTGAAGCAACAGCAATATAGTTCCAAGTCAGGATGGTGGGTGGCTTGGAGGGAAACGTGCAGGTGGTGGTGTTCCCATGCAACTGCTGCCCTTGTCCTTCTGGGTGGTAGAGGTCGTGGGTTTGGTAGGTGCTGTCTAAGGAGCGTTGGTGAGTTGTTGCAGTGCATCTTGTAGATGGTACAAACTGCTGCCACTGTGTGTCGGTGGTGGAGGGAGTGAATGTTTGTGGATGGGGTGCCAATTAAGCGGGCTGCTCTGTCCGAATGGTTTGAGTGTTGCTGCACCCATCCAGGCAAGTGGAGAGTATTCCATCACACTCCTGACTTGTGCCTTGTAGATGGTGGACAGACTTTCGATAGTCAGGAGGTGAGTTACTCACCACAGAATTTCCAGCCTCAGACCTACTCTTGTAGCCACAGCATTTATGTGGCTTGTTTAGTTTCTGGTCAATGGTAACTGCCAGGGTTTTGACAGTGGGGGATTCAGCGATGGTAATGCCTATGAATGTCAAGGGGAGATGGTTTGATTCTCTCTTGTTGGAGCTGATCATTTCCTGGCACCTGTGTGGTGCAAATGCTACTTGCCATTTATCAGCCCAAGCCTGGATATTGTCCAGGTATTGCTGCAAATGGACATTGGCTGCTTCAGTGTCTGAAGAGCTGCGAATGGTGCTGAACATTGTGCAATCATCAGCAAACATCCCCACTTCTGACCTTATGATAGAGGGAAGGTCATTGGCGAAGCAGCTGAAGATGCGTCGAGGACACTACCCTGAGGAACTGCTGCAGTGATGTCCTGGGGCTGAGATGATTGACCTCCAACAACCACAACAAACTTCCTTTGTGCTAGGTATGACTCCAGCTAGCAGAGAGTTTTCCCCCTGATTCCCACTGACTCCAGTTTTGCTAGGACTCCTTGATGCCATACTCTGTCAAATGCTGTCTTGATGTCAAGGGCTGTCATTCTCACCTCACCTCTTGAGTTAAGCTCTTTTGTCCATATTTGGACCAAGACTGTAATGCAGTCAGGAGCTGAGTGACCCTGGTGGAACACAAACTGAGTGTCAGTGAGCAGGTTATTGCTGAGCAAGTGCCATTTGATAGCATTGTCAATGACACCTTCCATCACTTTTCTGATGATCGGGAATAGACTGATAGGATGGTAATTGGGTTGCATTTGTGCTACTTTTTGTGCACAGGACAAAACTGGGCAATTTTCCATATTGCCGGTGTTGTAGCTGTACTGGAACAGCTTGGCTAGGGGCGCGGCTAGTTCTGGAGCACAATTCTTCAGTACTATTGCCGCAATATTCTCAGGGCCCATAGCCTTTGCACAACACATTGGTGGGTACCCCTAGTGTGAAGATGGGACTTTGTCTCCACAAAGACTGTACAGTGATCTCTGCTACCAATACTATCATGGACAGATGCATCTGCGACAGGTAGAATGGTGAGGGCAAGATCAAGTAGGTTTTTCCCTCATTGGTTCCCTCACCACCTGCTCCAGACCCAGTCTAGCAGCTGTCCTTAGGACTCGGACACCTCGGTCAGTCGTGGTGTTACCGAGCCACTCTTGATAATGAACATTGAAGTCCCCCACCCAGAGTACATTTTGTGCCCTTGTTACCCTCAGTCTTCTTCCAATTGGCATTCTGCAGTCAATGTTGAGGACTCCCAGGGCAACTCCCTCCCAACTCTCTACCAGTATGCTTGCCTGTGGGACAGGATATACCCGGCGATGGTGATGGTGGTGTCTGGAACAATGTCTGCAATGTATGATTCCCTGAGTATGACTATGTCAGGCTGTTGCTTGACTAGTCTGTGGGACAGCTCTCCCAATTTTGGCACAAGCCCCCAGATGTTAGTAAGGAGGACTTTGCAGGGTCGACAGGGCTGGGTTTGCCGTTGACATTTCTGGTGCCTAGGTCGATGCTGGGTGGTCCGTCTGGTTTTATTCCTTGTCTTAGAGTTTGTAGTGGTTTGATTACAGCCGAGTGGCTTGCTAGGCTATTTCAGAGGGAATTTAAGAGACATTTCTGTGGGTCT
The DNA here is from genome assembly GCF_036365525.1 of Heterodontus francisci. Lineage (NCBI taxonomy): Eukaryota > Metazoa > Chordata > Chondrichthyes > Heterodontiformes > Heterodontidae > Heterodontus > Heterodontus francisci. The sequence continues at coordinate 55,674,213 of NC_090392.1, read as the reverse complement.
GGAGTCTCATGTAGGACAACCAGGTAAGGATGACATGAGTGAAAACCACGGTTGTAAACCATGAGGTAAGGATTGCATTTTACAGGAAGAAAACCATAAACCAAAAGGGTTTTAGACAGAAATCATCTTTTAGTTGGTTGGAAAGAAGGAAAGAAAGCTGCATTCAAGACCATGTTATGATCAGGTTTGGAGATGCTACCTTCATGATTTCGCGTTGGATCTACCCACAGTAAGTTTTGAACGCAGTGCTAATGTGTGCGATTCTGTTCAGTTGGTTAGGATGCAGAAGATTCATGTTCTTCCAGCAACAAGTGAAGTGAATGATCAAACACATTACTTACTGTCTTTGGCTGTACAAATCTGTTGAAAAGATGAGGAAGGACTTATTCAATACTAATGCGGGAAAAAGCTCACTTAACCTAATAATCCATCATCTGGTTCTTCTGTCCATTTTGCAGGTGGACTCATATGGAAAAAAGATGTAAAATCAAGGATATTTTATTTATTTTTGTCTAACACTTGACATTATTGACCAACTGATCGAGTTATATGTTTACAAATGTCAAAACCCAAGAATCCATGAAGTAGACAATTTTGACCATGGCACCAACAGCATAATCACAAGATTAAAATATTTTTGATGTTTCAAATGTGAAGTACAATTGCCCCTTTTTTGGTGGTATCAATATATTTCTTCTCAACATGCATTTGCTTTACTGAGATTTTATCTTCTTTACTGAATCTGGTGGTGCTTTAGCTGGGACCTGTGAATGGTTACTAGATGCAATGAGGAGACTATACTGTTGTATTTTTTGTGTAATTTTTAAAAATTCATTCATGGGATGTGAGTGTCACTAGCCAGGCCAGCATTTATTGCCCATCCCGAATTGCCCTTGAGAAGGTGGCGGTGAGGTGCCTTCTTGAACCGCTGCAGTCCATATTAGTTGGGTACACCCACAGTGCTGTTTGGAAGGGAGTTCCAGGATTTTGACCCAGCGACAGTGAAGGAATTCTCTGGCTGCACAATGCTTTTACAATTTATTTTTCTGAAAGTAGTTTGAAAAAATTGTGGAATATTTTATGAACATTAAAATAGGAATCTTTGATCTCGATTCTTTGAATAAAATGTGAAAAATGCTGTGAGTAATGGATACGAACTGAATAATGGATTGTTCTTCAGTATCAACTTAAATGAAGAATTTATTGATTTTCCACTCCACAGATCACTAAATCAGATTAAATATGGCTGAGACAACATATATACATCGGAAGAGCAGCAAATTTCAAAATGTATTTCAGTCCCAGCATAATTCAACTGAATATCCTCACAGAGTAATTAAAAGCTACATGCGTAAATATGCAGTTTTCCACTCAAAGATTTATTTATGAACATTCTACATCTGCACTGCTTTAATGTAGCAATTAATTCAATATTATTCTTTGTAGAAGTAAAAATTCCACTGAAAAACTGAGCAACGAGCAAAACATAGATCAGACACTACAGCTGCACTATCTACGAGGAGGCAGGAAGGATACATGAACAGGCCAGAAACAGCTGATGAACCCTGCAAAACTGGGGATCCAGAGGTCCCACGAAACTAATGGCATGACCTCAGTAACTTTTTTTCTTCTGTTTCCTGACAGTGAGACCAGCTGCAGGAGGCCACAGCCAAGCACCGTTGGGGATTGTCACTGGCACTGGGGTCAGGGAGGGAAAGTAAGCCATCAAGGCTTTGGGAGATTTTTTTTTGGGGGGGGGGGGGTGGGGTGGAGGGGAAGTGGGTGTGGAGGTTGACTGTGATTGTGGCTTGGAGAGGAGGTATGATCGGGACTAGGCTAGGGTATAGGAGGTGGGGAAGAAAGATCATGGCACAGTAGAGAGTGAACATGATTGTCAGATGGGAGCAGAAGGCTTTCTTGAGGAGTCGAAAGGGTTCAGTAAGGGGCTGTAGTATAAGGTTTTGAATGGGTTAATATCTGGGACTGTGTGAGTAACACCTCCCACTATGATGATGTAAGAGATCACATGAGAATGAGAGACTTGAAGGAGAATCAGAATGGCATCAGTGGCGTTAGACATTCTTAGGTAAAGCTGTTATGTAGTCCCTTCATATGTAATAAACTAGTTATTGTTAAAACTGATCAAAGATTCAGTAATCTCTCCTAGCTAGACTAACCAAACATAGAACATGTTGAACAGTGGTGGTTCTTCCCATACAACACCCAGAAAATTTTGTAAAGAAGGGGTTGGAAAGTCGGACTTGAAAAAAGAGGCAGCAGAACTGCAGAAGAGGCTGTGAGAAGCTCCAGAGCTGCTCAGTGGATGGAGTGGAGGCACAGAGAGTCGGAGAGTTGGCTTGCGGAGGCATTCAGGCTGCACTACAGAGGCATGGTGGTCTGTGAAAAAAAAACCCAGTTCAGCGATTGCAGGTTTTGAGTCGGAGAACCAAGCAACAATCGGGGATCTGGTGAGCAGCTCTTAAAAAGGGTAGAAAATTGTTTTTAATGGCACAAGGCAGGCAGCACTGGGAAAACCAAATCCCAAGTAAGGGCAGATCGGAGGTCAGCACTATTACACATGGTGACCACAAGGCAGAGAAAAATTTTTAAAAAGAGCAGCTGCAAATGCTCGATACTCCAGGTGAAGGGAGTGAAGAGATTACTGAAGTAATGCTGCAAAGCTGAGTTCAAGAAATAAATACCTAGTCTAGCAGAGAGATTTCCCAGGGAAGACAGTGACCATAGCAGGAGTCAGTGCGAGGCTGAGCAGCATGGGAAAACTTCCAATACTGGAGGGAAAATTTAAAACAGCAAGTAAACTACCTAGAAAGTTTAGAAAAGCCATGGATCTTATATTTACGCAACCAGAGAGGTTTGGACACATGGAAGGAACAATCAAACTCAAAACTGGTCACTTTTTCTGAGAGACCAGTCGTTGATTGGATAACTAGCCATCAGTTATTTATGCGTGTCATTGTTAAACATCAGACCAATGATAGACAGACTCTGCAGTGTGAAGCAGGCACACCCATCTCACTGACATTGGTATGTAAATACTTGTTTTCCTGAAAGGATTATTAAAACACACTTTATGTGCAGCACACTCACATTATGAGTTTTACAGAGTATTATAATTTAAATGGGGGCGGAGTCGATGATTACTAATCCATCTGAAAAGGGGTCCTTCAACCAAAAATGTTTGAGAACCACGGTTATAGTTCACTGAAATGTAGAGGTTTACATATCCTTTACCCAAGAATTTTTTTAGGTAGAAGTTTCTTCTCTGTCCACATGCATTCCATGAACCTGATTAGGAGCCTCAACAATTCCATCAATATTTTTTTGTTCATCATGCATCTGTCTATCTCCAGCTCCAGCTTCTCATGCCCAAGAGATCAAGTTGCAACATCTATTTGCCTTTTAAGTGCAGACATCAGTTGAGATTTTTGAAGGCCAGCTCCTTCTATTGAGGCCAGTCTTCCAGCACACGACCCACTATTAATTTATTCCAATATAGTTGGGAATTGCTGCTTCAGTCTTTGAACCCAACATGAATCAGTTTCATTATGGCTAACATGGTCAATTTGAACAGACGAACCCTGTGAATATCCAGCAGAAGGGACTGTATGCATACTGGCACATTTTGTACAACTTTGGGAAAGATGAGGATCAAAGTCATGTTGAATTTGTAAAACCTGGCCAAATCAACTGAATTTTTCAAAGATCTTGTTATTTATTGCTTTCCTATGACATTCCTAGCTTTTCTCCCAGACTCAGGAACATAGAATCGATGGAGATGTTCTTCCACTTTGTGAAAAGCAAGTAAGATAGGAATTTATGGCGACCCGAGTCAAAACAATGGGGAAGGTAGTCAACCAGTTATCCATATCACTTAAAATAAATGGCCCCGCATGTACTCCATGCTCCTTCCTCGTTAGTAACATTCAAATTTATTTTATCACTGGGAGTACAAAGTTTACCTTGGTTATGTCTACAACAGCAAATTGCATTTCTATAGTACCTGTCCCATGGCAAAACATCCAAGACACTTCACGGGAGGCACCATCAAACTTTATTTCATGCAGAGCCTACAGGAGATATTAGAACAGGTGGCCAGGAGGTTGGTCAGGGTTAGGTTTAAGGGTTATCTCAAAGAAGGAGAAGTAGAGAGGTTTAGGGAGGGAATTTCAGATCTTAGGGCCCAGGCAGCTGGAGGGACGGCCGCCCGCCCGATATAGTTTAAAGAGAAAAGCATGTTAACGTAACAACTTTGTGAAAGCATTCTTAGTTTATGATCATTTTAAATTCTGAATAATCCCTTCCAAGGAATTAAAGTGCATATCAGAGATTCCAGCCATACACAGAAATATTCATTGTAACAATTCATTGAGACTATGAACTATGTAGCATGGCCAAAAATATCAGTGTGTCTGGGAAGTTTTTTGCCCAAAGTAAACAAATATCCAGCATTAATTCAACAAACTACTAAGCACTGCACTATAAAGAAGACTGCTTATTATGGTAAAATTCAGCTAAGAATGGGCAGATTATTTTAATGAACCACACAGATGTCATGTACTGTACATACATCATATAAATAAAAAAAAAACTGACTATGAAATTCTTTAACAATGCAAATTGAAGAAATTCCTCAAATTCCTCATTATATTCACCAATGGGCAGATGATTTTAATGAACCACACAGATGTCATCTACTATATATGCATCATATAAATAAAGCTCTGGCTATTAAATTCTTGAACAATGCAAATTGAAGACATTTTTCATTGTATTCACTTGAGGAATAAATACATTGGTGAAACAACTTGAGAGGCAATATTCATCGTTATATTTGTGAAGTGTTTTGCACCATGTTGAAATAACACAACTGTCGTTTCTCCTGTGCCAACACTCTCCAATCCATGCAACTGACGTTCTAAAAGGAATCACATGACAGCTTCCATTCCAACATATGGGATTCATTTCATTTCCAGAAAATACAGCTTTTAATAAGTTCTTCAATTAAAAGTGATGGGTTCAGGGTTAAAAGCATGAATGTATGCACAAAATATTGATAACAATCTCATCGCTGCATCTTATTAATGAGATGCAAACATTTAATTGTGTACATAATACTTGGGAAAAGGGGACAGATGCACTAGACAGTGCCAAGAAATTGTGGCACAGTTGTGTAAGTCTGAGTTAATTCACCCTGCTTCGTCAATTTAGTTCATCACCCATGACTTAAAATATTGCAGTTTTGCGTTTTAGCTGTATATTGCATTCCTTTTACAGTAATAAGGCTGAGATCATTGGTTTGTTCTGAAACATTTTTCGTGTACAATGCAGAGCTAGAGGTGCACAGTCCCCCCTCCCCAGGCCCCTTCCTTCCTATAGGAATTAAGTGTCATTCTCAGTCTGTTTTCTATAAACCCAGTTCCAGCATAAATGTACTGGACCAGAGTAGAAGAGTTGTTTCATTGGCACAGATTCTTTTTGTAGAGGCAATTTCTATCTTGAAATTGAAATATTGCAGGAGAGGGGCAGAAAATTAACACCCTCTCCAAGGTTTGCAAGTAGGGATTATGTGCTTTTCTATTCTGCACAGAAGCAAGTCAATCAACCAGCTTGCTGATGCTCAAGCTCTCCCTCCCCACTTCTCAATGTTGCAGGGCCAATTACATTCTAGTTTGTATTTGGTCTAGAAATTACATTTGTTACTGTTTTGTTGTCCCATATAAATTTTTAAAACTTGCTCAGTTGGTTAATAAAATTAAATCAGTGTTGTCTGTTTTGTGCCATTTTAATTCAAAGCTTTGGGAAACGCTCGATCCCATATCCCTGATCAATAAATTTCTTTTCCTTCCAATGTGCTCCACAGGATGTGCTCCTGATCCTTGCTGTCAGACAGAGTTTGGGGCAATGACCAACTGCCTCTCCAGAGGAAAGGAGATGATGATGATTTGCAAGAAAAGCCATCCTCTCTCAGCTCTCAGCAACCCCATTGCAAAGGACATTGGTAGTGGCCTCTTGGCCAAAAAATTATGCAGAAGAACAAGGGTAGCAGAACAATTCATAACCGAAAGAAAACAGGACCCTTATTTGTCCCTCCCAAATTAATTTGTGGAACTGGCACGTCTATTTCCCACAGCCTCTGACATTTTCCTTCCCATTTGCAGTAAATAACTTAAGGGACTCATGCACACTTTTGACAAGCAAATTTATCATGCAGCAAATTGTAAAAATGTTGCAGAATGATTTAAAAACTTCAGGTATAAAATGTAACCTTTTTAAAAAAAGGTTGCACATTCTGAAGGGATCAGCATCCATGTTTAATATTTACTCATTTACAATGAGGAAATTCAAATAAAAATATCTACCTGTAGACAATGGAAACATAAAGCATTTTGTTTCTCCTTCTGTGCCACCGAGAACAAGAAATAGATTTTATAACTTTAGAACAGAATCTCACCAGTTGCAAAATTTGGAGAAATCATCATCATCTCGATTCAGGAAGTGAATATAATTTAAAGGCTCTTCACCAAAGAAATTTGATCTTCTTCTCTGATAGTTCTTTGCAAAAATGGTTCTTAATCAATCTGGTTTAAGTAGAGCCAGTGTATAATCACAGAAGCTAAAAACAAGACCTTTGCTTCTTGTTGTGTGGGCAAATGCACCATGTACACCAGATTTATTGCTGAGCTGTGCTGGGTTAACTAATGCCAAATAGCATAGCATTGGAGTACATAATTCGGCTTTACAAGCAGAGGTTTGTAAGACAGGAATGGCTTCATTAAAATTTAACTTCATGTTGAATTGACTATATTCACTATCATGCCCCATGAAGAACTGGTGAACTGCGCGAAGTGAAGAATTTCTTGCTTTTAAGTTAAACTGGCTGATCTGTAGCAAGAACGGCAGGGAACTGGGTAACGCTATCAGGAATGAATAAAGATGTTCCACTTAAAGGAGATATCTGTTCAAATTAATGAATGACAGGACCTTGAGAAGTCCTACAAGAGTGAGATAACACAGGACTTAATGATGTCCTGACTTCTGCAAAACACTTTTATCTGGAAGTTGGCCATCTCAACGGATGAGTCTTGCAACCAATTCATGACACTCAACTGTTGCAGCTGTTCTTTACATGATAGCAAATTACTGAAGGAGGTTCAAATAAGATGGACAGCACTGGGGCCAATTTACGCAAAGGAGTCAGCACGTGGTTAGACATTTTGGCCTAACCCAAATACCGGTTGGAAAATAAGCCACTGTCGGTATGATGTATTGTCCCTCGCTAAAATTAACAGCAGAAAGAAACTGTTAGAGAAACTTTGGTGTTGCAACTGAAGGGCAAGTAGTGGTCTGGGCAGTCAGTATAAAACTACAATCAACGTGAAGTGACTGCTCTCAGATGATTATACGTATTTCGCTTGCTTAATATTTTAGGAATAATTAATTATGTGTTAATCGGTTCATAGTAGGGTAGAGTATGAATTTTAGATAGCTGGAGTAACTCATTAATGTTTGATACGTGACTTGGTACTTTCAGTGTATTCAATTATTTTTCGTAAATCTTATGTCTGAAACACAAAGTCCTACAGATTACACAAACTAAATTTGTATTCCTGAAATTTAGAAGATTAAGGGGTGATTTGATGAAAGTTTTAAGATATTAAGGGAGTCAAAGAATCATAGAAATTTACAGGACAGAAAAAGGCAAGCAGTCCATCATGTCCACATCTGCTGACAAGTAGCCATCTAGCCAAACCCCTCTTTCCAGCTGATGGTCCTCAGCCTTTTAGGTTACAGCAGTTCAAGTGCATGTCCAAGTACTTTTTAAATGTTTGGAGGGTTTCTGCCTCTACCACCCTTTCAGGCAGTGAGTCCCAGATCCCCACCACCATCTGAGCGAAAAAAAATTGCCCTTCAATCCCCTCTAAACCTCCTACTTCTTACCCTAAATCTATGATCCCTCAACCAAGGGGAATGGGGCCTTCCTATCCACACTATCTAGATCCCTCATAATTGTATATACTTCAATTAGGTCTCCCCTCTGCCTCCTCTGTTCCAAAGATAACAACAATAGCCTAACCTATCTTTCCTTATAACTAAAATTCTCCAGTCAAAGAACAAAGAACAAAGAACAGTACAGCACAGGAACAGGCCATTCAGCCCTCCAAGCCTGCGCCGATCTTGATGCCTGCCTAAACTAACACTTTCTGCACTTCCGGGGCCCATATCCCTCTATTCCCATCCTATTCATATATTTGTCAAGATGTCTCTTAAACATCGCTATCGTATCTGCTTCTACCGCCTCCCCTGGCAGCAAGTTTCAGGCACTCACCACCCTCTGTGTAAAAAACTTGCCTCGTACAACCCCTCTAAACTTTGCCCCTCGCACCTTAAACCTATGTCCCCTAGTAACTGACTCTTCCAACCTGGGAAAAAGCTTCTGACCATCCACTCTGTCCATGCCGCTCACAACTTTGTAAATCTCGATCATGTCGCCCTCCACCTCCATCGTTCCAGTGAAAACAATCCGAGTTTTTCCAACCTCTCCTCATAGCTAATGCCCTCCAGACCAGGCAACATCCTGGTAAACCTCCTCTGTACCCTCTCCAAAGCCTCCACGTCCTTCTGGTAGTGTGGCGACCAGAATTGCACGCAATATTCTAAGTGTGGCCTAACTAAGGTTCTGTACAGCTGCAACATGACTTGCCAATTTTTATACTCTATGCCCCGACCGATGAAGGCAAGCATGCCGTATGCCTTCTTGACTACCTTATCCACCTGCGTTGCCACTTTCAGTGACCTGTGGACCTGTACGCCCAGATCTCTCTGCCTGTCAATATTACTAAGGGTTCTGCCATTTACTGTATACCTCCCACCTGCATTGGACCTTCCAAAATGCATTACCTCACATTTGTCCGGATTAAACTCCATCTGCCATTTCTCTGCCCAAGTCTCCAGCCGATCTATCTCCTGCTGTGTCCTCTGACAATCCTCATCATTATCCGCAACTCCACCAACCTTTGTGTCGTCCGCAAACTTACTAATCAGATCAGCTACATTTTCCTCCAAATCATTTATATATACTACAAACAGCAAAGGTCCCAGCACTGATCCCTGCGGAACACCACTAGTCACATCCCTCCATTCAGAAAAACACCCATCCACTGTTACCCTCCGTCTTCAGTGACTGAGCCAGTTCTGTATCCATCTTGCCAGCTCATCTCTGATCCCGTGTGACTTCACCAGTCCAGGCAACATCCTCAGAAATCTCCTATGTACCTTCTCTAGTGCGATCATATCTTTCCTAGAGTGTGGTGACCAGAATTGCATGCAGTACTCCAGCTGTGGCCTAACTAGTCTTTTATACAATTTCAGCATAACTTTATATTCTATGCCTCAGCTAATAAAGGCAAGTATCCATATGCCTTCTTGACCACTTTATCTACCTTGTCCAGACACCTTCAGGGATCTGTGGATATGTGCTCCAAAGTCCCTCTGTTCCTCTACGCTTCTCAGTATCCCATCATTTATTGTATATTCCCTTGCCTTGTTAGGCTTCGGCGTGTGAATGAGCTCAATTCTCTGGATTGAACTCGATTTGCCACGGTTCCACCCACCTGAATAGTCCATTGATATCTTCCTGCAGTCTACAGCTTTCTTCCTCATTATCAACCACACAGCCAATTTTTGTATTGTCTGCAAACTTCTTAATCATACTTTATTACATTTAAGTGCAAATCATTGATATATATTACAAAAAGCAAGGGACCTAGTACTGAACCCTGCAGAAGCCCACTGGATACGGCCTATCAGTCACAAAAACATCCATCAACCATTACCATTTGCTTCCAGCCTCTGAGCCAATTTTGAATCCAATTTGCCACTGTGCCTTGGATCCTAAGCTTTTAATTTTGTGACTGGTCTGCCATGTGGGAACATATCAAAAGCTTTGCTAAAATCCCTGTAAACAACATCAAATGTACTACCCTCATCCATCCTCCTTGTTATCTCCTCAAAAAATGCAATCACATTAGTCAGACATGGTCTTCCCTTAAAAAAAAATCCATGCTGACTGTCTTTTGATAGAGTAGATTGGGAGAAACTATTTTTCCTTTTTGGGGAATCTAGGACCAGGAGGCAGAGTCAAAAAATAGGGCCAGACCTGTCAGGAGTGCAATTCGGAAACACTGTTTCACCAAAGGGTGGTAGAAGTTTGGAACTCTCTTCCGTGAACAACAACTGATACGCGATCAATTGCCCATTTTAAATCTGAGATTGACAGATTTTTGTTATCCAGAGGTATTCAGGGATATGGGGAAAAAGCAGATACATGAAGTTAGGTAACAGATCAGCCATGATCACATTAAATGGCAGAATTGGCTAAAGGGGATAAACAGCCTATTCCTATTCCTATGTTCCTATGGCTTGATTGAGGGAATGGGAAAAAAAAGACAGACTATCACAATGTTTAACTATCCAGTGATCTCGACTGTTAAAGAGGCATCAGAGTGGAAGAAATATAATCCAGGTAGATTGGAAGGTCTCCAAAGATGAATACCTCATTTGCATGCACATCAGAAGAAAGCCATTTTGGCAAAGCACTCAAGAACTGCTGGCATCCACAGAACAGTTATCGCCACACAAGACATCAAGATTGAAGGAGTAAAGAGAAAAATGCGCAGAAAAAGTAATGATGCAAATTAAATTCATGGCAAGTACCATACTAATAAATAACTATGACAGACTTGGTTTGAAAAAAAAGGTTGGATGACCGAAATGTTTACATAGAATTGTGTGGAATTTTGCATAATGTTATCTGTGCCTTCATAAGATAAGTTACTAAACCTCACTAAATACATAAATATAATATAATTATCTTTATAACTCAATTATGAACATTGAATTGATAGCAGAATCTTTGGATAGTAAACAAAGCCAATGGATTTCCATTGATGTAACTGAAAGATAAACACAACAAATCATACTGATAATTTTATTTTAATTTTTTTTAAATGTAGGGGAAGAGCAGGGGAGCAGCACTAATTGTATAGCTCTTATGAAGAGCTAGCACAGGCATGATGGGACAAACGTCCCCTTTCTGTGCTGTAAGATTTTGTATAAATTCCATTTCAAGGGGAAATCTGGCACAATCCTGGCCATGAAAAGTTTCTCTATGACTTGCTTCATAACAGCACTTCACTCTCTGCAGCTGCTTTTTCAAAGAAAATACTACTAGTCTGCACTTCAATCCACAGAACGTTGAATGAGATATGAAAATGCTACAGAGCATTAACACATCTCTGAATTTCTGTAACCTGAAAAGGCTGGCTAATTAAGCATCTTCTTTGAAGCCGCTTGTGATCTTTGCGCAAACAGCATATATGGCAACAAAGAAAGAAGAAGGAGAAAGTCTCACCAGGGTTCTGAGAGACTGAGGTAGGCCCAACCACCAGTTTCCTCCAGGCAGACTTTGAAGGCATGACGGAAAATTCATTAGACTAAAACCAAGTTAAAAGTATCTAGCTTGGGAAATAATTTAAGCGGCAAGTCGAGCAATATACAGACTTAGTTTGCATCCTGTACAACATCAAATGGGGCTCAACGATTGATGCATAGAAAACGGAAATTAAATCAATGTAATCACATTAGATTTTTTTACTCTGAGCTGCTTAGTCATGATAATTTGTATGAAGATATTCAGGATTTGCTGCAAAAACAGTCGCTGTAAACGAATATTGAAAAAAATTGAATTTGTATGAGAAATAGCAAATCATCTAAGGTTTTTACATTGAAATAAAATTACACCAGATATTTGTATTGCTCAGAAACATGAATGGAGATAAAGTTAAATTTCATGCATATTATTTTTGAAGCATAAGTCGTCACATTCACGCATTAATTGAAAACAAGTTCTGTTACCAAGATCATGCATCAGTTAATATTCCTGAGAAATATGGTGGCGGATGGAATGAGAAAACCAAAATATTTAAGGAAGCCTCACTCACAATATGAAGAAACTATGCAATCTGGTTTAGGAGCCATTTGTTTGTAACTGCTCAGCAGCAAAATACATTATAATTTCTGTAGAAGATGATCAAAAGGAAATACAAGTGAAATGGAACAAGATCCTCCTAGGTGCTGGCTGAGAGTGATCAGAGTTTGAGCCTAGTTCCTCATTACAATCCCAAGCACAAAACAAGGGGTAGATGTTGGCAGTGTGGTAATTTCATAGTGCTAGTAATCAAGAGGCCCAGGCTAATGCCCGCGGGACACAGGTTCAAATCCCACTACGGCAGCTGGTGGAATTTAAATTCAATGAAGTGATAAATTCAATTGATTAACAAAGATCTGGAATTGAAGGCTCGCCTCAGCGATGCTGCCATGGAACAATCAATTGTTGTAAAAACCTATCCGGTACATTAATGTCCATTAGGGAAGGAAATCTGCCGTCCTTATTTGGCCTGGCCTACATGTGACCCCAGATCCACAGCAACATGGTTGACTCTTAACTGCCCTCTGAAATGGCCTAGCAAGCAATAGAGATGGGCATCAAATGCTGACTTTGCCAGGGATGCCTACATCCCATGATAGAATGAAAAAAAGCCCACAATAAACACCACGCTAATTAACAGGCTCACTCGGAACATGGGAATGACTGCTGTAGTAAACTGAAGTGTCATACTAGAGTCGTCACAGTAGTCTCCTGAGGTTAATAACCTTTTTTAACCTGCCTGGATAAAGAGGCCTTTCATCTTTCTCTTGTAATGCCCAATATCAGAGTGCTTTATATTGTTAGCTTTCGAGCTCTGCTCCTATTATGGAGCCTGTTCAGCAGCGAGAAAGGATTAGAAAATAGAGCCTACAATGTTGTTGTTCTATTTTGACTACGTCAGAAACAAGGATTTTTCAAAATTCCCCTTCCTTTATGAAAAAGGTTGATAGTAGTGTGGTATGGTCAAGTGACGAGGGGGTCGAAGGGCTTCCCTCTTTTCCCTCTCCTTGTTTGACCACAACAGGTTTAATTCTTCTTAAAGTCGATGTACTGGCTAAATCAGTAAGTGCTTGATTACTTACTTGCTATGATCATAACAAGAACCAATTGGACAAGTTTTCTTGAGTTTAACAAAGGACGAGGTTAACGTTATTGTACCTAAACCAAACTAATAAAAATAATAAATTATGTGCCGACTTTCACTAACATACACACACTAGAGGTTTACACACATAGGTTAGAGTGTGGAAAGGTAGATTGGTTGAGTTAGAGTCCATAGAAAAAAGGGGTATACAGTCTGCAGCATTTGTTAATTTGGCTGGCTTCTGGCTGAATTTGGTGATCCTGAGGCTTTTAGTTTGATGAGGTAGATGACTTGTTTGGTGGGTCTCTTGGAAACAGCAATGCAGATGATTTCCTCCAACGGGATTTCTGATTGTAGCCAGAGTATCCAAAGGTGGTCAGTCAACAGACATATTTTGAAGCTTTCAAGCTGGAATGGGGAGAGAGAGAGAGACAGAGAACCACCACCACCAGCGCCTCCCCCCACCGCACTTGGGTCTACACATGTCACAGTCCAGAAGCTTCGCCTCTGCTGTAGAGAAACACAAGCTTAAAGCCACAGATGGGGAGGGGCGTGTCACATGACATTCAGTGCGACAGACACATCAGTTAATAGTATTTATTCTTGCTAAAAGAACAGGTAGTTCCCTTAAACCTCCTGGGTCTTGGTTTTTGTTGGGAAATGAGCAGACATTTCATCGCCTTCTTCACAAGTCTTACAATGTACGATATAGTGTTGCAAATTAGATGGCCATCCTAAGCTACCAGCCAAGTCATTTTTTTCTTATCTGTTCTTTTTAAAATTTCTTCAAAAAACAAATTCAGATTTCCAGTCAGTGATTAAAGAAAATTATCATTCAAAAATGCAAATTGGTGTGACAAGTGTTTTGTTTCCCACGCAGACCGAGTACCCATCAGTTTTAGCACATAACGAACTAACACCAGAGTCACAAGGGAAATTCAACACAACTATATGCTTTCTTTGAAGATTCTGATGGCAAAATAGATAAAAGCATAGTCTGATGTGGCACCACGTCATTCAGACCAGAAGGCTGCATGTTCAATCTGTTGCCTGCGCTGATCTCAGGAAAATAGCAGATGGGCATTGTAATTGCTTAGATTGCCCCTGTGCCAAAGGAGAGGGAGCAGGAGAAAATAAAAGAAAACTTTAAACACAAGCTTTCTGACCGCACTGGCTTTTCAGTCACTGTGCTGGAAAGGGGATTGTCAGCTTTGCTGTGTTCGTCGCCAGAAGTGCATAACCTGCTGACATCTCACTGTCTGGACTGGCTACTTGCTTTGACAAAAATGGGCTACTGACAGTGCTGCTGGAACTAACAGAGCTACTCTAAAGCCAAACTTAGAGAACAGCAAAGTAGAGGAGAAATTGAAGGTGGGAATCAGGCAATGGAAAGTGTTTACTTGAATTAATCCGCTGGAAAAGCTGGGAACCACATCTGATAATGCCCTTCAAAACAAAATCAGCTTGGTGATGTTCATGCTGCAGACTCTCATTCTGAAACTAAATATTTTGATAGTGACTAGTCACACAGAGATAATTTCTTCTCTCACACCCCTGTAGAACACCTCGATCATGGCCTTTTAAATTTTTAAGCAACGCTTTCGATCAGGGTTAAGGTCTCAGGTTCTTCACCAAATCACAGTTGCAACCAGTCAATGGTGAAAGACCCTGTACAGTTAAAGACCCAGATCAAGGAAAATTTAAACCTCAACTACTCATAAATCTATAAAATAGGTTTGCATTAATAAATTAAATTCATTGCAATTTTCTTTTAAACATAAATGCAATTGGGACCAGCAGCTATCCTTCCCAGCTTCTGTTCACATAAAGGCACAATTCATTTCAAAAGTAATCGGCGACATTGGATTTTCCATCAATTAGTCATGTTCTGAGTCTTTTTTACAGCCTCCACACAGCTTGACAAAGGCTGAAGAGAAATCCTCAAAGTTGCATGTTTGCTTGAAGTTAGGAACGAAAGAGACTGTCATATAAACTATGCATCAAAAGGAGAGACCCACCAAGCAGCAAGCAGCCTGCAGTTTGTGCTTCAAATCTTACCACACGCACAGAAGATCCTCCCATCACAGAGATGAACTGCACTCAAGAGGTGTGTAAAAGTCTCAACCATCAACAATCTTTAGTGTACAGCAGAAAAGTGATGAAAAATATGCCTGCTACAGAGCAGCATGTTTGGTCCCATCATTCCACAGGCTGGTGGAGGGAGGGGACAGAGCATAAGCCATGCATTTCCTGAGGAAAAGGAAAAGCTGGTTGTCACCCCATACTGGTCCTGCAAAGCTCCTACCACCCAATTAAGCATCATCAAATGATGATGGACCTGACCACTCATTCGCTTCCAGCTGTGTGAAGGTCAGAAGTCAAGCTAAAGAGAGAACTATCATAGATGCTGGAAAAATATAAATTCTACACGAGTGCACACACACTCTAGACATTAAGCTGCTGCAATGAAAGACTTACCCTGTGTTGCATTTACTTAGCTTTCATTGATCCAAGATAATGACCAAGTTTATTTACTGCCATTTTATTTTTGCTCATTCTCTTAGAATTACATCAATCTCAGCTCTGCTGCATTGTTTCAGGTGAGGGTCTGCTGCCATACAGGAACACAACGTCAGTTGCTACATCAGGCATTTCGCAATGACTCCCAATAAAGATTTCCACACACTTGGAATTCCAAGGACAATGGTATTCATCTAAAAGCTTTTAGTATTGATTAACTAAAGGATTTCTGTGCTACTGCATCTCAACTCCATTTACTGTCACGAATGGTCTAAACAAAGCGGTACAGCTGTCACTTTCTGAAGTACCCCTGCCTTTGAAAGGGCATGAGATCAAATTACAAGTGACAGATCTTGTGCTTGTCTACAATTACACTCTACCTGTAAACAACTGTTATGCTCTTGAATCTGCCATGGAACACATGGACTCATTCATTTGCTGTCTGCAGCAGAGATTTTTTAACTGGCTATTTTTGATTTTAAGAGGCACAGAATTGAGGACGAATTAAGGCAAAGGTCTGTGCCAGCATTTTTGGGACAGTAATAAAGGTGTTTAAAAATTACACCATCCTACATATATGCATACATATAAATGTACACCTCAACATATCATCATTCCCTTATTGCTGGCCCTGTCATTTGATGTTGAATATTTTAAGCCTTTGAAGATCTGATATTAACTTACACACTGAGATTTTATGTATAACTGTAATTAATTATTAACATACCTATTTTATTCACATTATTGGATCAGAAGGCAATGCTAGAAGTCTGGCATAATTCGGGTACCAGTGCAAAAATACCTCAAATAAATTTTAGAGTTTTACCCTGTGGGGAACTGTTGAAAAACATTTTAATAATGTGCTATTACAACTGGTTGACATTTCTAGATTAGCGGTCCTTGGGAATTTAATATCACTAGATCTAGGGCGGTACAGTGGCACAGTGGTTAGCACCGCAGCCTCATAGCTCCAGCGACTCGGGTTCAATTCTGGGTACTGCCTGTGTGGAGTTTGCAAGTTCTCCCTGTGTCTGCATGGGTTTCCTCCGGGTGCTCCAGTTTCCTCCCACATGCTAAAGACTGGCAGGTTGATAGGTAAATTGGCCATTAGAAATTGCCCCTAGTGTAGGTAGGTGGTAGGGAAAATATAGGGACAGGTGGGGATGTGGTAGGAGTATGGAATTAGTGTAGGAATAGTATAAATGGGTGGTTGATGGTCGGCACTGTTTCAATGCTGTATCCTTAAACTAAACTACTGTCACAGATTTACCACTGAGCACGAAGTAGGAAACTAAAATCTGTTGAGGGTCGCAGTGATCCTTACGATTGACGTACTCTAGATAAATTAATTCAACAGTACTTTTTACTTGAAGTAACGATGTCTTAAGTTTCCGACTTTCCCGTTCATTCGGACAGTTTAGCCAGTGGGTCACTAAGCTATGTAGACCAAGCTGGCCGCAGGTCACTTCTCATGGTTATCTAGTGACCCCTCCTGGAAGTGTCTGTGTGGATAGAATTGGACTCAGTTCCAATGCTCCCTGTAATTGAATCACCTGCCAAAATTCATCAAGATTCATTTCAGACGAACAGTAACTTGGGTGATGACTTAGGTGTTTTTCAAAGGATTCCCCTCGCTCATGCAGGAAGACACTATCCATCAAAGAAATTTGCAACCTTGCACTTTCAATTCAGTGTTCCATCATTCTGTTTGAAGTGTATGGGGTGCATCTGGGAGGGTTAGTACCTCTAAAAGGTGGGGACTTGTTACACTCTTCGAAGTATTTCACCTTTCATTTGTCCTCATGGCACCCAGCTCTCATCTGTGGCTTCAACTAGTTGTTTGCATGTGACAACAGGCACACAGGTAAAAGCAGCCGATGTGTCTCCCCATTGGTGAGTTAGAATTTTTCTATCCTTGCAGTGAAGTCTTACTTGGTGGAGTGGGTGGAAGAGTTCAATACTAATTCAAAGTCCATGAGGGCAACTAAGCTAAGCATTGTGGAGCACGAACAGAGTAGTCAGGAGCGCAACGTCATCTGCTGCATCCAGAATCATCTCCAGCTGTCTTGACTTTGTCTTGCCACTGGATTCAAATATGCCTGGACGAGAGCAAGGTTGACGCAGCACAACTCTCCCTCACTATAATCTATTACACATGCAAGTCTGATAGAAAATGTGTTCTTACCCCTGACTGAAGGAAGCAGCAGTGACCTTGATCAACAAACCATGAAACACTATTAAAGTTGATGATCCTAAGCATAACCAATCCAAAGAGAGAATTGAGAGGCAAGTCAGGTTTATTCCGATAACTGGGGACACCACTGAAATCCAACACGTTTCAGGTTATCAATATGAAACATTAACTCGGTTTCGCTCTCCACAGATGCTGCCAGACCTGCTCAGTATTTCTAGCATCTTCTGTTTTTATTTCAGATTTCCAGCATCTGCAGTATTTTGCTTTTGGATTACTATTTTTCACTAGTACCAAATGCTTTAAGGATCATACAAAAGTCACACAGATGCTAGCAGAGTCGATGAAATCTTCAATTTTTACTGGAATATCAAAATTATCTTGAACTGTCAGACGACCATATTATTTGGTGAAAGTACAAGAGTCACTCCAGAGAACTGCTGTGCAGACAGCTTCAAAAGAAATTCTCTGGCATCTGATTCATAAAGTGCCAAAAGCAACAACATACTAAAATCTAAATTTCTGTTGTGGTTGTTGTCCAACTAGGGACTAGTTGGGACTGTTGCCCAATTCATCAATCTACATTTCATGATGAGATTGGCCTGCAGTTGTTACCATACAAAGGACAGTTACTTGGTTTGTTAAATTGTTTCTAAGGCAAAACTTAAAAGCACAAAATGTTTAACCTCAGTTTAGTTTAAGAAGCATGTGATAGTGAAACAACAGTACTATCTGCAGAAATTGTAGGGTTCAAACTATCACCCATTCACTCAATAGCAAACTCAAGTCCAAAACAGGAGTTTAACTGATGAATAAATGGCTCGACATTCCAGGTGATTATGAATACAGTTCCAGAGCTGATTTTCCTCCAGCATAAGTGCCAAGTTAACACAGTTGTCATGTGCACTCTGAGCTGGATGAAATCTCTGATCTATATATATTAGCTGATATGCAAAGGAAAAATATTGCATTTTAAAAGATTTTAGTATCAGCTTATTCCAGTTCATCACCCTCTCATCTCTGCAACACAAGATTCTCCTAGAACTGAACATAATATTCAAGACAACTCTTGGGCCCAATAGTGCATTGTCAGTGGCACTTACTATTGGACAAAGCATTGAACCTTGGCTCGATCTGCTTGTTCTGATGGCTGAGATGGACATAGGCACAATTCCAAAAGCAGGGAGCTCTCCCTATGTCTTGAGCCAATAATAATTTCTCAAGCACCACTAACAAAAATAGATTATTGCACTTCTGTCTCATTATTGCTGGCAGAATGTTGTGGTTTGCAAAATAACTTTTTTTAAAATTTGTTCGGGGGATGTGGGTGTCACTGGCTATGCCAGCATTTATTGCCCATCCCTAATTGTCCTTGAGAAGGTGGTGTTGAACTGCCTTCTTGAATCGCTGCAGTCCTTGGAGTGTTGGTACACCAACAGTACTGTTAGGAAGGGAGTTCCAGGATTTTGGCCCAGCGACAGTGAAGGAACGGCGATATCGGTCCAAGTCAGGATGTTGTGTGGTTTGAAGGAGAACTTGCAAGTTGTCGTGTTCCCATGCATCTACTGCCCTTGTCCTTCTAGGTGGTAGAGGTCGCGGGTTTGGAAGGAGCCTTGGTGAGTTGCTGTAGTGCATCTTGTAGATGGTTCACAGTGCTGCCACTGTGCGTCGGAGGTGAAGGGAGTGATGTTGAAGGTCATGGATGGGGTGCCAATCAAGCAAGCTGCTTTGTCCTGGATGGTGTTGGGCCTTTTGAGTGTTGTTGGAGTTGCACTCATCCAGAGAAGTGGAGAGTATTCCCTCACACTCTGAATTGTGCCTTGTAGATGGTGGACAGGCATTGGGGAGTCAGGAGATGAGATACTCGCTGCAGTCCTCCTAGCCTCTGACCTGCTCTTGTAGCCACAGCATTTATGTGGCTGGTCCAGTTCAGTTTCTGGTGAATGGTGACCCCCACGATGTTGATAGTGGGGGATTCAGCGATGGTAATATCATTGAACATCAAGGGAAGATGGTTAGATTCTCTATTGGTAGAGATGGTCATTACCTGGCACCTGAATGGTGAGAATGTTAATTGCGACTTATCAGCCCAAGCCTGGATGTTGTCCAGGTTTTGCTGAATATGGAAACGGGCTGTTCAGTGTCTGAGGAGTTGCGAATGGTGCTCAACATTGTGCACTCATCAGCAACCATCCTCACTTCTGATCTTATGATTAAGATCATTGATGAAGCAGCTGAAGATGGTTGGGCCTAGGACACTACGCTGAGGAACTCCTGAGACTGAGATGATTGACCTCCAACAACCACAACCATCTTCCTTTGTGTTAGGTATGAGTCCAACCAATGGAGAATTTTCCCCCAATTTCCATTGACTCCTTGAGGCCATACTTGGTCAAATTGTGCCTTGATGTCAAGGGCTGTCACTCTCACCTCATTTATTTATTTTATTTTATTTAGAGATACAGCACTGAAACAGGCCCTTCGGCCCACCGAAGCTGTGCCGACCAACAACCACCCATTTATACTAACCCTACAGTAATCCCATATTCCCTAACACCTACCTACACTAGGGGCAATTTACAACGGCCAATTTACCTATCACCTGCAAGTCTTTGGCTGTGGGAGGAAACCGGAGCACCCGGCGAAAACCCACACGGTCACAGGGAGAACTTGCAAACTCCGCACAGGCAGTACCCAGAATCGAACCCAGGTCCCTGGAGCTGTGAGGCTGTGGTGCTAACCACTGCGCCGCCCCCATCTCTGAGTTCAGTTCTTTTGTCCATGTTTGGACCAAGGCTGTAATAAGGTCAGGAGCTGAGTGGCCCTGGTAGAACCCAAACTGAGCGTCAGTGAGTAGGTTTTTGCTGATCATGTGCTACTTGATAGCACTGTCAATGACCCCTTCCATCACTTTACTGATGATTGAGAGTAGACTGATGGGGCAGTAATTGGCTGGGTTGGATTTGTCCTGCTTTTTGTGCACAGGATATACCAGGGCAATTTTCCACATTGCCGGGTAGATGCCAGTGCTGTAGCTATACTGGAACAGCTAGGCTAGGGGCGCAGCTAGTTCTGAAGCACAAGCCTTCAGGACTATTGCCAGAATGTTGTCAGGTCCCGTAGCCTTTGCAGTATCCAGTTACTTCAGCCGTTTCTTGATATCACGTGGAGTGAATCGGATTTGCTGAAGACTGGCATCTGTGATGCTGTGGACCTCAGGAGGAGGCTGAGATAGATCATCCACTCTGCATTTCTGGTTGAAGATGGATGCAAATATTACAGCCTTATCTTTTGCACTAATATGCTGGGCTCCCCCATCGATGAGGATGGGGATGTTTGTGGAGCTAACTCCTCCAGTTAGTTGTTTAATTGTCCACCACCATTCACAGCTGGACTGCAGAGCTTAGATCTGATCCATTGGTTATGGGATCGCTTAGGTCTGTCCATCGTATGTTGCTTATGCAGTTTGGCATGCAAGTAGTCCTGTGTTGTAGCTTCACCAGGCGGACACCTTGTTTTTAGGTATGCCTGGTGCTGCTCCTGGCATGCCCTCCTGAATGCTTAATTGAACCAGGGTTGGCCCCCCGACTTGACGGTAATGGTAGATTGAGGGATATGCCGGGCCATGAGGTTACAGATTGTGGTTGAATACAATTCTGCTGCTGCTGATGGGCCACAGCGCCTCATGAATGCCCAGTTTTGAGTTGCTAGATCTGTTCAAAATCTATCCCATTTTACATAGTGGTAGTGCCACACAACACAATGGTGAGTACCCTCAGTGTGAAGATGGGGCTTTGTCTCCACAACGACTGTGCGGTGGTCACTCCTACCAATAATGTCATGGACAGATGCATCTGCGACAGGTAAATTGGTGAGGACGAGATCAAGTAGGTTTTTCCCTCGTTAGTTCCCTCACCACCTGCTGCAGACCCAGTCTAGCAGCTAAGCCCTTTAGGACTCAGCCAGCTCAGTCTGTAGTGGGGTTACCGAATCACTCTGGGTGAGAGACATTGAATTCCCCCACCGAGAGTACACTTGCTATCCTCAGTGCTTCTTCCAATTGGTGTTCAACATGGAGAAGCACTGAATCATCAGAGTTCATCAACCTGTTGCATTTGCCTATGTTACAATCATAACTACACCCCAAAAGTAATTAGCTTGACGTGCAGTGAGACATCCTGAGTGACCTAATAAGGCATAATGTTGTGAGCTATTAGTGCAGAGAATTATCTAGACATCATGGTTGTTTCAACCATAGCAAATACAATATTATCCTTGATTTAGCTAATCCACCTAGTTGGCACTCCTACAACTGGGGGCTTTGTGGGTTACTCTACTTTGTGGATTCTTTCCATCTTCAGAAACATATCCTGCCTGTGGGTATCTAATAAGGTGAAGGCATTACAGGAAGTTATGAGAATCATTGCAGTTCCATTTGAATGACTCCAAAGGCAATGAACACCTTTTCTAAGTGTTTAGCACTTATATCACAAAGGTTCTATACTGAATGTAGTTGAGATTTTTCTGACAGCAACCATTGCTGGAGCTCGCTGTCTGAGGACACCAAAATGAACACTCATCTCTTCATCAGCTGTAATGGCCCCACACCAACAGAATTTGAGCAGTCTCAATCTAGTTTTCAGTGAGTGCAAGCTTACATGGGCAAAGTCAGAGAAGCCACAGGAGGACCAGTGAGAATGTTGGAAAAATTTATGTGGGTAAAATAGGAGATGCAGCTTCAAATTTGGGGTAAAAGTACATTGGTGGAAAGGAACAAGTGAAATTCCTTGCATTGATGGTGGTTAATACTGATATTGTTTGCCAATATAGAAAAAAGCCTTTTATTCCCAAAACTCTAATTTCTCACCTTGATGAGCATAAAAAGTAAGGATTCATTCAACTGATTAAGTTAATGAAATACCCTTTCACTACCACTAAATGGCAGCAGCGTACTAAATAAACAAAATGCAACAATAAGTTAACCTGGCAGCAGATGTCACAATTTCGACATTTAATGGGCGATGCAATCTAATATAATGGTTAGAACTGAAAATCCAATTGTCAGATGGGATACTTCAAATCTAAGAGAGAGGTTCTGCTGCTGCCAGGTTCACTTATTGTATCTGTAGTACAGTATTACAAAGTGCTGCAATGGCAGCTGGGAGCACATATTGCATTGGCTTACTTGCATTTAACTTATTCCTAATGTAATTTCAATTTGGCACCGTCAAGCAATTCACTTGGATTGGATATGTTGGGCTCAGAAAGCGTTACATTCAACATTCAACTTGTTTTCATTATGTTGAAATACAGCAGGGCAGCAAACAGAAATGCTAGAAAATATCAGAACACAATGGAATCCAGAAGGGTAAAAGGCCATTCAACTCAGGAAGCCTATCCCTTCCATATATCTCTGTATGAGTAATCTATTATTGGCTTCCCTCCCACATCAACTGTTGATCATCTGTTCCAGGGCAACAATGAAGCTGTGATTTGCTGGCATAAATGGGCACAAGTTAGCCTCTGCCAGCAGCTCCAGAGATGGACCACACCAAATTTTAACATGGGAGTTCTTCCCTTTTAATTTAAAATGCCGACTTGAGAAAAGCTAGCGCAGAGAACTTGGCCTGAAGCACACTCTACTTGTGGGTAGAAAATCTAGTGAGGCAATACTCTGGCAAGGAGGGAACTCTTAAGCTTGAGGTACTGAAAGCCAAGTTGATTAATTGCTCGTAGTGGTACATAGGAGATATTTGAGCAGCACTGCATACCACAGGCAGGCGCCTTTATCAGGCAAATAGCACTAACATCCTGACTTGGACTATATCATCGCTCCTTTACTGTCGCTGGGTGAAAATCCTGGAACTCCCCCCCACCAAACAGCACTCTGGCTGTGCCTACACCACACGGACTGCAACGGCTCAAGAAGGTGGATCACCACCACCTTCTCGAGGACAATTAGGGATGGGCAATAAATGCTGGCCTTGCCAGCGACACTCATATACCATGAACAAATACAAAAAAAGTAATTACCATAAGAGTCAATCACCAAGGCATCGCTTATATTGTATTATTGCACTATTTTGGTCTGACCAGTAAGTTCTTTGCAGCTCATTACTCCCTGTACTACCTGATGATTTCAGGTAAAATCAATTAATCGAGAAACTTCAATCAGCTTTTTGCACCTCACTAAACTGTGATACTGTAGTGACTTTAAGTGGTGATTTCAACTGTTGCCCTGTCTTGGTCATTTCAGAGTAATTTTTGGGAGGAGATGAGGACTCTTTGTTCCATCTAAAATGTGGCTAACTATTAGCAGTGCAGAGGCAGTTGCCAAATGGATGTTTCAGTCTTTCTGCATGGCTCAGTTGCAGTCTCACTCCTGGGGATGGGAGTACAGGGGTGATGAGAGACAGAAAGCAAGAGAAAGTCAAAGAAAAATAGATAAAGGAAGTCATAAAGAAGACAGACAAAGAGAAAGAGGGCTAGATTTTACAGTTAGAGGCAAAACAACAGCTCTCGTCACTGACCTCGAAGAAAGTGGCGCAGCAGCCTCACAGCTCCAGCGACCTGGGTTCAATTCTGGGTACTGCCTGTGCGGAGTTTACAAGTTCTCCCTGTGACTGCGTGGGTTTTTGCCGGGTGCTCCGGTTTCCTCCCACAGCCAAAGACTTGCAGGTTGATAGGTAAATTGGCCATTATAAATTGCCCCTAGTACAGGTAAGTGGTAGGGGAATTGAGGGCAGGTGGAAATGTGAGGGGGTAATGGGATTAATGTAGGATTATTATAAATGGGTGGTTGATGGTCGGCACAGACTCAGTGGGCCGAAGGGCCTGCTTCAGTGCTGTATCTCTAAATAAAAAAAAATAAAAGATCTAGCGATCTCTGGTGTGGTTTTTCCCTTGCCCAAAGGCAGTTTAAATCTGGCACAGAGTCAAGGGGATCTCCAGGCATCTAGGAACAGTGAGGTTAACAAGCAGGGTAGGCAACCAATCACATTGAAATATTCTCACAGATAGCAAACCAGAAAGTTCAAAGCACTTTATCCTTTTAATTTAAATATTTCAGAGGGCAAGATAAATGATGATAGGATTTGGATAGAAGCTAAAATATAAATATTTGGGCCTGTTTCAGTGCTGTATCTCTAAATAAAAAAATAAATAAAAAATAAAATAAATATAAACAATTTTTTAAAAATATTAAAAATCTGAAATGGTAATGCAAAAAAATGACATTCTACAAATATAACATCAGTTTTTTGAGGGCCAGTAAGGGTGTTTTGCAGAAACCATGAAGTTAATATATTGTTAAAAACCAACTTACACCTCATTCAAAAAAGTGTAACGCTTTCCAGGGTTTTTCCCATAAGACTAACAATAGAAAAGTGGAAGTTCTCGTTAATTTGCTGCTGTTTTAAGGATGGTACTCAGGGGGAATCTGAACAGTGCACCCTCTGAAGGAGGGTAGAATCACTGACAGCAACATTTGGGTTTCCGCATTATTCCGCGCACCTGTGGACCCTCTAAGTTTCAGTGGAGTAATAAAGGCAAATGCTGGCAGGTTCATTGTCATTACCACTGCAAATTCCAGACATAGGAAACAAACAAAGAGAGAAAAAGAAAGAGACTGAGAGCAGAAAGTGAGAAATATCTCGTAACTCCTTCCTAATGCTCCCACATTCTCCAAGCATGGTCCACTACTCGCTGTTCCATAGACCCACTGTACTTCGCCCACACCTCAGGACAAACTCTGTACCCTGTTGGCATAGCTGTGACTCCTGCCTAGGTAGAAATACAAATATTTTGTCATTTTCCTGGGCTTTAAAAGAGTTCAGAGATGAACATTAAATGCAAAAGTTAAAAGAGCACACAATAATCATAACCATTCGTTTATAGTTTTCTTGGGAAAATGGCCAGAGTTGACAAATTTGATCTCCAAAACACTGCTTAAATTACCAGATCCCACATGAATCTGACTGAATTTCATGTATTTCATCACAATAAATCAATGGCATTGGTAATATGTCAATATATGGCATAATATCGCTATAGTTTAAGAAATCATATCATCTGACTTACCACGTGCAATACTATTGGCAATCTGTTCCTAATATATTAAGCTGCGTATGTGCCTTGTAATTCCTCCAACTCTTTCCCACTGACTTACCCTAATCACAAGTCAGCTCTGAGACTTGTCAAATGGCTCAGAATAGAAGAAGCTGGAAATGTATGGGTCAAAAGTAAGGAAAGCAAGTCGCAAAAGCAGTAGTCTTGACAGTTCATTACGCAACACCGTATCATTGTGACAAGTAATGTCCACAGCCACCATATCCAATGCCATAAGTGATCTGATAGTAAACGAAATAAAATGTTCAGATTAAAGAGTGATTTTAAAATTTTAAAAAAGAACCTGAATGATTTGATCTTCAAAGTGACTGAAGTTAGGGAGAGCTCTGAAAAGCTACTGCATGCACACAGATACTTAACCATCGTTATATACTGTTGGGGAACTTCTGACTTATGTATTTAACGAGTCTGCATTGAAATGAATGGAAGATCAATGTCACACCACAACCCTCTTAGACAAGCAATTACACTCGGTGTTGTGAATTTTTCTCTAAGGAATATTAAGCAGCCAGCAAAATGTACTGAAATAGTGAAGTATTTTACCTTAATATAAATTTATTAGAGTTCTGACATTTTAGTTCACATAACGATTTACCTTGGCTGCCCTCCTGGTCACACTAGGAAATATTTTCATTGTTTTTAAGTGGACAGCAAGATAAAATTATATGAAATATCAAGTGAATGAGAGGGAATAAATCTGCAGGTTGAATGTTAATACAGCAAAAAGTTGCAGTGATCTTGATATGCCTCTGTTCAAAATACTGAAAGTAACAGCAAGATTTTAGATTCAAAAGTATTTCAGTTTAGATGCTTGCAGCATTAAGTAGTTTTAGTTTTAGAGTTACAGCACTGAAACAGGCCCTTCGGCCCACCGAGTCTGTGCCAACCATCAACCACCCATTTATACTAATCCTACACTATTCCCATATTCCTATCACATCCCCACCTGTCCCTATATATTTCCCTACCACCTACCTATACTAGGGGCAATTTATAATGGCCAATTAACCTATCAACCTGCAAGTCTTTGGCATGTAGGTTATGTGATTAAGCATCTTGCAATTTTCTGTTGTTGTCACTTTCAATTTACCAACGCAAGTTCATGGCGGTGTACTTGTCTATCCCAGTAATAGTTGAGCAGGTCTCCGAATAGTTGTGATGATTCTTAAACAATAACTACATTTAATATTTCTCTCCACTGTTTTGAGTTGTTTTGTGCTGTTAACAAGCTGTAATTTCAAGTAAAGATCCATGAAGTGTCAACATCAACATGTTCAAAGCAAAACAGAGTAGATGATCTATAAAGATTGGAAAATTTTACAGTTGGGCATGTGTGGTACTCTACTGCATCAGCATGGTAGGGTGTGAATTTTCACCAGCAATCATATGGGATTCGAGTCATTTCATGCATGATAGCAGAAAGGAAATCCATTCTATGAGACTTTTTGAAGCATCAAGTGCCACCAGGGTGAGTGGAGATCTTCTAAATCCCACAGAACCTTAGAAACCGCAACACGACTGCCCCAAACTAGTAGATTGTTCACTGAGCATTTCCACTACATTGCAGTAGAAAGTGTCAACTTTGTACAGTTTGTGGCACTCTTCACCCCGACTCAGAAGGCTGTGGATTTATACTTCACTCCAGGATTTGGGCACACAAACTGGGTTGACATTTCAGTGTGTTACTGAGAATGTGCTGGACTATTGAAGATTCTGCACTTCAGACAGACATTGGACCAAAGCTCCATCTACCAATTCCATTCAAAGAGTGATGAGAGAAAATTCAATAGTAACTTTCAAAAGGGAGTTGGCTAGATGCTAAAAAAGTGAAACAAATTGCAGGGCTATGGGGAAAGAGCAGGGAATTAGGACTAATTTCAGTATCAGCATGGACACAATGACCAAATGGTCTCCTTCTGTGCTCCATGATTCTGATTCTGTATTATTGGGAATAGAGCAAATGAATTCACCTAAGTCCTGATTGTTCACTCCCTGTGCAGCGAATAAAATGAACCAAACATGCCTAAGTCTGGGAAATGGCAGAAATTAACAAATGTCACTGAGAAAGACAGTCCACAAGAAAATCTCAGAGCATCTGCAATTTGAACAGATTACTGTCCATCAGAGTTCTGTTTTTGTTAATTTACTAACCCATAATTTCTGTTGGTGTATGCCAATGAAAAAGGTTTCTGCAATGAGAACACTTTCGTTCAATTATGCAGTCATTTGGAATTTAGCTCAAAGGATAGCTTTGGGAATTTGTCCACAGAAATTAGGAGTTTCAGTCATTGTAGTAGACTACGACATTTGATCAAAAATGGCACTGTCCGTTGTACTGGAACTAGTTTATCAAATGATTTGCTTTATTTTAAGGCTGCATATAATGACACCACTAGACCCAGCTAGAATGGAGAAGATTCGGTAATTTCGTTGTCAATCACTGTTGTGACTGGGAGTGATTTTATGTGCATAATTCTTATTAAGTAACTGTCCTCCACTCAGTACATTTTGCTGGAGAAATGATTACTTTTATAGGGAGACTTTGTTGTAGTTTCATTCATGAGTTCTGTTTGTCATTTTAAAAAAAGCCCTGTTGTAAAATAGACCGTTTTCTTTCAGTCATGCCATAAGTCCCATCCTGCCTTTAACTCATCGGGCTGGATTTTATGTCGGGCGGACAGGAGTTGGCCACCGATGTAAAAGTCGGTGGCGAACCCGCTTCCGCCTAGCCTGGGGATCCGTCCCACATTTTATGGGTCCACAGGCTTTAACTGTTCCGAGGCTGGATTTCCACCTGCTTGAGGGAGGAAGTCCCGCCTCATTGAGCTGCCAGCCAATCATCAGGCCGAAAGTTCTCAGTCCCAGCAGCGCCACCGGGAGTGGTGGCCACTGCTGGGACTGCAGCCCAGCCAAGTACATGGAGCCAAGAGTGCAGCTAAGTTTGGGTTGGCTCGCCGGGGGTAATTGGTCGGGCCCCAGCTAGGCAAGGCAAGTGTTGTCGTTTGTGGGGGGGGTGGGGAAGGGCCTTGGGTCCTGTGGGTGGTTGGGGAAGCGGGGGCGATCCTCAATCGGGCACCTTGTGCCCGTTTGTCAAGGCCCACCCTCAGGGTGCTGAGAAGCTGCCAGCTTTCACCGGGCAGGCTTTCCCGGCTCCAGGTTGCCCACTTGCCACAGGTATAATCTCCGTGCAGGAGGACGAATACCCTAAGGTGGCTGTTAATTGGCAACTTAAGGGCCTTGATTGGCCTGGGGCCATTTTTCTTCCCCTCCCCCCCCCCACCCCCCGTCCCCCTTACCTACGTAAAGTGGGGAAGAGGCAGCAGCGGGTTGGGAAGGCCTTGCGGAGCCTCCCGCTCCATTTTATGCCACTCCACCCCCCCCCACCATCCGGCTCGCTGGGGTGGCGGAAAATTCCAGCCATTGACACAGTTGTGTTAATAATCACTTTGTTCCTCAAATACAGAAAAAAATGCCTTGCATTTTAAAACACATTTCATGGCTTTAGGTCATTGGTTTCTTCCCTGGAGCAAGATATCAATCTTAGCCCAAGTGCTGGAGCTACAGCTATAGTATAGTATAGTATAGCTATATTAACTCCAATGTCTCTGAAGTGACCATTCCCACAAGCAAATTACCCAAATTTCTCTGTGTTCCCAATATCCGCAAAAATCCTGTTGCCAACAAGGCTTCAAAGTTACCTCCAGTCAAAGCCAGTTTGCTGCGATACCTGGGATCTGGAAAGATGACAAGTTGAGGAGGGTAGAAAACCTCTCAATAGCCAGGATGAAGGGACAAACTGGCAATAGAATAATACCAGGCTGCCTTTTTGTAGCTGCTTGCAATACACTATTAAAAAAAATTGAAGTATGATTCTGAATTATCTTCATTGAGAAAACACCATGAGTGATAATTAAGACAAAATAATGTTTAGTTTAAAAAAAGAGAATCCATGATCATTCCCAGCAGTTGCAATTCAGCGATCCTCAGGTCTGAAAAAAACCTGGCCATCATGCTCCAATCAGCCTCCATCAGGCTTTATCAAGAAAGGTACAGAAACAAATATCAATTAATTGTGATGAATATTGAAGAGGTAGTGGCAAAAACGCCACAAGCAATCTTTTTGTTTGGGAACCAGTGTGATTTTTTAACGAGTCATAACTTTGTATGATGTATTTACAGACCAATCAAAAATACTTTTGCCATATACTTTTGCAAGAAAGGGACTCTCTTGAAAATCATCTAATATGTGATGCTACTATAAGTAATTGTGGACTAACCATTAAGATCCAATTAACAGAAGACAAGAAGGCATAGTGGCACAGTGGTTAGCACCACAGCCTCACAGCTCCAGCAACCCGGGTTCAATTCTGGGTACTGCCTGTGCAGAGTTTGCAAGTTCTCCCTGTGACCGCGTGCGTTTTCGCCGGGTGCTCTGGTTTCCTCCCACAGCCAAAGACTTGCAGGTTGATAGGTAAATTGTCCATTATAAATTGCCCCTAGTGTAGGTAGGTGGTAGGGGAATTGAGGGAAGATGGGGATGGGGTAGGAATATGGGATTAATGCAGGATTAGTATAAATGGTGGTTGATGGTCGGCACAGACTTGGTGGGCCGAAGGGCCTGTTTCAGTGCTGTATAAATAAATAAATAAAGTGAGCTCACAATTTCAGCCATCCTATCAGCAGATGTGACAAGTACGAGTGAGGCATTTCATTTTTACATGATATCTGTCAGCAATTCATTCAGTACCATCCTGGGCCTTGTTAGAACTGAATTGGCAGAGGCCTGGGATTAAGATACCTGTACCATGCATTCAACTTAGATATGGTCATGCTATAGGAATATTTGAGGAGAAGGCTTTGGCATAAAAAAAAAACTTTTTAGTCCAGAATGAGTTACCACAGAGATCAGTTTAGAAATTGGAACACTGTCTTCTTGTCAGTTCAGACTAATTTACAGCATCACTGAATACAGTTGTTGGAAGAAACCATCAACCTCAAAATCCCAACTTGAATTTTAAGAATTCTAGATTTTTATGAACAGTTTTGTACCAATCTACTGAGACCAGGAGCTGAAAGACTTTCTGTTAACATGAAAAAAATGAGGAGCTTCTATGCTTCACAACACCAACTAAAAACACATTAATCATTACTCCAGACTATCAGCATTACATCTTGAGTGTTCTCTGGACAGGCTTTTTAAATAATCTGGATTTCATCATTTAATGCCTATTTTTGTTTTCTATTTCACCTGTTCAGAGTTATGCGGAAGGACATCCTTGAACTCAAACTAAAAATGTGTTCACAAAAAATGTGGCTCTCTCCAGTTGACTTAGCTGTAAAATGTTACTTGATGAAATCTTAGAATTTTGTCTCTACAGAAAGGTGACCTTAATTCAAATTGACATAACCTGTCAACTCCTTTCAGTTCTTGGTTGCGGAGGTATTAGCTATACAACAGCATCAGTACATTTATTCTACTATTCGTTTTTATGAGATGTGGGCAGCGCTGGCAAGGGCAACATTTATAGCCAATCCACAATTAGCTTTGAGAAGGTGGAGAGCTGCCTGCTTGAACCGTTGAAGTCCTTGAGGTATAGGTATACCAATAGTGCTGTTAGGAAGGGGGTTCCTGGATCTTAACCCAGCGATGAGTAAGGAATGGTGATATATTTCCAAGTCACGTATGAGACTTTGACAGGCACTTGCAAGGTGGTGGTGTTCCCATATGCCTGCTGCCCTTGTTCTTCTAGGTAGTAGAGGTCACAGATTGGAAGGTGCTTTTGAAGGAGCCTTGGGGAGTTGCTGCAGTGCATCTTGTAGCTGGTACACACTGCTGCCACTGTGCACCAGCGAGAAGGGAGTGAATATTTACCATCGTGGATGGGGTGCCAATCAAGTGGGCTGCTTTCTCCTGGATGGCATCAAGCTGGTTGAGCATTGTTGGAGCTCCATTCATCCAGACAAGTGGAGAGTAATCTATCACACTCCTGAATTGTTCTTTGTAGATGGTGGACAGGCTTTGGGAAACCATGAGGTGAGTTACTTGCCACAGAATACCTAGCTTTTGACCTGCTCTTGTAGCCACAGCATTTATATGGTTGGTCCAATTAAGTTTCTGGTTAATGGTTACCACCAGGATGGTAATGGTGGGCTATTCAATGATGGTAATGCCATTCAATGTCAAGGGAAGGTGGTTAGATTCTCTCGTTTGAGATCGCCATTGCCAGGCACTTGTGTAGCGCGACTGTTACTTGCCATTTAACAGCCAAAGCCTGAATATTGTCCAGGTCTTGCAGCACGTGAGCACAGACTGCTTCATTATCTGCAGAGTTGTGAATAGAACTGAACAATGTGCGATAGGCAAATATCACCACCGCTAACCTTATGATGAAGGGAAGGTCACTGATGAAATTGAATAAGAAAATGAATAAGAAAAATGCGATGTAGTTTTAAATATTTAGTTGCCCTTTAAAGCAGATCCTATACATATCCAAAAGTTCCATCAAGATGTCAATAAAATTGCTCTTTGCCACTAAGTAATACTCAAAGTTAGTCAGAAGAACTATGTTCATCAAGTCCTCAATGGTCAGACACCACAAATTCACAAGCACCAAATCTAGTTTACTGCAGTAACTACTAGGTAGTGGTGGTTATCACAGCTTGAGACACCAGAATTTAATGTGTGCCTGAAACAAACAGTAATACCTGAGGAAATTTATCAAATCTGAAAACCATTTCAGAGCCTAGATTTCCCTATATTGCAAAATGCATAAATCAAGTGTTGAGTTGCTGACATCTGTAGTGCAAATACTTCATTTAAAGCCAAAGGAGATCTTTAGTTATGTAACTGGGAGAGAGTAAAAAAACAGTTTGTTTTTGTGTCTTTTGCTCTGACCAGACTGGGTACTTGGTATCAAAATGTCTCTTCACATCAAGATTTTTACTATGGCAACCATTTCCTATTAATCAAAAGCGACCACTTTTGAATGTTTCAAAAAAAATGAAAGAACAAGCAGCGCTCTGTTCAAGTGTTAACTGCTGCCAGTTTACAACATAACAGTTTTAAAAAAAACAGGAAGCCATCAGCAGCAACATTGTTCTATGTGGTGAAAGAAACTTCACTTAGCCCACAATCATCTACCTTAAATGTAAATTACAACCAAACTCAAATACATCTGGGATGAATTGAATATTTACTCTCAGCCACAATTACCTGATCTTAAACTTGCACTGAGCTTGACTAATGTATAAATTTCCATTTGATATAGTTTGACTAAAATTTTTAATTTATCCAGGAAATGAAATCATCATCATTTCAGGAGACATTGGGCTGAATTTTATGCCGCCCCAGCGGGTCGGATGATGGCGTGGGGGCGGCGTAAAATTGAGCAGCAGGCTCCGAGAGGCCTACTGGCCCCTCTCCCGCCTCCGGTGAACTTTACGGCGGTTGGGCAGGGGGCGGAAATGGCCCGCCCGCCCGAGGCCAAACAAGGCCCTTAAGTGGCCACTTAAGGGCCCTCGCCCACCTCCACAGGTATTTTAGCCGTAGCAAGCGGGCGTGCTGGGTGTGTGAAAGGCTGCCCAGCGAATTCTGCTGGCCTTTCCATGCCCCGGGGTCGAAGCCATGGCAGTCGGGCACAGGGTGCCCGATTGAGGGCCACCCCTGCCTCCCAACCCACCACCGGGACCCAAGACACCCCCTCCCCCCAAACAAACACCCTCGCCTCACCAAGGCATGACCAATCCCCCTGGTGAGGTCTGCCCAACTTACCCAATTTCTAGGATCCATGGTGTCAGCTTGGCTGCAGTCCCAGCTGTGGCCACTGCTCCCGGTGGCGTTGCTGGGACTAAGAGTTGCCGGCCCGCTGATTGGCTGGCAGCTCACTGAGGCGTGACCTCCTCCCTCAAGTGGGTGGAAGTCCCACCTCGGGACAATTAAAGCCCGGGGAATCCATAAAATACGGGACGGATCCCCGGGCTAGGCGGAAGCCTGTCCATCTAGGGTAAAATCCAGCCCATTATGTAATTGAGTTATTGAAAAAACTAATTTTTGGTTGTCCTTTAGTAGTTGAACTATTTGGAAAGCTTATTTTTATAAATCAGTATTTTAGAGAACATTCGTCATGGATTTTTTAAAATGTAGATCATTCTTAGGATGTGAATGTCACTGGCAAGACAGAAATTTTTGCCCATCCCCAGTTGTCATTGAAAAGGTGGTAGTGAACCTTCCTCATGGACGGATGTAGTCAAAGTGGTGTGAGTGCTTTCTCAATGCTGTCAGGTAAGGTATTCCAGGATTTTGACCCAGCAACAATGTCCACATCAGGATGGTATGTGACTCAGAGGAGAACACGCAGATGGTGTTCCCATGTCCTTATGAGTCTATGTGGTGGAGGTCACAGATTTGAGAGGTGGTGCCAAAGAAGCCTTGTCGCGTGCTGCAGTGAATCCAGTAGACAGCACACTCAACATTTACAGTGCACAGATGGTACAGGGAATGTTTATGATGATGGATGGAGTGCTTTGTAATGCATGGTACTGAGTTCAAGGTGCTGTTGCAGCTGCGCACATCCAGGCCAAGTAAAGACTTTTCCTTCCTGATGTGCTGTGGAGGTGATGGGCAGGTTTTGGACAGACATAAGATCTCACTGCAGAATTCTAACCTCTGAACTGCTTTAGTTACCATGGAATTTATGTGGTTGATCCAGTTGAGTTTCTAGGCAATCGTAACCCCCAGAATGTTGATGGTGGAAAATCTTACAATGGCAATGCCACTGAATGTAAAGAGGTGGTGGTTAGGCTCTTTCTTGTAGGAGATGGTTATTGTGTGACCCAATTATTTCTTGTCACTTATAAGCCCAAGCCTGAATGTTGTCCATGTCTTGCTGCATACAGTCATGGATTGCTTCATTAACTGTAATATTGCAAATGGAGCTGAACACTGCAATGGATTGAAAGATGTAATGCAGGAGTTGTAGCCACTGAAAACTTGTCTTGCAAACCTTTAAACTGAAGTAGATATGGATTCTTATTGACGAATAGCTAACTGAAACATGTACAACCAAGGCTGAAGGTATTATAGGCAACTAAAAGGCTCCTCTAACCCAGAAGATTCAGAAAAAATGTTTGTCAATTATAATCTAAAAACTGCAGTTATTATTTGCCTAGTCATTGTCCTCAATGATATTTAAAATTGATAGTTGAGTGACATGTCTTTTACTGGATAATGCAGAAAAAATGTTTTTTTTCACACCTTGAATTTAAGCCAGATTCAGTACAAATAGACTAATGGTGGCTTTATTTATTATACCATCTAATTTTCTCATCTTTTATCCTTCTTCCATGCAAGTACAGTGCCATGGGCATTAGCCATCCTTCAATGCCTCGACTGGCATCAATGCACCACACTAAGTAAGACAATTACGCATGTATATTGCTAGTTTATCAAACTTGTAGCAACATTATATTCTGCACACAATACAAATTTCTGTTTCATTTACTATAAATTGAACAAGGTATGCATTTTGAAGCTTCAGCAGCTCAGTATGTACATTTATACCATTTAGGATTCATATTAAATAGTGAAACAAAGCAAGGTTACTAGTTGCTAATTCAGGAATGTTGTGATTTCTAAGAACATTTACTGAAAACAAGTGTCAATGAACTCCTGCAAAGAGAAGCAAAATTTCAAACAAGCAAGCAATGCTAGCAATGTTTAGTGAGAGGTCAGATTGGGTACATACATTTAGTGACATTCTATTTTATAGTTTTTTCCCATTTTATTTTTGACCAGTAAGTATTTTCTAATTGATCAACATTAATAATATTTAGTTAAGTCACTGATATTTTCAAAATCTGGCGTTACAAGTTTTGATTTTCATAGAACTATGTTTTCTCTCCAATGTAATGGGAGGTTGAGACAGGAAAAGGCTCGTTGAAAAAGATATAAAAGCCAACAAAATCTGAAACAATTCATTTTTGATTCATGAATTCAGATGTTTAAATGGAATGTGATTTGGAAATCCTCTCACTTTCTCAACTGCCTTAGTGTGATCAATAATAAATGTCATCTTTTAATTGTTGTGGGATTAAGAGTTCCAAACTGCTTCTGCCTCTTGTGTTGTTTCTATTTGTCATCATCATCACAGTCAAATGTTAACTTAAAATCAGCAAGGATGATTGCTCATCCTAGCTACAGCAATACTCCCACCAGGACATGGATACAGACCCTTGTTCACTTAAATTATGTCAAGACAAAAAATGTATTAAGTGCATGAAACCACTTGCATCATATTCCTTCTACCATCAGTTCAACTCTCAATAATTTAAGGTCCTTACTTCCATGGGTTCAAGTAAGGTAGATTAGCTGATCAATGCTCTTGGATTGAATGTTGGCAATTTAAAACCAGAGCACTTTACTGTTCATCACTGAAGGATCCAACTGGCTACTGAAATGAGTTTTTCAATTTCCTTTTTATGTAGTATTGATTTCTGTTCAAGTGGTGTCACCATTGTAGAACCCAAAAGCAGTCATGTCAACATTCATCTAGCTGCAGTCAGAGTCTGTTGTGTTGCATGGCATTTTTTAAATTGTTGAAACCTAGGTGAAGGTCAAGGCCCATTACCAAGGTTGTGAATAAAGAGTAGAAGGATATATGGGATACACCAAGAAAACAAGATTAAATAACTGGATTTTACAAGTGTCTGGGTAGTAGGAGAAATAGAAGTCTAAGGGAAATAGGGAATCACACTTTCAAGCTTCATTGAAATTGTGACAATTCTTCATTTCAATGCAGTGTGCATGCAGAACAAAAGAACAGGTGGATCATACAATTAAGACTTCTTATAAGTGTTAGCTTGGTTCAATGGTCACACATAGTTTAAGGGTTGAGACATCAATTCCATTCCAGAGACTTGGTTACTTTATCGAGGATCCAGGATCCAGCAATCTCATTTTTGTGGATGAGACGTTAATCTGATGCCCCATCAGTCTTTACAGGTAGACATAAAAGAATCCCATGTCACTATTTGAACAAGAGCAGTGGCGTTCTCCCAACATTCTGGCTAACAATTTTCCCCGAACCAACACAATAAAAGATAGATTGCATGACTATTTATTTCCTTGTTGTTTGTAGGATCTTGCTGTGTGGAAAATTGGCTGCTGTGTTTAAAAAAAAGTGACCACATTTCAAAATAACTTATTGGTGGTGAAGTGCTTTGGGACATTTCAACAACATGATAAATGAAAAGAACAAGGAAAGAACTTGCATTTATATTAGACATTATATAATTGCAATTTATATGAATGCAAGTTCTTTGTTCCTCTCATTTATTAAAAGCTATCTTCATCTTCACCATAGGATCCGACTGTAAAATGGCCAATTCAAGCTAAACTGGAACTTGTGGCCTTAAAATTGTTGCAGTGCTTTTTTTTTGAATACTCAATGTTGAAGTGGTTCAGAGTCATATAGAACTGGTCCACATTTGGCCACGTAGCCCTGCTCAGGTGAGTACATAGCATGGTTCAAATTATAATGAAGCAGTATGCTATTTAATAAGTAAATGAAAGTTCATAACTTCCTAGAGATAGACAAAAAGTATTTCACCCATAGTGCACATTCTTTGAAATAAAAAGGTCCTAACCATTAGATCATTAAGGATTCTGTTTTGTGAAACTTCTGCACAGTTTGTGATGATGTTAACATTCTGTTCTGTAAATGAATGAATGTCACTATTAATGTAAATATTAAACTGCACAGCTCATTCAATCAAGTGATGTGTGAACTGCTATCATCAATAAAATATGACAGGTGATCTGCTATTAGTTCATTATCATGTACGGCCTGGATCATTAACAGATGCCAAAAATTTCCAATTCAGTCTCACTATGTCTAGTGTCCTAACATAGCTTCATCCTCTATGGAGCAGATTTCTCAAGCTTCCCTCACCATCATATGTGATTTTCTGTGATAAATGCATACACAAAAAATATATAATTCATTGATTGTAGACAAAGATAAAGACAATACACTAATATATTTAAAATCTTGCATATAATCACACTTTCCTTTGCATAAACTTAATCTTGTGTCATGATCTTTGTGTTATGCTTTTATGACAACACTTTATGAAGGCAAAACCCTTTCTGCCCATCACACTGTAGCTGGATGTTTCCACCACTAGGTGATACTGTGACTCAGGTTGTCCAGGTACATTCACCAACTTTTCTTTCACCCGATTTTCAAGTGTATTTTCCGATTAATTCAGTGTTTGAAATCAGATTTTTCACATAAGAAACAAGGCATCTTTCACATGCTGAACTCGTTAGTGGCTGCCCAATTTTGGAGCATGCCTTACCTAGGCCTTCATCCGAGTACACTGCTTCACCCTACAACACTGTGGGTGTACCTACCTCACATGGACTGCAGCGGTTCAAGAAGGCAGCTCACCACCACCTTCTCAAGGGCAATTCGGGATGGGCAATAAATGCTGGCCTAGCTAGCGACGCCCACATCCCATGAATGAATAAAAAAAAAAGCCTATCCATCTGACTGACT
This sequence comes from Heterodontus francisci, assembly GCF_036365525.1. Taxonomy (NCBI): domain Eukaryota; kingdom Metazoa; phylum Chordata; class Chondrichthyes; order Heterodontiformes; family Heterodontidae; genus Heterodontus; species Heterodontus francisci. Next base: position 55,635,727 of record NC_090392.1, on the reverse strand, counting down.
TCTAACCATTAGATTGCCTTTGCAACCATCTCCAATCTTCCCTGTTTCATATCTATTTGAATAATGGTTGGGATTTGTGCTCCCACTTTGCAGCTCATGATGCCTAATCACATGACCACTCTCTGATACAAACATTACAAATTAGGAGCAGGAGCAGGCTACTTTGCCCCTCGAGCCTGCTCCGCCATTCAAGATCATGGCTGATCTGATTTGTAACCTCAACTACACATTCCCGCCTATGCCCAATAACCTTTCACCCCCTTGCTTATCAAGAATCTATCTACCTCTGCCTAAAAAATATTAAGACTCTGCTTCCACTGCCTTTTGAGGAAGAGAGTTCCAAAGACTCACGACCCTCAGAGAAACCAATTCTCCTCATCTCTGTCTTAAATGGGTGACCCCTTATTTTTAAACAGTGACCCCTAGTTTTAGATTATGCTACAAGAGGAAACATCCTTTCCACATCCACCCCATCAAGACCCCTCAGAATCTTATTTATGTCAATCAAGTTGCCTCATACTCTTCTGAACTCCAGTGGATACAAGCCTAGCCTTTCCAACCTTTCCTCCCACTCCAGGTATTTTCCAGGTGATATCCCACCTTGCCTGTATCCCTCCTCCCCAGAACCTTTTCTCCCAGCAACTGCTCTTCATGATGAATTAACTTCTATTAAATTGTTAAATGGAACTCCTGTACAAGAGTTCAAACAGTGCCTTAGCAAACTAACAACCTTCTTCAGCTCAAATATTGAAGAGGTATTTCATTTTCTAAGTTACCATTTCACATCAATGCAGGCAGCAATATCTGCTGGAGGGAGGCACCTTCTGCTTTAGCTGATTATACTGTACAAACACAGCATTAATTATGTGCTTTAGCAAACTGAGAACATCCTTGCTTTTCTCCACTAACTAAATAGACTTTTAGTTCCTTAAATTATTTTTAAATTCTTAAAAAATTTGCATAGATGTCACAAAATGATTTGCTTCAGGGGGATGATTTTATGTTGTCATGAGTTGGTTAAACAGAGTTATTACTGACTCATTGTGAGTTATGTCATGAGGGAATCTGCTTGTATTATGAAAAATCTTCAGTGTGCTTCACAGGGTCTCTTACCAAATGCTCCAGCTGCACTTTTGGCTGATGTCCTTTAACATTGCTGATGATTTCCTCATAAACATTGCAGTGCAGAAGCAAAACAAATGTTGCATGTGCACATTTTCCAATCCTGTCTATGCTTATATCATTTGGATAAAAGGTGCTGAATGAATTGAGTTTGGATTTAGAGTCGCTGCAAGAAATTAAATATAAGCACATTTGGTCTCAAATAAAAAAAAATCAATGCAACAGTTTTGTCAATATATTGAAAATATTGCAATATTTCTTTATCTATTGGCATGAGTCACATCCAGCTTGGTGCAGACTTTGGAGACAGTTCCACCTTGTTTCATATTTGTTATTGATAGCTGGATCATCAGCCTTATTAGGAGCAGGAAATAGGAACAGGAGTAGGCCATTCAACCCCGAGCCTGCTCAGCCGTTCAGTAAGATATTCTTGTTACTTTTCTCTCTTTTGATATGACCCTATTTTGTGCTGGTATTCCTGACCCTGCAAGGCAGTCCCCATTGAAGCAATACTTGACCCTGTTATTAGAAAGTGTTCAAAAGTGGCACAGTGAGCCTCCACACGTCCTTTCCTGCCTCTCCATGTAGCAGGCTCTTGGGCTTTACTGAGACTATAAATTGGTGCTGTAAGGAACTATTAACAAAAACCCATCTTGTACAGCTCAGTGACACATCATATTTGTTTTATACAGACTACAATTTCATTTCATATCAAGTGACATAGGCCATGTCAAATACAGAACTCATTTATATGATGAAGTGGAAGAGGATGAAACCCATCCCTTTCTATTCCCACTGAAAACTACAGTGCAAGAGTATCTGTGTTAACATTGCCCGCCCTCCTTGTGAAACCAATTTCATCACCATCTCATACTCCCAGTATTAAGTCATAGAAGCGCACACAGCAGTGGCTGTGAATCATATTTGCTGCCTTTATTCCATTTCTAATATCCTAATCTATCTGCAGAACTGATGACAAAAAGGAATGCGAGTTCTTCTGTAGAATACATTACAGCAATTTGCTAAATGCTGTGAAACTGGCTTGGTATTTCAGTGCCTTGCATTGTGGAACTATTTTTAATGGCCCAGATTTTACGTTCACTGCCATAATGTCTCTGAACCTGACAGTAACTTCTTGGACTCACGCATGCAGAAATCTAGAAGCTGCTTTCAGTGTTTCTAGTTCTTCCAAAGCGTGCACTGTTGAGGTCCCCCCAGATGTACCCAATTAGAAATAATTAAACTGATGAGATAAAAGCAAATTACTGCAGATGCTGGAAATCTGAAATAAAAACAAAGTACTGGAAATACTCAGCAGGTCAGGCAGCATCTGTGGCGAGAGAAGCAGAAATAATGTTTCAGATCTGTGACCTTTCGTCAGAACTGGCAAAGGTCAGAAATGTAATAGGTTTTAAGCAAGTGAAGTGGGGGTGCTGAAAGAGAACACACGGGAAGATGTGTGATAGGCAGAGGGAAAGAGAGATGAACTGACAAGGAGGTCATGGGGCCAAGGCAAAGGGAGTGCTAATGCTATGGTGAAAGACAAAGCATTAGTGCACAGAGAGTGTTAATGACAGAGTAATGAACAGCTCTGTCCAAAATCACAAACATAAACAACCAATTTTAAGGCAGGCACATGGTAAATAAAAATGATATAACAAAATAAAATAACCATCATTTTGATAAAAATGATATCAAACAGCTGAAGAAAGGTTTTCCCTTGTTACAGTATTCGATATGCAGTACTGCAGCATTATTCTCTTTCCCAGCAACAAAATAAGTCACCAGATCATCAGTGTGTGACAATATTAAGTTGTGATATTCCAAATCCACCTTCAATGAAAACAATTTCCTGGCACAATTCAGATGTGTAATATATTTATAGAATGGTCATTTACTCAACATTAGATTTAAGTATGCAATGTTCAATAAGTAAGTCTTTTTAAACAGTTCCAAGTGTTTTTACAAACTGCATAGAAAAATTCCACCCCAAAATTAACTAGAAACTCCACAGATCCATAGCCAACTGCTTGACAGATAGAGAGAAAATGAGAAAAAATTGGAATGCCACCTCTATATTCATCAACTTCAAAAATATAACCAACACAATGGCCAAGAGTTTCTGCTTTGTGTGCAATCGGTGATCCGGTCCCACATTGCGCTCAAAATTGCTCTAGTTTAAAGCAGTGCTTTTTTGTCTGTTCAAGTTTCCATTCAAATGAATTTTGCCTATCACTGAATGTAAAATTTTCCATCAACCAGTGCAATTGGGCAGAGTTTTAGAATATTTTGAAAAAATCACATTAAAAACTGTTCCTTGTTGTATTTAAGAGTAGTAACCTGGTGAAGTTTTATTAACACAGCTGAAAATGGGTTTAATCGCAAAGACTAAGCATTTTTAATCAGAGTGCCTATTCCAGCAACTGAGAGTTACCTGATATTAAATAACTGAAAATAACATTTAGGAAGCTATACAGGACCATTTACTAGCTACATTGGCGTACAGTAACTTAGGAGACCAAAAAAAAACTTTTAAAAAATGTCTATTAGTGTCCCTAATGCCTAAAAAAACCCTGAATTTTAAAAGCCTCTTTGCAAATGGGCACAAATTAGTGGAATCTCACCATGCTGATTAATTTGATCTGGGGTGTGCCCAGTTTTGTGGTTGGGGACAGCTTTTAGTGGCATGTTTATAAAAATAGCTCAAAAGATCACAGTAACGCTATTTGCACTAGCTGTAATTTGAGCTTAAAATTCCCTCCTGAGGCTGGTTTGGACAATTTGGGGAAAATTGTGCTGGAAAAATTCATGCAATGCAACAGAAACTCTCCCACCAATGTATTAAAATTACAATAAAAGCAAAATACTGCAGATGCTGGAAATCTGAAACAAAAACAAGAAATGCTGGAATCACTCAGCAGGTCTGGCAGCATCTGTGGAAAGAGAAGCAGAGTTAACGTTTCGGGTCAGTGACCCGAAACGTTAACTCTGCTTCTCTTTCCACAGATGCTGCCAGACCTGCTGAGTGATTCCAGCATTTCTTGTTTTTGTATTAAAATTACAAGCTGGGATTACCAACGCATTCGAAAGGAAATAGCAGACGCGTTTTGCAGTAGTTACAACCCAATAGCATACTGCTCATTAACAAAGCATACGTCACCAGTTACAACCAAGCTGGGAGGAGTGCACTGCTCATTCTAGTCCCACTTCTCCACAGATCACAAAATATAGTTAAATATTCCCATTTACCAATACAGTCAATCATGTACTCTATTTTTTCCAGAATAAAGCACACTAATCAGGTTTCTTTAATAAACAACAAAATTATCACTTTATTATAAAATTAGTCTTAACCCGTAATGAGGTAAAGCATAAACACACAGATTGATATATTAAAGTTCCCTTTTTACCTTAGCCCCTCACACTCATACACACATATGCTGGCTAACCGGGAAAATAAAGGAATTTTTGGTTTTAGAGCTCTCTTACAGACAATAAAACACTTGGGCTGAATACTTGCTCATTCTTCAAGAAACAGCAGATGGGATATGTTGTGTTTCGAAACTGGCATACAGTCTGGCCTCCGAGTCCACATAGATGGGTCACTGGGATCGTATGGAACAGTTCTTTTCAAGCGGCATTGAGGATTAATTTAGTAGGTTTTTCTTCAAAGACAAGAGACAAGATGAGTTGACACAGTGGACTTCTCAGGGCCCTTTAGCGAGGTGCTTGAAAGCTGAGCTGGGTTGTGGTCTTCTCTCTTTGAAAGTTCTCTTCCTTGTTATACAGTTCAACTACAACTCAAAACAATTCAAAAGAGAAACCGACAACAGGAGGTCAACCTTTTGACCTCCATCAATCTTAACCTGTCACTTCTTTGTAAACAACTTGTCCAGGTGACCAACGTTCTCTGTTGTTTATTGAGCTGAAAGTCAGGTGGTTTCCCAGAAAGGCTTGTTTTCCTCTCAGTAGCCCTTTTAAAAAACATTTCCAGGGACTGTTTCTCAATGTCAAGTGGCCTTTACATGACCCCCTTTGAAAACCACAAAGTTTAACATTTCTTCAAAAATTAATCCTCAAAAAATATTTAAAACACAGAGGCACTTTCGTAACACACCCCAGCAACGTGTTTACATTGCCCATCTATAGGGAGCTGCACTCAACATTTTTCAAAATGTACCATCAGTTATACAAATCAAGACTTGCATAAAAGAATGCTTTGATTTTAACACAATTCATCTTCAGTGCTTCTGCAGTGTTGCAGCAAATCCCTGTCACTGAAATTCTTTTTTGAGATTGACAAACTGAAAGGGATGTTAGGAGGAATCAAATTTCCACTCATCAAGTTGAGCAAGTTCATTAATCAAATGGGAGAAAAGCCAATTTTGAAACTGTAATGTAATTTTTAAGATGGTTTTTAGCTTGGCTCATCTACTTTCCAATTATAGCTCCAAAATCAAAATGTACTTCAGTAGTGACCTGTAAATCCTGCTCAACAGTAAGTGTGAAGGACAAGTGAGAAACCAAGTAATTTCTATGACAAATCTTTCTTGAGTTCGATAGAGTGCAGTTGCCTACAAGTACTTCAGTGGCTTTACACATAAAATACATTTTAAATTAAGGTGAAAGAGATACTTAAAAGTTTTAAAGCTTAATTACTGCTTTGGTGATTAATTATTTGAGTTATGAATCTTCTTGATGACTTTCTGAACTTTATTGTGCAATATCCGTAAAATTAAGTTTGAGGACCTAGGGGATGGAAGCAAGAAACCAATGTATTAACTCAGAAAATGCTTATTATATTCCTTCCTTATAAAGTGACTTTGCTTCCCCATTATGACACACATTCCCCCTGCTCGTACCATTAGTGTGTAATATAATACCCACCATTGCAAATTAGAAGCAATCATTTATTTTAGTTGAAATAAAATCTGTTTTGACACACATTTCCCTTAAAAATTAGCACAGCAGGGAACTGAATGGTCTAGTGGGTTACATATTGGCTGTGTGTTTGGGTTAAATCCAGTTATACTGATGGAATAAGATCTGCTTGGTCTATTGTCTGCAAGGTTCCTATTTTAAATAGGTCTGGGGAGTCTCAATACAGTTTCCATTAGGCATCCGTCCAAAGTATGAATTGGTCACAAGTGTAGCACTAAATTGAATACCTTACTCAGGGCATGAGGTGGTATGCTGAGAATGAGAAAAAGTTGGACTGGTGGAGTGGGGGTATTTTTTTCTGAGAATGAATCTGACTAAGATGCATATTTGCGAATAAGTTGCATTTACCATTCAAATCATTTTATATACTTTTGAACTCTCATTTTAAACATTTGTGTGGTCTAATAGTATAAAATAAGTTATAATAGCACTTGCAAATTATATTGGAGTTGTGACATTAGTAAGTTTACATCTACTTCCCAGCATATAACATAAACAAACACATTTACTTTCACTGAAACATTGATCACATTGGTGTCAGCAATGGAATATGGAACGGGCATCTAAGATATCTCTAAGTTTGTAAGTCTGACTATAATTCATAGAATCACATGAAATTTACAGCTCAAAAACAGGTCATTTAGCTCACCTGGACTGGTGTTTATGCTTCACACAAGCTTCCTCTAACCCTAACAGCATATCCTGCTATTCCTTTCTCCCTTACATAATTAGCTGGCTTCCTCTAAAATGCATCAAAGCTGTTTGTTTCAACTACTCCATATGGTTGCAACTTCCACATTCTAACTACTCTCTGGGATAAAAAGTTTCACCTGAATTTCTTATTGGATTTATTAGTGACTATCTTGCATTTGTGTTCCCTAGTTTCTAACACTACTCTTCTCAAATCCCTTCATAATTTTAAAGACCTCTATTAGGTCACCACTCATCCATCTCTTTTCTGGAGCCAAGAGTCCCAGCCTGTTCGATCATTCCTGATAATAACCTCTCAGTTCTGGTATCATCCTTGTTGCACCTTTTCCAGTGCCTCTGTCATTTTTCTAACATGGAGACCAAAACTGTGCAAGATACTCTACGTGTGGTCTAAAGTTTAACATAACTTTTCTGCTTTTCAATTCCATCTCTCCAGAATAAACCATTGTGCATAGTTTGCACTTTTTCACCTTGTTAACCAGTGTTGCTAGTTTTAATGATATATGAATATGTACCACACAATCCCTTGGCTTTTCTTCCCCACTTAAGACTCGAATTTCGCAAAGAGTATGCCACCCCCAAAATACAATACCTCATGTTTAGCTATAGTCATGAATAAGGCATATTAATTTTGAACAAAGAACAAAGAACAGTACAGCACAGGAACAGGCCATTCGGCCCTCCAAGCCTGCGCCGATCTTGATGCCTGCCGAAACTAAAACCTTCTGCACTTCCGGGGACCGTATCCTTCTATTCCCATCCTATTCATGTATTTGTCAAGATGCCTCTTAAACGTCGCTATCGTACCTGCTTCCACCACCTCCCCCGGCAGCAGGTTCCAGGCACTCACCACCCTCTGTGTAAAGAACTTGCCTCGCACATCCCCTCTAAACTTTGCCCCTCGCACCTTAAACCTATGGCCCCTAGTAACTGACTGTTCCACCCTGGGAAAAAGCTTCTGACTATCTACTCTGTCTATGCCACTCATAACTTTGTAAACCTCTATCATGTCGCCCCTCCACCTCCATCGCTACAGTGAAAACAATCCGAGTTTATCCAACCCCTCCTCATAGCTAATGCCCTCCAGACCAGGCAACATCCTAGTAAACCTCTTCTGTACCCTCTCCAAAGCCTCCACATCTTTTTGTTATACGAACATTAATTTTAAACTGTTGCTGGAGTGAAGAAATGACTTGTTTTACAAGAGATCACCAGACACTTAGCTGGAAGAACATTTGCATACCAAGAGACAGTGCTTGGAAAGACAAAAGAATTGCTCACTGATTCAATTAACAGAGATTGGGCTCGGCAATGGTGATGCACATCTTGTCGGGGTGGGACACAGCACTACACCCCCGCACAGAGCTTCAGAAGGCACAAACGCAGAAGTGGTTAAACCAGCTGGCCACATGGCTAACCTGCTGGTCCAAGCTTTTTGAACTAGACACAGGACAGTCTGGGGTCAGACTGCAGATTGTAACTGAATATGAAATAGGACAGCCTCTCTCCTGGCTGGCTCTCTCTCGCTATCTCACAAGCCTCAAGACCCACAGAAGACACATAAACCTCAAGAGAGAAAAGATTCCTCCAATGAAACAAGTTAAAGCGTGCACTGGGCCCTCAAACTTTTCCCCTATATTCCTTCCACTTTTTCTGTATCTGTCTGCCATTGTGTTTCTCGCATATGCGTCGCGTCACATATTTGTAGCTGATACCCGAATTAGAGTTTAAGATTAATAAACTTCCACCTTTCTTGTTTAAATCTAAGAAAACCTGTCTGATTGATTTCTTTGTCTTACAATTGGAAAGCAGTGAACAAGGATTCACTGATGGGGCAGCTAAAACACGGTGTTTTTAATATTAAACCCTGTTACGGTTAGACCAGGCAAAGGCTGAGACAGAACCCCGAGACCTCTATCTCACCTGGTCGTAACAGTATATTGAAGTTAATTTGCCATTTACATGTCCACTTCAATCAAGTTTACCCGACTGATTCCTGGGATGGTGGGACTGACATATGAGGAGAGATTAAGTTGGTTAGGATTATATTTGCTGGAGTTCAGAAGAGTGAGGGTGGATCTCATAGAAGCGTATAAAATTCTAACAGGACTTGACAGGGTAGATGCAGGAAGGATGTTCCTGATGGTGGGGGAGTCCAGAACCAGGGGTCATAGTCTAAGGATATGGGGTAAACCTTTCAGGACTGAGATGAGGAGAAATTTCTTCACCCAGAGAGTGGTGAGCCTGTGGAATTCGCTATCACAGAAAGCAGTTGAGGCCAAAACATTGTATGTTTTCAAGAAGGAGTTAGATATAGCTCTTGGGTCTAAAGGGATCAAAGGGTATGGGGCGAAAGCAGGAACAGGCTACTGAGTTGGATGATCAGCCATAATCATAATGAATGGCGGAGCAGGCTCGAAGGGCCGAATGGCCTACTCCTGCTCCTATTTTCTATGTTTCTATGAGTTATTAAAGTTCATCAGCTTTATTGCTGGAAACAACCAGGGGGTAAATATTTATTCACTTCCATCATCAAACTCTAGAATACTGTCCCTGCAGCTCTCCATCTCTCCATTCCACTTTTGTTCTTTAAGGCACTCCTTAAAACCTACCTCTTTGACCAAGCTATTGGTTATCTGACCTAACATCTCCTTTTGTGGCTCGGTGTCAGACTTTGTTTTATAATGCTCTTGTGAATTGCCTTAGGACATTTTATTACATTTAAGGTGCTTATATAAGTTGTTGTTGTTCAACAGCTAGACACTGACAACCTTGTACTTTTGGGGTAGACATTTTTGTATATTACAGCATTGAACAAATTCTCACTATTCATGTTGTTATTGGATAACTCTTATCTGCATTGATTTTTTTTCACGCTCAAATTTCACTGTTCAGCATCGTCATTAATGTCTATACTCAACATATTGATGGTCTCGCCAAACCAAATTACAAACTATTAACACCATCTGACAATTTGAAATGAAGTTAGTTCAGAACTATGGCTGGATTTTGTATTGGTAATGATGCCGAAACTGTTAGCATTTGCCATCATTACTCCACTGAACTGACAGTAACTTTGCACCCACACAGAATAAAATGGAAACCCAAATGTAACTGTCAGTGATTCTATGCTTCCCCAGAGGACGCACTCTTAACGTCCCTTGGATGACAGTCAATCAGAGATCTACGAATTGGCAAGAACTTCTACTTGCATTCTGTAAGTCTCGCTGTAAAAACCCTTGAAACAGTTGCAACTTGTTGCATTAGGTGTAAATGGATTTTGAACACAGTACGAACTTCATAATTACTGCTGAACAGCCTCACTGGCCCTGAACAGCTAATTTTATATTTGTGAAAAGTCAAAATTTTCCATTATGATAAGAAATTACCCTTTTATTTTACAGTTTATCTTTATTTTGGCTGCCATTGACATCCAATCATTCATCATTTATTTTGCTATCTGAATTTTTTTTTAAAGTGAAGGATAATTCTATGCTTTTAACTTCCTGGTTTGTTGACTGAGAGAATACTTCAATGTGATTGGTTGCTTACCTTGCTTGTTGACATCACTGTTGCTGGACGCCTGGGGATCCCTTGACTTAGCGCCATCAGGAAAGGGAACCCCATGCCACAGAGATCGCTAAATCTTTGTGGGCAGCTTTTTCAAGGTTGGCTTTGAGAGTAAATGTTTCACCTCTGACTGCAAAATCTGAATATACATCATTTCAATGTTTCCACTAAGGTAAAAGATTATATAAATGATAATTTGTACAGTGTTCTAGAGAAATCCAAGCCATTACAAGCACAATACACATGCAACTGGAATCTATCCAACAAAAAGTGAATGTCCTGTCCACAAAAAGCAGGACTGGGCCAATTACCACCCCATCAGCCTACTCTCAATCATCAAGATGATGGAAGGCATCTTTGACTGTGCTATCAAGTGGCACTTGCTCATCAATAACATTCTCACCAATGCTCAGTTTGGGTTCTGCCAGGACCACTCGGCTCCAGACTTCATTACAGCCTTGGTTCAAACATGGACAAAACAGCTGAATTCCAGAAGTGAGGGGAGAGTGACTGCCTTTGACATCTGGCAGCATTTGGCTACCCTAGTGCAAGTGAATTCAATGGGTATCGGGGAAAAACCCCCCTCTGGTTGGAGTCATACCTGGCACAAAGGATGCTGGTTGTGGTTGGAGGCCAATCATCTCAGCCCAGGACATCGCTACAGGAGTTCCTTAGGGAAGTGTCCTAGGCCGAACCATCTTCAGCTTCTTTAGATGTTTTCTGATGTTTGCACAGTGTTCATTTCCATTCGCAATTCCTCAGATACTGAAGAAATTCATTCGCACATACAGCAAGACCTGGACAACATCCAGGCTTGGGCTGATAAGTGGCAAGCAACATTCATGCCACACAAGTGCCAAACAATAGTCTAACAACTTGCTCTTGACATTCAATGGTATTACCATCATCAAATCCTCCACCATCAACATCCTGGGGGTCACCATTGACCAGAAACTTAACTGGACCAGCCACAGAACTGCCATGATTACAAGAGCAGATCAAAGGCTGGACATTTTGTGGCAAGAAACTCACCTCCAGACTCCCAAAATCTATACACCAACACAACCTTAAACATTCACTCCCCTCACCGTTGGCACAATGTGGCTGCAGTGTGTACCATCTACAAGATGCTCTTCAGTATCTCACCAAGTCTTATTCAACAGCAACTCCAAAACCTTCAATCTCTCCCACCTAGGACCAGGGCAGTAGGCCCATGGGAATGCCAGCAACTCGAAGTACTCCTCCAAGCCACACACCATCCTTAGTTGGAAATATATCACGTATCCTTCATCATTGCTGTGCAAAATTCCTGGAACTTGCTGTCTAACACCACCATTGGAGTAGCTTCACCATAGAACTGTAGCAGTTCAAGGAGGAAGCTCACCACCACCTTATCAAGGGCAATTAGGAATGGGCAATAAATGTTGGTCTTGTCACAAATAAAAAAAATAATTAAAAAAAAACACACATAAAACCAATCAAGTTATATTATCCCATCTCTTCAATCTCTCTATATAATTTCTGGTGACCTGTTTTGTGGACTCTACCTATCCCATAGTAAGCAGTTTCCAGCTGATTTTAGACATGAATGCAGGTTGGTTTTCCTGAATCCCCTCCATTCTCTCTAAGGAAGGTCTGAAGAGATGCTAAATATTACAAACTCAGTAGAGACCGTTAACTTGAAAACAAGGGCGGCACAGTGGCGCAGTGGTTAGCACCGCAGCCTCACAGCTCCAGGGACCTGGGTTCGATTCCGGGTACTGCCTGTGTGGAGTTTGCAAGTTCTCCCTGTGTCTGCGTGGGTTTTCTCCGGGTGCTCCGGTTTCCTCCCACAAGCCAAAAGACTTGCAGGTTGATAGGTAAATTGGCCATTATAAATTGTCACTAGTATAGGTAGGTGGTAGGGAAATATAGGGACAGGTGGGGATGTTTGGTAGGAATATGGGATTAGTGTAGGATTAGTATAAATGGGTGGTTGATGTTCGGCACAGACTCGGTGGGCCGAAGGGCCTGTTTCAGTGCTGTATCTCTAATCTAATCTAATAGAAATGAACTCCCCAAATTAATTGAAAAATTACAGGACAAGATTTCACATTTTAAGACTTTTACTGACTGCATAGCTCTGTGGAGAGTTGGCATGGACTCGATGGGCCGAGTAGCCTTTTTCTGTGCTGTAAATGACTCTTTGACTCTACTATAACAACAAAGCTAAATATCAACATTAACTGAACAGTACTTGGTAGGTAGCTAATATACTAAGTTACAGAGAAAGACATTTCCCATTAACATATTACCGCACTTCAAAACGCCACACCACATTTATACATTATAGAGTGTTCTCATCGAAAAGATATCCTTGTTAAAAGTTAAAAGTCTCAAACTCCTCCCAGCTGCAATGGGTTGGATCTCCCAGTCCTTCTCAAAGCTATCATTCTCTTCGCTCACTTCTACCAAGCAAATTCAGCCTGGACTTCCGTAAATAAGGGAATCTCTGGGAAGACCACCACCTGCAAGGTCCCCTCCAAGCCACATACCATCCTGACTTGGAACTATATTGCCGTTCCTTCACTGTCGCTGGGTCAAAATCCTGGAACTCCCTTCCTGACAGCACTGTGGGTGTACCTACACCCCAAAGACTGCAATGGTTCAAGAAGGCAGCTCACGACCACCTTCAAGAGCAATTAGGGATGGGCAATAAATGCTGGCCTAGCCTGCGATGCCAACATCACATGAAGAAATAAAACAATTTTTTTTAAAAGCCTGACTATAGCAAAACCCAACTTGGCCTTCCTTTGTTTCCAGACATTAACTATTGTGACTCAAATTTGCATTTTTAGAGCCCCTGGCTCATTCTTATGATCTGAGAGTCTGGGAGAGCGAAACCCATTGTCCTTTAGGTGTTACAAACTTGCTTTAAAATGGTCTCTGATCTGGGTTCCTTGTTTCAATGGTAACTAAGACCCCTGGCTTGTCTCTGGGCAGAATTTGTGAGATCACATGTTGCCTCCGAATCTATTTTACCCTGCATTAAAAATCACAGTTTTTAAAAACATAACCATACTACAAAGTTCAGCAGTCATAATGTAAGTGAATAGCAGGACTTCTGTATCAAGAACTTTGAGTGTGTGTTACCATAAAGGTACCAGTGTAAATGGGAACTCCGGTTCTCATCTGACCTGCGTGTCCATTAAAGTCAAATGATGCAACACCTCTGCCAAGGAACTGTCTTTAACTGGTTGCAATATATATATCTTCAATCCAGTACAAAATTACATTTAAATATTTCCAATTATTCTCTTAGGAAAGGAAAGTGGTCAAGTACTTCTCATATTCTCAGAGAGAAGATTCCTCCAATACAAACTTAACATAAAAAAGATGCCCTAAAGGTCAATCATCCAAGTGCATTCACACAGTGCATCTTTACAAAGGTATGAACCGTAGCTTGGAGTACAATGTTATTCTGCCAACTATACATTCCATTCCACAAGCACTGGTCTAGTAATGACCATTGTAGTTTAACAGAATGAGGAATTGTAAAAAGCTGCATGAAAGAATTGCACCCCTGCATGGTCGCAAGAGGTACATGCTAGAGAAGAGACAAAAGCAGCTGTTTTCAAAATCAAGGCATTATTCAACCACGTGCAGCATCAAGCAGCCCCAGCAAAACTGAGATCTAAAGTAAAAATATTCAATGGCTGCAGTCATTTCCAATACAAAGCTAGATAAGTGTGCTTGCTGAAGGCCAGTCATTGCAGCCCAAGGGCATCACTGCAGCAACTCTCAGGGAAGCATCATCAACTACTTCATCAGTCACCTTCCCTCATCCTATGTTCAGGAATGGGGATATTCACAGCATTTCACAGTGCTGAGTTCCATTCACAACTCCTCCCAAAGTAAAAGTACCCATGCCAACCTACATCAGGACCTGGATACCCTTCAGGCTTGGGCTGACAAGCAGCAAGTAATATTTGTGCCATATAAATGGCAGGTAAAGACCATCTGTAACAAATGAAAGCCCAGCTGGCACCCCTTGAGCTTCAACAACAACACAGTTGCCAAATTCCACATCTTCAACATCTTGGGGGCCAGCCATATCCTTGAAAGATCAGGGTGTGAACCACTTGTCAAAGAATACGCTTGCCTTTGTCCTGCTCTTAGCACCCATCACTCTTTGATAAGCAACTCACCACTTGATTTCTCAATGTCTGCCCACCATCCACAAAATTCAAGTCAGGAGTATAATGAAATACTCACCATTCGTTCGTGCAGCTGAAACAACATTCAGGGGCATCACTATCTAGGAACAAAGCAATTTGCTTGATCAGCAGCCCTTGAACTAAGTTCAGTATCTAACCCCTCCAACAACTGCACACAGTAGTCGCACTAATGCACTGCAACAAGTTCCAAAGATACGTTGACAACACCTCCCTCCCTGAGACGGGCTACCACAACAAGAATAAGAAAGGCAATGTCACAAGAACCCCATCATCTCCAAGTAACACACAGCATCCTGAATTGGACAGGTATCACCATTCTTTCATTGTTGCTGGTTCAACATCCTAGAATTCCCCACCGAACACCACTATCACCGCTAACAAGGCAAGGGAATATACAATGGATGGTAGGACCCTAGGAAGTACAGAGGGTCAGAGGGACCTTGGTGTACTTGTCCATAGATCACTGAAGGCAGCAGCACAGGTAGATAAGGTGGTTAGGAAGGCATATGGGATACTTGCCTTTATTAGCCAAGGCATAGAATATAAGAGCAGGGAGGTTATGATGGAGCTGCATAAAATGCTAGTTAGGCCACAGCTGGAATACTGTGTACAGTTCTGATCATCACACTATAGGAAGTATGTGATTACACTGGAGAGGGTGCAGAGGAGATTCACCAGGATGTTGTCTGGGCTGGAGCATTTCAGCTATGAAGAGAGACTGCATAGGCTAGGGTTGTTTTTCTTAGAGCAGAGAAGGCTGAGGCGGGATCTGATTGAGGTATACAAAATTATGAGCAGCCTTGATAGGATAGATAAGAAGAAACTTTTTCCCTTAGCGGAGGGGTCAATGACCAGAGCGCATAGATTTAAGGGAAGGGGCAGGAGGTTTAGAGGGGATTTGAGGAAAAAAATTTTCACTCAGAGGGTGGTTGGAATCTGGAACACTGTGTGTAGGGATGGTAGAGGCAATAACCCTCACAACATTTAAGAAGTATTTAGATGAGCACTTGAAACTTCATAGCATACAAGGCTACGGGCCAAGAGCTGGAAACTGGGATTAGAATAGATAGGTGCTTCATGGCCAGCACAGACACGATGGGCCAAAGGGCCTGCTTCTGTGCTGTATAACTCTATGACTCTATGACCCTAAGTGCTGCAGTAGTTCAAGAAGGCAGCACACCACCACCAATGTCCCGTCGAAATTTATTCTGTTGTGCGCGGCCTGTTAATTTGAACATGCAGCACCTTTACATTTTCTGCGTGGCCCTGCAAGCGCGGAAAACCTGTGAATGGCCTGCATGGTACCTGCAAGGTTGCTGTGCAGCCACACAGCTGCACAGCTTACAAGGAACACTGACCATCACCTTCTCAAAGCAACTACTGATAAGCAATAAATGCTGACCTTGCCAGAATCATCCACTTCCTGAGAAAAAATGAAAACAAAAATGAGGTCTAGAATCATAGCACTCAGATTAAAAATGCTCTATCATTTGGAGTAAACATGGAGTTTAATTATAATTCTCATGAGTGCAACACCTTTCAGAGACATGGGGCTGAGTGAAGATTAATGCTTGGTGTACAAAGAATATATATACTTATACTAGGGACTTACTATGAAAATTATGGATGGCTGTTTAATTGAGTATGAATTTCCTATAGAAGTGTTTCCACTCAACTACCACAGTAACATAAATAGATCTCATTTGTCTTCACTATTTCATACAATGCAGACAAGGACATTTCTCCTTTAGCTACAAACCATGAGTAGGGAGTCAGCTAACACAGATTGTTATGATGTACTTGACAAGGAAGATTAAAGTGAAGGGGTTCCATACCTGAATGCAGAAGTAAAAGGCTAATTATAGACTGCATTACTATGCAACAGTGGAAGAGAAGCTTTTAATGCACTTGATAAGAGAGTGCAGTCCAGCAGCCTAGAGTTGTCAACTGAGCACGTTCACAGCTTGCGGTCAACAAGCAACGAATGGAAAATGAAAACACTTCTCAGTTCCAATAAATTGGTTCTGCTCAAACTGTTTTGTGGTATATCGCAGAAAATATCCTTTCGGGCTGCACTTAGCAGCATGAAGTGGCTAATTAGATTATAGGCAGATCTAAAGTTAGTTTCTCATTGGCTCTGTGCTCAAGACTTTCATTTGATTCACTGTGGTGAAGACAAGAGGATGAACCTAAAGCACAGAAAATATTCCCAGAATGACAATTAGAGATTCTGCTAGGAGACCTCATCAGATTTTAAAGGATGTTAAAAATCACATGAATGGACTTTCCTGCAATTTAACATTTGCATCAGTGTTTTTCTTCCATTCATTCCTCCAATTCTATTTTTTGTAATATTCCTATAACCTGTAATACAGTAGAAATAAAGTCTGCAAATATTAAAGTTAAAGCAAAACAAAATCTTCCCTGCTGATCTGGACACAGCAGAGTTTTAAAAATATCTCACATGATTCTGGGAAAAAAAAAGCTGACACTCACTGGTACGACAGCACTTGCTGTAAGATGCCATAGAACTTCGGGGAAAACGTCAGCTAATGAGTTTCAGTGCTTTCTCACCAATATCATGCTACTGCCTTCACTGTGCTGAGCAAATAGCCTGCAGTGAGTTTAAGGTTACCATTTAATCTAGACTCAGGGCTCTGTCCACATTCATAAATCTCTAAATTGCTCAATGTTTGTGCCATCATTCTCCATACCTGACTGAATTGCAGTCTTGGTTTCAACTCTCAAGGCAGCCTTTGTTTTAGATTAAAACCTTCCTTCCTCCATCCAAAACCCTCTCACGCACATTGTCCATTTGTGACAAATAATTTATCGAAGCTTTGAACATTATTTAACAACTTATTCTGTGAAGCAGTTATACTGGCGACAGGAAAGCATAATTCTTTCTAACTCTTTCCACCACCAGAAAAAAACACATCACAAATGCAACAAGTGCCTTTTCTTATTCCAAGATTACAAATCAGGATTTCTTAAGGCGTGTGTTTCTGGAATTCAATGTACCTCTGTACGTAATCTATAGAAACTTTCTTCCGAAGTAATTAAAAAGACATTCAGATGGCTAATGCTGAAAAGTCCTTTCAAAAATCAAGTGGCTCATAAACAATGCTTTAAGAATATTACTGACCACGAATAAACTATGAGTGACAAATTAGCTTTCCCGCCCAACTCTAGCAACTGAAGGAGAGGAAAAATGCACAATATTCTTCCCTTCACACTAAGGATCACAGTCAGATGATGTGGATAATGTCAGTTTCTGTTTTTCCAAGGTTCTCCCACTACAAGTCCCACAAAACACACAAGATGTCATCGGTCAACAAAAGTCATGACAACCCAGTATTTGCCTACAAACATCACACTGATTATACCACAGGAGATTATGTTCATTGATATGCTTTCTGGGGAAATTGATATTAACGACACCAGGATTAGATAATGACATAGTTAAGAAAGAAGGATAAGTAGCCAACAGTAAAATATGTTCATAATGACCTTTACTGAATCACTCACTATCTGTCCCTACTTTCCTCCCTACCTTTCTATATGGAAATTCTGAAGAGTTACATGATTCTTGAAACTGACACAATGGACAGAAACTGTGCTGCAGCCCTGGGTTTGGAAACAAATCCTAGACGTCTCACTGGCACCATTTTGTGTGTCGCTGTCTTTGCCAGTTCTCTCCTCTGCTCTTACTGTTACAAAAATTATCCTCAGTCATTGTGAACACTCACATCAGCTGCAATGCCAGAAGCTGATATTAATTCTGAAACACTTCTTCTACATCATGCCAATAATGGCCAGGATGTTGCAGGAATAGTAACTGTGAGGCTATCAGCACTCACTATTATAAAGGAATAAATCAGACTCTCCTGATGTTCATACATTCGCAGTAAAATGTGGACATCAGGAAGTTGCTGACAGAGCTGCCCTGCTCCTCCACAAGCTTCGCTACACCTGTATCTCATGGAGGGATTTGTCATTCAACGAATTGAAGGGCATAAAGTGATTGTCTTTCCCCACTAAACTCACCAGAAAAAGTTAGGGCTTGTCCATTCAAGTGTAAATGAATTTTTCATAGCATGATGTCATAATTACTTAAAACAATTTTGGCATTGAAAATATATTTTCAAAAGTGTGAAATTTCATTCCTTCCGATTTTAATTATAGTTGGAGATTTTCAATTTTTAAAAAATCTTTTCTTTCCATCTCCTCTCTCAGTTCCATCTTTTCTTTTTTCCCCTTTATTTCGCTTTATGTACAAAGTTTTATATTGTCTTAAGTATTTTAACTCAAACATCCTGGTGCAGACTTGCCAGGGGAAAGTTTGATTAGGGCATGGGGATTGCAATGCGTGATAAGCCCTCTTCCTGTCCTGTTGAGGCAAGCAACACACAAACATCATGCTGCCTGCTCCTCTATATGATTATAGCATGCAGCCCAGCGTGAAACATGCTGCTGACTGACTGCACACTCAGCAGGGGTCCCAGGTGCCTGCGGGGCTAGCATGCGCCCACCTAGCCTGCCCCTCTTAAAGGGGAACTGCACTTATGCTACAGGAGCTGCTTTAACAGTTTCAGGAAGTTTTTGCTGGAAGGAAATGGAGCAATAGGCCAGAGAGAGGGCTCCCAGGTTTTTAAATGTGGTGCTGGAGGCCTTAGTGATGGACGTCAAAAGGAGGAGATACACGATGTTCCCACAGGAAGCCAGCAGGCCGTCAAGACACATCCTGCGAATGGAATGGGAGCAGTTGGCCAGAGAGGTCAATTTATAGAGTCTGGCCCCGAGGACCTGGCTGCAGTGCTGGAAAAAGTTCAATGCGTCACACGGGTGGTCAGGGTCAGTGAACACATCTTCAAATGACATCTCCTACCCATCGCACGATCAACCTTTCACATTGTTCAACGCACTACAAAACCATCAACAATCAGGACCCTTGCATAACATTCAGATACTCCACTTCACCCTTACACACTTACCAATGCTTCCAGTCTCGTGCTTACCTCTTGCAGTTTCCACATACTTCCATCTATTCAGCTGTGGCACACACATCACACTCACTGACATTTTTCCCTCTCTCTTGCAGGACAAGGTGGTTCATAACCACAGGGAGCAGCAAAGAATGGGTGGGGGCAGTCACACTTGCATTTCCTGAGCTTTTTGGAGGAGACGGTTCTCTGCATCATGGGGCTGGCTGTGACTGAAGCTATTGCATCCAGCGACGCCAAAAATATTCAGTGCAATTGTATGTTCCTGCCTTATACCCCTTTTCAAATTCTACCCTCAGCCGGCTATCTGGCATGAAGTGCAAGCTGCAGAGTGTGTGACCGCGGACCTTTTGCTTTCCGCCCCACTTCATTCCCCTCAGCCCAACCCTCCGCTCTGAATTTTTGCTTTCAGACACCCAAAATTTGCTGTCTGGCCAGCAAGTGCAACCACATCATGAAGCGTGAAAGCAACACCAAACCTTTGATGAAGAAGCACCGTAACTTGATCTGGCACTCTCAGTCACCAGCTCAAATATTGGCACTGCACATACCTTAGAGGGTAGTATAGATTTGGGATCAGCATGTGGTGTGTCACTGGACTGAATGGGCTGCAGCTAAGGCAGCATGAAAAGGATAGTTCATGTGCCAGCTCATCGGAGAGCAAGCTCACAGATGAATTCTGCTGCAGAGGACTCAAATGAGGATTTCAATGGGCTAGTGTGAAGAAGAAAGCTGATGAGTATGCACACTGAGATGCTGTCAAGGAATCCAACTCCAACTTGGCACAGGGCTTCCACAGAACTTCCAGCCCATCATTTCCAGCTTGCAAATAATGGTCAACTCCAAGATAGCATTTGTGAAACGAGTCGTGATGCAGCGTCTGATAGCTGATGTCTCAGTTCCAATGCAGCACAGGCAGAAGCCACCCAACATTGCAGTGCTGCAGTGGAAGATCAGACTGAAGCCATGAGATCCATGCTTGTTGCCAGGTAAGCCCAGCTTGGCGCCATGCAGGCTCAGACTGCAGGTACAAGTGCTCAAAGGGGCATGCAGGCTCTCACAGCAGTCCAGCAATCTGTCCTCCAAGCAGTGGCTCAGTGGTGCATGAGCCTGCTGTCCTCTCTCAGAGATGAAACATTTGTGCTCCTACCACTGCCACTTTGCCAGTGGCTGTTGAACACAACCAATTTTCAACAAAACAGATCTCACTGAGAAATACCACACCCTGGAAGCATCATTAAGGCCAGAGACGCATTTGTTCTGTATCCATAAATTTCCTTCTGTATCTGCTGCCTCTTTAGGTGGTTTCAGTTACACTTCTCTCTGAAATGTATCACCTTGCAGAAATGCAGCTCTTATGTCAATGGATCTACATTCCCATGCATATGTGCCAAAAGAGCCAAAAAGATTTTCAAGATTACTTTTCCAGCTGTGGGAGAGTCCACTCTAACATCGGTATCACCCAGTCGCTCTTCAAAACCCCTCACAACTAATCTCGCTTTAGCCTTATAAGTTACATCTGGAAGGACTTTTCAGTACAAATCCATCTATATGACAAGGCTGGCTGTCCCATATCTGGTAACTCAGAATATAGTCCAAACTCTCTCCAACTCTCTAATTCCTTATGTTTTGCTTCTCTTATTAGTTTATCCTTAAGTTTATTGGCAACCACCAAAACTTCATGATAATGAGTACTTCTGCTTTTAGTTCTATTCTGAGACTGCCTTCTAGCCTTTGTTTCATCGTGGAATCTGTTCATACTATGGTCTCTATTAACACTTTGATGTATTTCGGAACTACTGCTAGAAGATCTCCCTCGCACTTTATCAGAGGCTCTTTCTCCAGTACATGATCGCTTCCTTACTCAAGAGTCACTTCCTAACCCACTATCAAAACTTGCACTGCGCTTTCTTACCCTCCATCTTTCACCCCATGGCTCTGGCTTCTTGGCCATCATCTTGAATATTTAACCAATATTTAAACTTGCCTGTAGATTTTCCTGCATGCCCCACAATTGTCACATCCCTCCACATAACAGACCTCTCTGGAATATATGTCACCCAAGTACCTACTCGAGGCAACTGGCCTTTGGCCGTGATAGCTCTTTCCTGAGTGGTTACATTACTATCCAACTCTTGATCTACCTTTGCCTCAGGACCTTCATCACAAAACACATGAATATTTGAGGTACAAGGTGCTTCTTTTCCCTCCATCAGCTGCTCATGTTCTGAGATTTTGTAATCAACCCCAATTAATCATGAAGAATGAACCTTAACAGTTCGATTTCCATGCTTGATAACTAATGTCTTACCATCCCGACTGATTACCATACCAGGGCCCTTCCATTCCCTACGTCCCTGTCTTTTATAATAGACCAAATCTCCTGAACTAAATTCCGCCTCAGATGGCCTTATACGATGCCTCAGAGCTCTGCGAGTTTTCTCAGAGACCTCAGAGGCTTACTGATGAAAGCCCGTCTCCCTGCATGTAAAGCATTCAAATGTGTAGAAAAATTGGAACTAATTGTAGTACCTTCTAGAGCAGGAGGACTGTCACACAGTACAGAAGGCAAGTTGGGATTCCACCCATAGACCAATTGAAAGGGACTATATTCTCCAACCATCTGAAGTGAATTGTTTGCATGAACCGCCCATGCCAGGGCAGTTGTCAACTTGCAGTTTGGCTGGTCAGCAAAGATTTTATGTAACATTTCATCAACCACTGCATGATTCCTTTCACAAAGCCCATTACTGAAAGGACTTTCGGCTGCAGTATTCATAACCGTAATGTTCATGTATTAACACATATCCCTGAACTCGTCATTGGCAAATTCCCCTCCATTATCAGTCAGAAACTTAGCTGGTGCCCCAAGCCCAGTCCCTATCCATTTCTCCATAATTTTGTCTATAATCACCCTTTTGTGCTTGCTATTTATTATTGTAGAAAGACTAAATCTAGTTGCTAGATCTATAAAATGTAGAATGAAAATATTCTAGTCTTTGTTCCTTGCCTTTAAATCCATGGCAACTACCTTATTAAAGTCACGTGCCAATGGAAGGCAGACAATAGGACATGATGGTGTCCTCCGATACTTTTTACAAATTTCACTAATCTCTTCTATTATCCTCAGATACTCTTCATCAATCACACCTGCATCTTTTAGTTGGGTTTTTAATCTCTGACAAGGAGGGTGAGCAAATTGTGTAACTTTAAGGCAATTTGCCTTTCATCTCTCTGATTCGTAACACCTGATGCCATCAATACTTCTCTAACACTGACGAGAAACATCAGATTTTGTTCAGGGTATACTATAATGCCCTGACTGGGTAAATTGCAAATTCACTGGCTTCCCCAAAACAATTGCCTTATCATGCTCTATATCATGTTTCGTCTGTGCCTTTTTCATTGAAGGCTTACTCAAGAATAAAGATATCTCACTGGAGACTACATCAGTACTGATAAAGTGGCTTAGCCCAGCTATTTTACATGGGATTACTACTCCCTTGAGTGACTTCAATGTGTTGTCATCACCAAACCGAAAGCTGGTAGTACTTTTATTCTCTTTGCATCGATCCTCACTACTGACTAAATCCAGATAACATTGTAACCAATCAGTTTACCACATACTGTCGACGTACAAGCACTATCCAGTACCGCACTGTTGAACGAATCTGCAACCAACACATTCATCACAGGACTAAAACTCCTTGTGACTAGTACAATTTGTTCAGATCCATCAGTATCTTCCTCTTTTGCCTCTGAAATAACACACGACGCAGAGAATTCTAAGACTCTGCCCCTCCGCTTCGGGCAGTTGATTGCATAATTATACTTTGAGTCACCTCTGAAGCACCTATTAACTGTTCCTTGGACATTCCTGGGATTCACTTGCCTTTGATTGATGTTCCAAGCCTGTCTTCCACTGTAATATTAAGACTTGTTAAAGGTGCTTTCATCCTCATTCCTCCTGTCTTTAACTCTTCCATTATACATAGGCCCGCTTCCAGTACCTGGATTATTTCTAAATCTTGTAAACATTGAGTCCTCCATTCTATGTGTCACCACAGAATGCCCCGCTTGTTCTACCAGGACTGTGGGAAATGACTGCTTCCCCAGGAATTTATTTTAAGGCCAAGGACATGTGGTCCAACAGGGAGTCTTTGTCCAAGAACCGAACCCTAGTTAGAACCAGGAGTCTGTCCATATGCAGCACCCGAGCACAATCTAGCAATTTAAAAGCTAGCACTGAACCAGGGATCTCCAAATTGAATTACCTCCATCTTTTATAGTCTGTTAAAGTCCAAGCTATATTCCTTCCTTGAATAACCATCTGTTTTCCAAAATCTATCAAAGTCTGACCATTCCTCATATGCATTCAATAGGTCATATTTCTTGTAAATTTCATCCAAGAATTCTAACAGAAGATCCAACTCTTCATCAGTATCCAACTGATGAGCATCCAGTTCAGAAAACACTTTAATTTTGATTTTATTTTTGGTAGGAAGTGACAATGCCAAGGCCATACCTTGTTTCCTTTTTGGTAGAGATGTAACCCATGTCCACATATACATTTCATTCTTCCACTGATCAGATGATTCAGACTCCGAAAACAGCAGCATGTAATCATACCCTGACAATTTGCACTTGCTTTCTGCCATATTTTTCACAATAGCCCTTGAGACTTCAGTTTTTTATCCAAAAGAAAATGTCCTATTTTCCAACCTTCAGCTTCAGGCAACTATTCTCTGCTACCATGCTAACCTCCAAAAAGCTGGTTATGGAAGGATAAAGCTGGAGCCTATATTTACACAGTTTCATATTTATTGTGCAGAGTAAAAGGATTACAGACATGTTACTCCTCACTCAAAACCCTCTCCCAGTCCCAGTGAGTGTCTGCTTGTAAGTGCTCAACTGAAACCCCAATTAACACCCTTCACCTGCATATAGTCAAACCACTACTCAAGGTCCTGCAAGGTTATCTGCAGTCACCCCCATTGAAAGCCAGCAGCCTTCCACCAACCATATTGCAGCCACTGGGGTAGCACTGGGTAGGAGCACTAGGCTAGACAAAGGCACATGCCAGACAGGCATGAAGGGAATGCTCAAGGGGGAAGAGTTCTGTTTTGAATGTATTACTGTGGTGTTGGATAAAGTTACTCCGGAATGGATTTTTGGTGGTGGCTTTTATTTCAAGATTTTGATGAAAAGGAGGCTGTGATGGTATGTAGCAGATGGGTTTTTATTTTTTTATTTAGAGATACAGCACTGAAACAGGCCCTTCGGTCCACCGAGTCTGTGCCGACCATCAACCACCCATTTATACTAATCCTACACTAATCCCATATTCTTACCACATCCCCACCTGTCCCGATATTTCCCTACAAACTACCTATACTAGGGGCAATTTATAATGGCCAATTTACCTATCAACCTGCAAGTCTTTTGGCATGTGGGAGGAAACCGGAGCACCCAGAGGAAACCCACGCAGACACAGGGAGAACTTGCAAACTCCACACAGGCAGTACCCAGAATTGAACCCGGGTCACTGGAGTTGTGAGGCTGCGGTGCTAACCACTGCGCCACTGTGCCGCCCGGGTTGAAAGAAGGAGAATTGTGGAGTAACTATGATGTGGGAATGATATTTCAGAGCAACTGGAGACTGAGTATCCACTCACAGACAGCCCATCCAGACCGAAAGGATCCTGGATGCCTTCTCCCTTCCTCCTCCTCCTTAGTGGCAAGGGATGTGCCCTCAGAGCAAGCTTGTGACAGGCGCAGTAGACCACCACAACTTGGAGACAGGCTCCAGCGAGTGGCGGAGCACATCAAGGCAGCAGACCCGTTGTTTTAGGATGTCGATGGTTTGCTCCACATTGTTCCTGGCGCTATATGGTTCTCATTGCGGGTGTACTGTCTGCCAATGGTTGCGTGCTGGAGGGGAGTCATGAGCCAGATGTAGAGTGTTATCCTCGTCACCCAGCAGCCAGCTCTTTATGCTATCCTAAAGATGGCAGGTATGACAAACTGCATCAGGATGAATGCATCGTGGCTTTTTAAAATTCATTCATAGGATGTGGGCATCGCTGGCCAGGCCAGCATTTATTGCCCATCCCTAATTGCCCTTGAGAAGGTGGTGGTGAGCTGCCTTCTTGAACCGCTGCAGTCCATGTGGGGTAGGTACACCCACAGTGCTGTTCGGAAGGGAGTTCCAGGATTTTGACCCAGCGACAGTGAAGGAATGGCGATATAGTTCCAAGTCACGATGGTGTGTGACTTGGATGGGAACTTGCAGTGCTCCCATGCATTTGCTGCCCTTGTCCTTCTAGTTGATAGAGGTCGCGGGTTTGGAAGGTGCTGTCTAAGGAGCCATGGTGCGTTGCTGCAGTGCATCTTGTAGATGGTACATACTGCTGCCACTGTGCGTTGGTGGTGGAAGGAGTAATGTTTGTACATGGGGTGTCAATCAAGCAGGCTGCTTTGTCCTGGATGGTGCCGAGCTTCTTGAGTGTTGTTAGAGCTGCATCCATCCAGGCAAGCGGAGAGTATTCCATCACACTCCTGACTTGTGCCTTGTAGATGGTGGACAGGCTTTGGGGAGTCAGGAGGTGAGTTACTCGCCGCAGGATTCCTAGCCTCTGACCTGCTCTTGGAGCCACGGTATTTATATGGGTACTCCAGTTCAATTTCTGGTCAATGGTAGCCCCCTGCATGTTGATAGTGGGAGATTCAGTGATGGTAATGCCATTGAATGTCAAGGGGAGATGGTTAGATTCTCTCTTGTTGGAGATGGTCATTGCCTGGCACATGTGTGGCGTGAATGTTACTTGCCACTTATCAGCCCAAGCCTGGATGTTGTCCAAGTCGTGCTGCATTTCTACACTGACTGCTTCAGTATCTGATGCTGCCAGGATTACAGACATTCCCCGATAGGATCTTCTGGGCATGGTCGCACACCAGCTACACGTTAATGGAGTGGTAGGCCATGCAGTTGTGGTACATTTTCTTGTTAACATGCGAGACCCACAAAGCTCTGCCCAGTCAATGGCACCCTGCACCATTGAGATTCCCACTATCCTGGCAAAGCCATGTTCCTGCTCCTTCTACTTCTCTCTGCCAAGCGTGAAGACAATGAAGTTCCTGCTCTTTCAGTAAAGGGCAGCGATGTATGGCGAACTGTGAAAGTCTTGCTGTAACTAATGTCGCCTGCTCCTGGAAGGATGTCCTGGCGTGGTAATTTAGGGTGACAGTGACCTTGACAACCACTGGAAGTGATGTCCTTGCCCTTCTATAAGGCTGCAGGCCAGGTTGTAGGTGATGGCAGCATTCAGTGACCACTTCCTTGGTGAAATCTGGACACCTTGGACACTGCTCCTAACTGAAGTGCAATTCAGAGAAATGCTCCCTTGGTGGGTACAGCCTTCTATTGATGGCCCCCCTCCTCCTCCCTCAGCGCACAGCTACCCCTGCCTGGTGCCTGTGCTCCCTCTCCAAGTCATGCTTCAGCACAAAAGGGACTGCAACTATAGCCCCACATTATTGAAGCAGGCTTTCTCCCGACAGGTCTTCCAACACCGCTGACCTCCTAGTCAAGATCTTGCACCATTCCCTTGTAAATCTACAAAGTTTCCAAAACTCCGCAAATAACATTCATCACAGTACTTCCACTGACTTTGTATCAGCAAAAGACAGTCAAAAGCACCTCACATGGAAGTTCTATGGAGGTCCCCTTAAATAGCACTTGTGGGGAGTCCCTTGCACAGTTGAAAGCATGAATGCTGTGAATGATTAGAAGAGGTTGTTTACCAGAACTGCAAGTTTCAAAATGGCACATTGTACGCCAAACTATTGTCAGATGCTGTTGACATCACGATCTTCCCACTCTACATGTTTACGGTGCATGAATGGCATGCCTGTGCAAGCACCCTTACAGTCAAGGCTCGTCACCATGCTGGAAGTGAACAGAAGTGTTCTAACTGACATTTTCTGAGTTTCCGCCTTCCACAGCACTGGCACCAGCACGCTACACAGCTGAATTTCACAGTCCGTCTCAGGTAGGATTCTTCAATCTGATTGGTTAAGGGAAGACACCTTTGCTTGCCCTGTTCACAGAGGTCCTAGATCCCCTGTCGAGGGCACAGCACTGCTTTGTCTCAAATCACTGCAAGGTGCAGTGCAAACGCCCACTGAAAGTCTGTGGCAAAGTCTAAGTACAGTGGTGGATGAGCGCTGGTTGTTTGCCAGTGACTGCAAAATCCGGGCTGATATTCTTGAACAGTAATTTTTTTAATGAAGTGAATATTTACCAAAATGTGCATTCAGTTCTGTGAACTGTGATTTTGGAAAGCTTAAACATGTGTTAATTGTGCTCTTGCTGGTATGAATAATGCAGTGGCTTGTAAACATGGTTCGAAACAGAACACTTGGATCAGCCATAAAACCTCCTATAACAACAGCTGGCCTTGTCTAACAGCATTGCTGTGCTTTGAGATGTTCCATAGAGATGGCAATGAAAAGCTTTAAAAAAAAACTATAATACCCAAGTATTCAAAATAATAAAGAAATGCATTCGCAAGATTTTGGTCTTATAATTCTGTAAGTCAGATTTTTTTTCCTTATCACTAAAAGCCTGAAACCAGAATACAAGAATAAAAGAACTGAGACCGTATAACTTGTCTCACTTCACCCACGGCATCAATTGCTACCTCACAAAATGACCGTCAACTTCTCTCAGCTTTGTCTTAATGGCTGGCTGAAGTATCATGAATGCAGGCCTGGGTGCAGGTCAGAGAGGTGAGAGGATTCCTTTCTCCCTGTCCAGGTCAATTATTCAGCCAGGTCCTGGTGCAACGAGCTATGTTTTAATTTTTCCGATCCATTCTTTGCTAATGCTTTCTATGTACTTCATTTGGGGATGGACAGGAACGGAATCTAGGACTGGTTAGCAGAACATGTACAAAAGGGCAAAATAACCAAGTCAATTTCTTCTGCCACTTTCCCTCACCCCAGATGAATATTGCATTTCAGTTAGTGCAGAGCAGGTATATAGAGATTCTCAGGAAAAACAAATTAAAAATCGAGAGGGTAAACAGCACAAAGTGATGATAATTAAGAATTACGTTCATCAAAGAAAGGAGAAATGTGATCAATTAGCTTCTGCAATTGCCTCTGACGTTGCTTTCATCAGTAGTAGGATGGGAAATCATTTCAGATTCGACATCAGG
The DNA here is from genome assembly GCF_036365525.1 of Heterodontus francisci. NCBI lineage: Eukaryota > Metazoa > Chordata > Chondrichthyes > Heterodontiformes > Heterodontidae > Heterodontus > Heterodontus francisci. The sequence continues at coordinate 55,606,942 of NC_090392.1, read as the reverse complement.
TCTTTCATGTCCAATTCGCACATAATTCCAGTGCATTCATTTTTTTTAAAACTTCCATACCAGTTGCAGATCTAGACGCTGTACCCCAAATTGCTATACTGTGCATTTGAAAGCTCCTTTACGATATGTTGCTGCGAGTGGACACATAGTGAAAACAATGATTCCTAAAAGTCAAAAAAATGAGAGAGAAGGAATGCAAGACTTTCGTGGAAGGTGAAGCAAAAAAATTTACAACCATTATTTTCTGTTTTTGAGGAGAAAATATTGCGCATTACTGTAAATTTGCAGTATGCTTTTTGCTCTTTACTCATGTCAATAAATCTAGTTGCTAGTTTATATCCTAAGCCATGGTCAGAGATTTCACGTTGGGCGGACGGGAGCTGGCCACCAACTGAAAGTCGGTGATGAGCCCGCTTCCACCACGCCTGAGGATCCAACCCGCATTTTACGGGTCCCCAGGCTTCAATTGTTCCGAGGAGGGACTTCCACCTGCTTGAGGGAGGAAGTCCCGCCTCATTGAGCTACCGGCCAATCAGCGGGCTGGCAGCTCTTAGGCCCAGCAGCGCTACCGGGAGCAGTGGCCACTGCTGGAACTGCAGCCCAACTGAAGACATGGAACCGGAAAGACAGGTAAGTTTTGGTTGCCTTGCCTGGGGTAATCGGTCAGGCCCCGGCGAGGTCAGGGTGGTCGTTTGGGTGGGAGGGGGGGGGGGGTGGGGGCGTGTTGGGTGCTGGGGGTGGTTGGGGTAGCCTGTGCCCAATGTACAGGGCACCCCCCCCCCCCACCTCCACGGGACGACCGTAGCCGCATGGTTTTCACAGGCTGCTTTACCCGGCTCCAGGACGCCCGCTTGCCACGCATAAAATCCATGTGGAGGTAGGCGTTGATTGGCCTGGGACGGGCGGACCGTTTTTCGCCCCACACCCCCGCCTTACGTAAAGAGGGGCGAAGGCGGGAGCGGGTTGGGAAAGCCTCCCGGAGCTTCCTACTCCATTTTATGCCACCCCTCGCCACTATCTGGCTCATTGGGGTGGCGTAAAATTCCGGTCATAGTCTTTATTCTACAATCTTCTGAAGTCAATCAGATCAGATAAGGACCCTGATATATTTGGCTAAGGTGAATACTGTGAAAGGTTTCTGTTCGACCTCAGATACTGAAGTAATTGGGGGGCTCCAAATTTATTAACATACAAACATACAAATTAGAAGCAAGAGTAGGCCACTCAGCCCCTTGAGCCTGATTCGCCATTCAACAAGACCATGACTGATCTGATTGTAGCCTCAACTCCACATCTCAGCCTAACTCGATAACCTTCCACCCTCTTGCTCATGTCAAGAATCTATCTATCTCTGCCTTAAAAATATTTAAAAACTGTCTTCCTCAAAATGCAGTGGAAACAGAGTTCCGAAGATTCACGACCCTCAGAGAAAAAAATTCTCCTCATCGCTATCTTACATGGGCAAGCCCCTATTTTTAAATAGTGACCCCTAGTTCTAGATCCTTCCACAAAGGGAAACATCCTTTCCACATCCACCCTGTCAAGCCCCTCAGGATCTTATATGTTTCAATCAAGTTGCGTCTTCCTCTTTTAAATTCCAGCGGATACAAGCCTAGCCTGTCCAACCTTTCCTCATAAGACAACCTGCCCATTCCAGGTATTTGTCTAGTAAACCTTCTCTGAACTGCTTCCAACGCATTTACATCCTTCCTTAAATAAGGGGACCAATACTGTACACCGTACTCCGGATGTGGTCTCACCAATGCCCTGTATAACTGAAGCATTACCTCCCTACTTTTGTATTCAATTCCCCTCGCAATAAATGATAACATTCTATTAGCTTTCCGAATTACTTGCTGAACCTGCATACAAACCTTTTACAATTCATGCACTAAGACACCCAGATCCCTCTGCATCTCAGAGCTCTGTAATCTCTCACCATTTAGATAATATGCTAATGTTTTATTATTCCTGCCAAAATGGAAACTTTCACATTTTCCCACATTATACTCCATTTGCCAGAACTTTGCCCACTCACTTAACCTATCTATATCCCTTTATAGCCTCCTTCTGTCCTCTTCACAACTTACTTTCCTCCCTATCTTTGTGCCATCAGCATTTGGATGTGGATAACCACTGGTGAGTTTCTACAATTGAGATTACTGATATGAAGAGATATTTGTATAAAAGATGAGAATTGATTCAAAGGCTGAAATATTCAGACAGACTGAACAAAAACAAAATGATAATAAGAATGTCCAAATTTCACTGTTAAAGTGAGGCTAAAAGTGTCTCTGGCAAGGGCAGATGTGTGAAAAAATGTGGAGATTGAGAACTTCCCGCTGAGATGTGTTGCTCCGCCATTATCTTCGAGAAAAATGGCATCTCACTGTCTGGCTCACTGTTCAAATGCATTGACCAGTGTCAAGTTGCTGCTCTTGCATGGTAGATACAAAGTAAACTCGCCACAGAAAATTCAAGTCATTTCAATCCTAAGTACACTTTTAACAGCATGGTAATTGTTATTTACTGTTTCTCTGGCACTGAAAATGAACTATTACAAGTGTGGAGTCTCATTCCTTCAGGTTTTAATTATTGGAGATTTCTTTAAAAAAAAAAGTAATTTCTTTTCACTTATTCTCTCTTCATCCAATCTTTCTTTGCTTTTATATTTCTTCCTGTACCTGATTTGATATTGAAGTCACCATTCTAAATTGCACTTTCATCTTAATCTTTGCCCTGGTCATTTTACAATTCTTCAGTCTTATTGGTTGAGAACACACACAGTTTGCTTGCCCTGTTCGCTCACGCCCTGTCAAGGGTGACTCGCCATTTCCAACTTCCACTTACGGGGGTAGAAATTCGTCTCGGATGGTGGCCGAAAACTAACAGTATCAAATCGGCCGCTCATTCTAACACCGCGCCTAATAGTTACAATGCAGTCAATGGAATTAAATGTCAGCCGCTGTATATCATTATCCCATACCACTTGTCAATATTAAACAGGCAAGGACAAGTCCTACTAACATCAGGTCCCATTTGTTGCCCTGCCACAGCAATTTTTAGACCATTTAATTGATGTCTATACAGTGCTTGCAATTTATTCAGGACAAGCCTATACATCAGTTTAAGGAAACTGCTCTCCAGATGGAATTTTAGATTTATGTTTTGCAGTATCTTGTATGCAGACTACAGGCTGATGAATAGGCCTAACGACATGCGCATTTTCCCAAATTTCTCATAGCCTAGCTGTACCAATCAATAATTTCATTTTCGATGTTGCAGCAGATAGCTTTTGTTTTATCTAACTGCACGTGCCCTCCATGAAAACCTAGCGCCCCAAAAAAGGATCAGAGTTTTTTCCCCCAGAGGTAGATGGTGGAGGCAACAAGACTCCAGTTGCTGAACTCATCACATCCTCTAATTTCCATGTGTACAAACTCAACATACTTCATTCAATTCATGAAAACATTCAGTTTTAAATTTAGAAAAGCTCAAATCATTGAAACGACTTGAATGGTACGATATCAATTCATACAGATCATCCAAATGGGGTTAGCAACAGTGTGGCACCATAAGTAGTGTCAGAATTAAATTTCAAGGAAAATAAAAAGCCAACAAGATCTCCCTCTCTATCATGAGGAGTCTGTTGGAAATGTATTGACATGGGGCTGTGTACATATGTGCCTCATGCACATGGTCATTTGGGGATAACAACAGTGGGACAGAATTTGGCTCAGATGTGACATCTTCCATTGCCAAGCCACCACCTGACCCACACTGTCATGAGCAGTTACTTTGGCAAGGTACCAAGGACTGCTGGCATCAAAAGAACAAAGAACAGTACAGCACAGGAACAGGCCATTCGGCTCTCCAAGCCTGCGCTGATCTTGATGCCTGCCTAAACTAACACCTTCTGCACTTCCTGGGCCCATATCCCTCTATTTCCTTCCCATTCATATATTTGTCAAGATGTCTCTTAAACGTGGCTATCGTATCTGCTTCCACCACCTCCCCTGGCAGCAAGTTCCAGGCACTCACCACCATCTATCTACGGATTGTACCTCATGCAAGTTACCCCTTGAACAAAGGACCAGAGGAGAACATTAAAATTAGAATCTACTCCACTCAATTAAAATTATCAGAGAGCACATTTTCCTTGCACAAAATTTCCACTTTGCTGTGTTAATTGCATTGCTTAATTCAAATTATTGGTTGTTCCAATTCTTTTAGTGTAAAGAACAACTTTAAAAGAGGAGGCACATTTGAAATCTCTTCTTGCTGGGAATAGGAACACACATATGAACATATGAATTAGGAGCAGGAGTAGGCCATTCAGCCCATCGAGCCTGCTCCGCCATTCAATACGATCATGGCTGATAATCCACTTCAATGCCTTTTCCCCACATTATCCCCATATCCCTTTACGACACTGGTATTTAGAAATCTTATCAATATCTGCTTTAAACATACTCAATTACTGAGCTTCCACAGCCCTCTGGGGTAGAGAATTCCAAAGATTCACAACCCCTCTGAGTAAAGAAATCTTTCCTCATCTCTGTCCTAATTGGCTTCCCCCTTATTTTGAAATTGTGTCCCCTGGTTTTAGACTCCCCAACCAAGGAAACATCTTACCTGCAGCTACCCTGTCTATCCCTTTGAGTATTTTATAGGTCTCAATGAGATCACCTCTCATTCTTCAACCTCTAGAGAATACAGGCCCAGTTTCCCCAATCTCTCTTCATTGGACAGTCCCGCTATCCCGGGAACAAGTCTGGTGAACCTTCATTGCACTCCCTGTATGGCAATAATATCCTTCCGAACGGAAGGAGACTAAAACTGCACACAGTACTCCAGGTGCAGTCTAACCAAGGTTCTATACAATTGAAGCAAGACTTTGCTACTGCTGTATTCAAATCCTCTTGCAATTGTTATGATCAAGGCAGGAGTAATGCACTGTTAATTCAGTGTCACTACTCCACAGGTCACAGCATATTAGTAAAGATTCCCACCTACTGGAAATAAGCCAAATTAAACACTTTATTTCTCCCCAGAATAAAGCACACCAAACCAGGTTTCTTTAAACAACAAAGTTAACTATTTATTAATAAATCAGAAGTCTTAAAACAATAATGAGATAAATTTATCTATATAAAAAGATTTTCTAACTCCTTATTCTTGCTAACCCTCACGCACACACACATACATTCATAAATCAGTTAACTGGGAAAAGGGTGTTTTCAGTTGTAATGGTTTCTTAGGAATAATAAAATAATTAATTGTCACAGTCTGGTAGGATATTTCCGGATTGGTGATGTGTTCCAGAGTCGAATAGTCAGATGCCACTCAAAGTCTCTCCAGGTGAGATTAATGAACAGTCTGTGATGGGTAGGCCTTCAAGGAAATTCGTCTGCACAAGACATCACACAGATCTTTCAGCAAAAGTGTAGAAACAAGTCTCCTTGGATTTTTAAGTTGCAGTCTAACAGTAGAAACTTTCTTGAGATTTCTGGGTCTCCCAAAACACAAAAGGCAACAGGAATCACTCTTCAGGCAGAGATTTTCCAGAGACTGGAGGCAATAGGAATTTGCTACCTTTAACAATGCCGGGGCTTTCTCTCAGAAAAGCAACAACTCCTCTTTCTCTGGGTCTTTTTCCGCTCCAGGGGTCTTTTTCTCTCTCCAGGCCGAACACAGCCCCAACTCAAATGTCAGATTCCTTTTTTACATGAGAGACAAGCCTTCCTTTCAGGGAAAATTCTTTTTCTGGTCTGCAAACACAAGTCTCCAGCAGCAACTGGCTTTTCAACCCAAAGGTGAAACTAAACTTTCAACAACCAAGTCACAAGACAGTCATAAATCTTTCTGGTTGCTTGGATACAAGTTTTACAGCCTGTATTTCAAACACCAAGTGTCAGCATTCAGTGTTCACAGAAAACCCCTTCTCCCAGCTTTTAAAGGCACACAGACCTCTTAGTTTTAAAAAAAACTCTTGGGACACGATGAAGGCTATACCATTAGCCTTCTTAATTTCTTACAGCACCTGCATGTTAGCTTTAGGTGACTTATTGATGAGGACACCCAGGTCCCTTTGTATATCCACACTTTCTAATCTCTGCATATCTATTCCTCCTACCAAAGTGGATAACCTTACATTTTTCCACATTATATTCCATCTTCCACATTCTTGTCCACTCACTAAATCTGTCCAAATCCCCTTGAAGCTGTTTTGCATCTTCCTCACAACACACATTCCCACCTAGTTTTGTGTCATCCATGAACTTGGAAATACTACATTTGGTCCCCACATCATTGATACAGATTGTGAACAGCTGGGGCTCAAGTACTGATCCTTGTAGTACCCCACTGGTCACAGCTTGCCAACATGAGAATGACCAGTTTGTTCCTACTGTCTGTTTTCTGCCTTGTTAACCAATCCTTAATCCTTGCCAGTATATCACCTCCTATCCCATGTGTTTTAATTATGCTAACCAATCTCCTGTGGGGGACTTTATCAAAAGCCTACCTACTGGCCCCAAGTTAAATCTGACACTGTAACTGGAAAGAGCTCAGAAAAAATTCACTCCTGATTATTTTTCAAGTCCTTGTTTCTATTCATTCCAATGGGACAAACTGAAAGCAGGTGTGAATAAATTTTAAAATTTAAGTAACTTGACAGTAGAGCCCTGAAATTTCCTGCTGTGGATTGGCAGGACATTACCAGGTTACGGATTTTTTTTCTTCCTTTTTTTTTGCATTCCTTTTTACATTTTTTACAATCTTTTTTTGCATTTATTTCATTTCATCTTAGTTTGTTCAGTTTGCTTACCCACTGTTTTTTTCAGGTTGTTTTTCTTCAGGTTTGCACTTGCTGATGTTCAATATTCAGTATATTCACACCTAATCTGTACTAATGCTTTGTCTTTCAACACACCATTAACATATTGTTTGCCTTTGCTCCGTGACCTTTTGGTCAGCTATGTGGCCTGGTCCAATCTGCACCTTCTCCTTTGTTATCTCTTGCCCAACCCCCACCTCACTTGTTTATAATCTGTGACTTTTCTAATATTTGTCAGTTCCGAAGAAGGGTCACTGACCCGAAACGTTAACTCTGCTTCTCTTTCCACAGATGCTGCCAGACCTGCTGAGTGAATCCAGCATTTCTTGTTTTTGTTACGGATTTAACTACATTACAGCAGTGTTGTTTATTGAACTATGGCAGCACGGGGAGGCGTTAAGCATAGCCATGAACATGTCCTGGCAAATGAGGAGAACCATTCATAGTCATCCTTTGCATCTCAGAAGCTTGGAGTGGCATTGATTAGTGGGCCTGCTCACAGACCATCCAGCTGCCCTTTTAGGCAGGGGCGTTGTGCAGCAACCCAGGAAAGGGAAGAGTGAACTTTTTGGAAGGTCGTGGGGTGAAGCACTTTGTAGCAGCAATGCACAGTGTCGTGGAGTACTGAAACATGGGTATGACCCTTCATATCGCTCAATTCCTAATTATATAGCAGTGCAACTGCAGACAAGGCCCTCCCAAAGAGGATGAGGACAAGAAAATAGATCTAACATCCATTGAGTACCTCCTTCTATCAGGCTGAGAACAGCACTGATAGGAATCCAGAGGCACATTGGTTATCTGCTTGAGCCTCAGCAGACTCAAAATGGAGGGAAGTAACGCACTGTATTGTGAGCACGTAGTTCAAATACACGTGAAAAAAGGCACAATACATCGAGCCATTTTATGATTTTAAACTCACATCAGAGTACACATAAATAGACAATACTCTGACTTTAAATCCAACCTAAAGCTTGGCAGAATTCTGTCTCTAAATATGAAACTGAGCCACATAATGGGAGATAGCAACTTATATAAATTTAAGTCGTTGCTGTTATATCCCATGTGGCTCAATGTCATATTTTGTTTTATAATGCTCCTGTGAAGCACCTTGTGACATTTTATTATGTTAAAGGTGCTACATAACTGTTCTTATTGAGTTGCAAGAAAAATGAAAAATCAACACATTCGGCATTAAAAATGCCACTCGCAATGCAGGTTTTGTTATTTCATAAGAAAGCGATCATTATCAGAGCGTTTCTTGAATATAACACTTTGACTGTTAAATTGGTGTGTATGTGCAATGCAGACCACTTTCTGTGTTAAGTGTCAAACAGAAAGTATCAGCTGGAACAGCAATTTGTCATGGTGACAAACTTTCAATGCAGCAGACACATCTGACTGCCGACCCTTTAGTAGCGACAGTAGGGGAGATGGATGGTCTATCAGCACAAAGAACAAGAGTGCAGGAAGCAGAGCACTTACAATTTCAAAATAAAAGTAGAAAAAAGAATGGAAGACTGAGAAAATGGGGGAAAAATCATCATACAGCATTCAACTGCTTCTCCAGTCAAGCAGGTTGAATAGTGGTGCATTTGTTGAGGCTCAAACCAAAATGCAATGACCATGACCATCAAGTCTCGAATGTAGAAAGGGAAGTTTTCTGTTACTTTTCACAAAACATTTTTCAAATTTCCTCTGAATCAAAGCATACTGCCAGTCATAAAATGCATTTCAAGAAACATAAACCAGCTCCAACAGCAAACTGAGCCGCATGGACTGGAAAGTCACAAGTTCAATTCCAGGGCTGGTCCAAGACAGCTGATCTCGGCCACACTGGAAGTGAATAGTTGATCTTGGATCCTCTGGGCAAGGGAGGAGAATTCTCATTCCTGATTGTAGACCAATACTCCTGTGGGAAAGTGCAAGTGTATGGAAGTCAGGTGCAACACGTTCATGGTTACATAGCTCATCAACACAACATCTCTATTCAGATGGGAAGATGATCATTTGGGAACAATACCAGAGGGCAGCTAGTAACTGTGGAATATATATATATATATATATATATAAATAAAATTGAAACTCAACCAAAGAAAGATAAATTATGACCTGTGACCAAAAGGTTGGTCAGTGACAGCTCAGAAGGAACATTTTAAGGTAGGAGAGAGGCGGAAAGGTTTAGGAAGAAATTTCAGAGCTTAGGGCCTATACATTCGAAGGTATGACGATAGGGCAAAGGGAGTGGGGGGATGCACAGAAGATCAGAATTGAAGAATGCAAAGTTCTCAGAAGATTGGAAGGTTGCAGAAGGTTTGAAAATGAGGATAACATTTTAAAATTGAGGATTTACTGAACCAGACTTCAGAAAAGATGGTGAAAAATTTGGAGCTGGTGTTGTGGAGAAGTGGGGGGGGGGGGCAGGGGGAGTGAATAAACAGAAGTTATATTATTTGAATGCAATTGAAAATCTCACTAACTTATATTTGGGATCTTAATGCTTCAAAGCTATTGCAACCCCTCACTGTTCAGTCACAGCACGGACACAGGGCAAATTCATAAACAGCACGGAACTGAATTCCGAGAGAACACTGGTACTTTGAAAAGTGTCCCTGAGCATTTTTTTTTTTAGAATTAGAATTAGAATATTACAGCGCAGTACAGGCCCTTCGGCCCTCGATGTTGCACCGATCATCTGACCTACACTATTCCATTTACATCCATATGTCTATCCAATGACCACTTAAATGCCCTTAAAGTTGGCGAGTCTACTACTGTTGCAGGCAGGGCGTTCCACGCCCCTACTACTCTCTGCGTAAAGAAACTACCTCTGACATCTGTCCTATATCTTTCACCCCTCAACTTAAAGCTATGTCCCCTCGTGTTTGCCATCCTCATCCAAGGAAAAAGACTCTCACTATCCACCCTATCTAACCCTCTGATTATCTTATATGTCTCTATTAAGTCACCTCTCCTCCTCCTTCTCTCTAACGAAAACAACCCCAAGTCCCTCAGCCTTTCCTCGTAAGACCTTCCTTCCATACCAGGCAACATCCTAGTAAATCTCCTCTGCACCCTTTCCAAAGCTTCCACATCCTTCCTATAATGCGGTGACCAGAACTGCACGCAATACTCAAGGTGCGGCCTCACCAGAGTTTTGTACAGCTGCATCATGACCTCGTGGCTCCGAAACTCGATCCCCCTACTAATAAAGGCTAACACACCATATGCCTTCTTAACAGCCCTATTAACCTGGGTAGCAACTTTCAGGGATTTATGTACCTGGATACCAAGATCTCTCTGCTCATCTACACTACCAAGAATCTTCCCATTAGCCCAGTACTCTGCATTGCTGTTACTCCTTCCAAAGTGAATCACCTCACACTTCTCCGCATTAAACTCCATTTGCCATCTCTCAGCCCAGCTCTGCAGCCTATCTATGTCCCTCTGTACCCGACAACACCCTTCGACACTATCCACAACTCCACCGACCTTCGTGTCATCCGCAAATTTACTAACCCACCCTTCTACACCCTCATCCAGGTCGTTTATAAAAATGACAAACAGCAGTGGCCCCAAAACAGAACCTTGCGGTACACCACTAGTAACTAAACTCCAGGATGAACATTTGCCATCAACCACCACCCTCTGTCTTCTTTCAGCTAGCCAATTTCTGATCCAAAGCTCGAAATCACCTTCAACCCCATACTTCCGTATTTTCTGCAATAGCCTACCGTGGGGAACCTTATCAAACGCCTTACTGAAATCCATATACACCACATCCACGGCTTTACCCTCATCCACCTGTTTGGTCACCTTCTCGAAAAACTCAATAAGGTTTGTGAGGCACGACCTACCTTTCACAAAACCGTGCTGACTATCGCAAATGAACTTATTCTTTTCAAGATGATTATAAATCCTGTCTCTTATAACCTTTTCCAACATTTTACCCACAACCGAAGTAAGGCTCACAGGTCTATAATTACCAGGGCTGTCTCTACTCCCCTTCTTGAACAAGGGGACAACATTTGCTATCCTCCAGTCCTCCGGCACTACTCCTGTCAACAATGACGACATAAAGATCAACAACAACGGCTCTGCAATCTCCTCCCTGGCTTCCCAGAGAATCCTAGGATAAATCCCATCTGGCCCAGGGGACTTATCTATTTTCACTCTTTCCAAAATTCCTAACACCTCCTCCTTGTGAATCTCAATCCCATCTAGCCTAGTAGGCTGTATCTCAGTAATCTCCTCGGCAACATTTTCTTTTTCTACTGTAAATACTGACGAAAAATATTCATTTAACGTTTCCCCTATCTCCTCTGATTCCGCACACAACTTCCCACTACTATCCCTGATTGGCCCTGTTCTAACTCTTATCATTCTTTTATTCCTGATATACCTATAGAAAGCCTTAGGGTTTTCTTTGATCCTATCCGCCAATGACTTCTCGTGTCCTCTCCTTGCTCTTCTTAGCCCTCCCTTTAGATCCTTCCTGGCTAGCTTGTAACTCTCAAGCGCCCTAACTGAGCCTTCACGTCTCATCCTAACATAAGCCGCCCTCTTCCTCTTGACAAGCGCTTCAACTTCTTTAGTAAACCACGGCTCCCTCGCTCGACAACTTCCTCCCTGCCTGACAGGTACATACTTATCAAGGACACGCATTAGCTGCTCCTTGAATAAGCTCCACATTTCGATTGTGCCCATCCCCTGCAGTTTCCTTCCCCATCCTACACATCCTAAATCTTGCCTAATCGCGTCATAATTTCCTTTCCCCCAGCTATAATTCTTGCCCTGCGGTATATACCTGTCCCTGCCCATCGCTAAGGTAAACCTAACCGAATTGTGATCACTATCACCAAAGTGCTCACCTACATCTAAATCGAACACCTGGCCGGGTTCATTACCCAGTACCAAATCCAATGTGGCATCGCCCCTGGTTGGCCTGTCCACATACTGTGTCAGAAAACCCTCCTGCACACATTGGACAAAAACAGACCCATCTAAAGTACTCGAACTATAGTATTTCCAGTCAATATTTGGAAAGTTAAAGTCCCCCATAACCACTACCCTGTTACTCTCGCTCCTGTCGAGAATCATCTTCGCTATCCTTTCCTCTACATCTCTGGAACTATTCGGAGGTCTATAGAAAACTCCCAACAGGGTGACCTCTCCTCTCCTGTTTCTAACCTCGGCCCATACTACCTCAGTAGACGAGTCCTCAAACGTCCTTTCTGCCGCTGTAATACTTTCCTTGATTAACAATGCCACACCCCCCCCCTCTTTTACCCTCTTCTCTGTTCTTACTGAAACATCTAAATCCCGGAACCTGCAACATCCATTCCTGCCCCTGCTCTACCCATGTCTCTGAAATGGCCACAACATCAGGATCCCAGGTACCAACCCATGCTGCAAGCTCACCCACCTTATTCCGGATGCTCCTGGCGTTGAAGTAGACACACTTTAAACCAAGTTCTTGCTTGCCAGTGCCCTCTTGCGTCCCTGTAACCTTATCCCCTACCTCACTACTCTCAACAGCCTGTACACTGGAACTACAATTTAGGTTCCCATTCCCCTGCTGATTTAGTTTAAACCCCCCCGAAGAGCACTAACAAATCTCCCCCCCAGGATATTGGTACCCCTCTGGTTCAGGTGAAGACCATCCTGTTTGTAGAGGTCCCACCTGCCCCAGAAAGAGCCCCAATTATCCAGGAAACCAAAACCCTCCCTCCTACACCATCCCTGCAGCCACGTGTTCAACTCCTCTCTCTCCCTATTCCTCTCTTCGCTAGCACGTGGCACAGGCAACAACCCAGAGATAACAACTCTGGTTGTTCTCGCTCTAAGCTTCCACCCTAGCTCCCTGAATTTCTGCCTTAAATCCCCATCTCTCTTCCTACCTATGTCGTTGGTGCCTATGTGGACCACGACTTGGGGGTGCTCCCCCTCCCCCTTAAGGATCCCAAAAACACGATCGGAGACATCACGTACCCTGGCACCTGGGAGGCAACACACCAACCGTGAGTCTCTCTCGTTCCCACAGAACCTCCTATCTGTTCCCCTAACTATGGAGTCCCCAATGACTAATGCTCTGCTCCTCTTCCCTTTTCCCTTCTGAGCAACAGGGACAGACTCTGTGCCAGAGACCTGCACCCCATTGCTTACCCCTGGTAAGTCGTCCCCCCCAACAGTATCCAAAACGGTATACCTGTTGTTGAGGGAAACGGCCACAGGGGATCCCTGCACTGCCTGCTGGTTCCCTTTCCTTCCCCTGACGGTAACCCATCTACCTATTTTGATGCATAACTCTCAGTATTCAATACCAGGAGAGAACAGCTGCATTTCTTTAGGCATCAAGACATCACAGCCAAGTGTTACCTCAACATAAATGTTCTTGTTGCATCCCAGCACTTGGCAGCAAAAGTGCTTCTTTGACTCATTCCTACCATCCAATCTTGAAATTTCTATTCTATACTATAGGTGTTTAACATGTTGCGTCATCATTCAGTACTGGAACTCACGAAATAAAATCAACCTAATGAAAGAAGTGTTCGAAAGGGTAATGGTACCAATAACTGGAAAATCCTCACAACTGATGATTTCCATCCCGGGGTTTTAAAGCAAGTAGGTGAGGAAATTGTAGGTGCTTTAGCCATAATCTTCCAAAGCTATCTTGATTCAAGAATTGTCCCTTTAGATTAGAAAGTTGTAAATATAACTCCATAATTTAAGAAAGGGAAAAGAGAAAAATCAGAAAATTATAGACTTGTGGGTAAGTTATTGGAGTCTATAATTAAGATAAAACAACTGAGCACTATGAGAAATTTGCGCTAAGTAGAGAGAGTCAAATTGCATTGGTAAAGGGTAGGTCATGTCTAACAAATGTAACTGAATTTTTGAGGAAGTAACTAAAGTAAAAGTATATGGACTTACAGGAGCCAACAATAAGATTCTACATAAGAGACTGGTAGAAGAATTGAAGCTCATGGAACTGAAGCCAAATTGTTGACTTGGTTTGGTGGTAAAGACAAAGAAGGGCCAGTGAAGGAATGACAATATAGTTCCAAGTCAGGATGGTGTGAGGCTTGGAGGGGAACTTGCAGGTGGTGGTGTTTCCATGCAACTGCTGCCCTTGTCCTTCTAAGTGGTAAAGGTCATGGGTTTGGAAGACGCTGTCTAAGGAGCCTTGGTGCATTGCTGCAGTGCATCTTGTAGATGGTACACACTGCTGCCACTGTGTATCGGTGGTGGAGGGAGTGAATTGTTTGTAGATGGGGTGCCAATCAAATGGGCTGCTTTGTCCTGGATGGTGTTGAGCTTCTTGAGTGTTGTTGGAGCTGCACCCATCCAGGCAAGTGGGGAGTATTCCATTTACACTCCTGACTTGTGCCTTGTAGATGGTGGACAGGCTTTGGGGAGTCAGGAGGAGAGTTACTCGCCACAGGACTCCTAGCCTCTGACTTGTTCATATAGCCACGATATTTATATGGCTATTCCAGTTCAGTTTCTGGTCAATGGTAACCCCCCAGGATATTGATAGTGGGGGACACAGTGATCCTAATGCCATTGAATGTCAAGGAGAGATGGTTAGATTCTCTCTAGTTTGAGATAGTCATTGCCTGGCACTTATGTAGTGCGACCGTTACTTGCCACTTATCAGCCCAAGCAAATGCTACCTTGATGTCAAGGGCACTCACTCTCACCTCACCTCTTGAGTTCAACTCTTTTGTCCATGTTTGAACCAAGGCTGTAATGAGGTCCAGAGCTGAGTGGCCCAGGTGGAATACAAACTGAGCATCACTGAGCAGGTTATTGCGAAGCAAGTGCCGCTTGATAGCACTGTCTACAACACCTTCCATCACTTTACTGATGATTGAGGGTAGACTGATGGGCCAGTAATTGGCCAGGTTGAATTTGTCCTGCTCTTTGTGTACAGGACAGACCTGGGCAATTTTCCACATTGCCAGGTAGATGCCAGTGTTGTTGCTGTACCGGAACAGCTTGGCTAGGGGCGCAGCAAGTTCTGCAGCACAGGTCTTCAGTACTATTGCCAGAATGTTGTCAGGGCCCATTGCCTTTGCAGTATCCAGTGCCTTCAGTCATTTCTTGATATCGTGTGGACTGAATCAATTTGGCTGAAGAGTATAATGTGGGAAAATGAGAGGTTGTCCACTTTGGCAGGAAGAATAGAAAAGCAGATTATTACTTCAAAAGAGAGAGACTGCAGAATGCTGCGGTATAGAGAGACCTGGGTGTCTTTGTACATGAATCACAAGAAGCCGGCAGGAGGTACAACAAGTAATTAGGAAGACAAATGGAATGATAGCCTTTATTGCAAGGGAGCTAGAGTATTAAAGTCGGGAAATCTTGCTACAACTGTGCAGGGCATTGGTGAGACCACACCTAGAGTACTGCATACAGTTTTGATCACCTTTTTTAAGGACATTCATGCATTGGAAGCAGTTCAGAGAAGGTTCACTGGGCTGATTCTTGCAATGAGGTTGGGGCAGGGGTTGGGCGGGGGGTGGTTGTCTTATGAGGGTAGTTTGAGCAGGTTGGGTCTATACTCATTGGAGTTTAGAAGATTGACAGGTGATCTAATTGAAACATATCAGATTTTGACGGGAGTTGACAGGGTAGATGCTCAGAGGATATATGGGGAAATCTAGACCTAGAGGGCACAGTTTCAAATTAAGTGGTTTCCCATTTAAGGCGGAGATGAGGAGGAATTTCTTCTCTCAGAGGGTGCTTAGTGTTTGAAATTCTCTTCCCCAGTAAGCAGTGGAGGCTGAGTCATTGCATATATTCAAGGCTGAGTTAGACAGATTTTTGATTGAAAACGGAGTGGAGAGGGGCAGGCAGGAAAGTGGAGTTCAGGACACAATCAGATCAGCCATGATCTTATTGAATGGCGGAGCAGGCTCAAGGGGCTGAATGGCCTACTCCTGTTCCTATTTCTTATGTTCTTAGTGACCTACGTTGATCCCTATGTATCAATATGCACTTTAAAACAACTAAAATGAGGAATATTTCCAGAGATGCAAATTATTGAAAAAAACTTAAGAAGTCTAACCAATCAATTGTGGTTATCATGAACAATTCGGAATGCATTTTCTGCCACAGTTGTCTATCTAAGTGTCTCTTTTGCTCAAATGCTCACACACTTGCCTAAGTCAAAAAGTTGTTGTGTGAAGCCCTGATCCAAGCCTTGAACATTCAATATAGACGGAGACTGCAGTTGAATACTATTGGAGTTTACATCTTGCAGATAAGACATTAAACCAAGGCCTTGTCTGTCTGATTTGGTAAC
Source organism: Heterodontus francisci (assembly GCF_036365525.1). NCBI lineage: Eukaryota > Metazoa > Chordata > Chondrichthyes > Heterodontiformes > Heterodontidae > Heterodontus > Heterodontus francisci. The sequence continues at coordinate 55,590,794 of NC_090392.1, read as the reverse complement.
TCATGTGGAGGTTAAAAGATGGGGATACGGTAGTATAGTGGTTATGTTATTGGACTAATGATCAAATTTCATCACAGCAGCTGTGGATTTTAAATTTAATTAATTGAATAAAACTCTGGAATTAAGAGTCAGTATAAGCAATGGTGACCATGAAACTACCAGATTGCCGTAAAAACCCATCTGGTCGACTAATGTCTTTTGGAAAAAGAAATCTGCCACCCTTACCCAGTTTGGCCTCTATGTGATTCCAGACCCACAGCAATGTGGTTGACTCTTAATAGCTCTCTGAAATGGCCGAGCAATGGCCTTCAAGAAGATGACTCATCATCACTTTCTCAAGAGCAATTAGGGATGGGCAATAAAAGCTGGAATTGCAACAACACTCACATTCGTTAAATTAATGAGAAAAAAAACTCATGGAACTGTTCAAAGTGGACTCTGCACAGCTCTGGTACAATCTGGAATTGTCCAAGGATTAGAGGCAGCATTGGGAAGAATGCCAAAGGAAGTGGTTGGCAGTGAAACATCAGAACTCACCAAGAACACTGGACAAAAAAAAAATAGCACCGCTAATTTTGTGCTCCCAAAGTCATTTCAATCTTGAGAAGATGTGCAATTCTCAAGATGTGCTCGCATGTGTAGTCACTGACATGATATCCTCTAACATATTGATTTCTATTTCCAACAACTTTTTGGCATCATTCCCCTGGTAGTCTTAAGGATACCAGATGCAATTAGTAAAGCAGCTGCACAAAGAGAGGACTATAGATCTGTAGCAAGTAGATCACACGCACATGCTGTCAAGATATTTCCCTTTATTCACAACTCTCGCTTCATGAAGAATTGCAGATTGTATCCATACTGTTCTCATCTGAAGCTTGTAACATTTTTGAATTCTCCAGTTCTGACAATCATTTGTTAAACATTTTGTGATGTTCACCATTTATGGAAATTATTTGGTCAAAAAGCTATAGCACCTTCAATAAGAAAGTAATTGCAAATGACACACAAAAAAGACATCATGGCTAATGCACAAAGGAGTGGAATTGCATTTCAAAATAAAATTACTACTACTGAACATGATGGTAATGTTTCATTAATGAAGTGAGAACTTCCAATACATCTCTAATTGGAGTGGAGAGGTAAGAGAATGGTACTGGCATGGAAATTCCTCATTAGAATGGCAGAATTCTTGCCAATAAAATTAGAAATTATTTATTCCTCTGCATGTTGATTCCATCACTCCAGAGAGGAATAATATTTGCTGCCAAGTCACCACACAATTCTGGTTTGAAGTTTCAAATAAAGTCAGGAACCAAGATCGAACACCCTATTTCTTCATCCAAGTATTTAATTGATTTAATTTTAGGGTGAAAACATGCATGAGGAATTATTGGTCTCCAGTAGTTCAGTGCTGTTATATGCCATGATACAAAAAGTCAATTTAAAGGAAACAAATTAAACAGTTAAATGGCACTAAACTTGGTCAACAAAGGATTGTACTAAACATCAGTACCAATACATACCGTATCAGTGCCAACATTTGCTATGCAAAGGCAATCCATCCAAGTTTTAACTAACAGCCCAATTCTGTTGATTGAATTTAACGGTCATGGCACACTCATGGTATACACTGAAAAAAGATTATGCTTGTGGTCAGCATCCTGACAAATGTGCACTCTCTCACGAACTTAAAAATTTATGACGCTGCATCCAATTTCCCAACAAGTGCCCAAAATATGGACAACAGATTTGCTTGAGAGAATACTGATCAATTTTATTTTTTACAGGTAGTAATTTCAGTCCATTGTGAATCCCTGTTCTTGACTACACTTTCTGCTTGTCACTTTTTTATGAAAGCAATTCAAATTGTACAAGTATGCAGGTGATGAGAGGAACATGGCCACTTCCACACCTGAGCCATCTAGGACAAACCTCTTGGGAGTCTATTAGATCAGGGAAGAGTTGATTAGGGCAAATTGAAAAGAAAAGGGAAAAACAGTTTGAAGCATGCATCCTAAATGAGAAAGAAGAGGCTTTGAAGATTCTGCTTTTCAACCTGAATCATCGATGATGAAGGAAGATGGTTTTCTCCCCCAAGTTGCTTTCCATTTTTAATTACTTATTTATGTTTAATTACACTAAACAAGTTCAATGAAGTCTGTAACTTACATTGCAGGAGGACAAGAAGTGACGTGGGAGCACTTTTCTGGACATTTTCGTCAGAGAAGCATGTCAAACAAGGACAAGGCAGGCTTGTTGGTTTAAAACATTTTTTAAAATATATACTATTTGAAATAGAATTTTACTCCAAGTGTGACCACCCTTGCATGTGGACCTGACAGAAAGAAAGGTCATGAGAAAAAATGGAGACTTACACCAGCCAGTTCCTGCGCAGAGATTAGCTACAGAACGTTTGGTGAAAACAGGAAGTATGCCTATGCCCCATACTCTCACCCAGGGGGAAGCGAATGTCCATATTTTTGGAGGGATGGTTTAGGGAACAGAACTGACAAAAATCAGTAAAAATTCATTTTACGATGATCTTACTTTGCTACCTGTGACAAAGAAGACATGGCTACACTGGAACAGAAATCATGATTCACATTTTTAATCTAAGTACAGAATTATTTGCAATGCGATTTACAGCTCATTTTATCCCTGAAATCCCCAGTCACAATCAGAGCCAATGTCTTCAGAGAATTGTAGTAATATTAAGAGTGAAGTAATGAAACAAGTTATAGAATTTGAATAATTTCATGTTCTATCCATTTTTGAGAAAAGGAGATATTAAAATCTCCTTGGAACAATGTTAATTGAATTATCCTCAGCACTACAGCAAATATAGTGGAAATCTAATTTTTGCAACAAATCTTTGATCACCCTCTCACAGGCTCATTATATTTATCCAAAATAAATAATTATATAGCAGGTATGTAATGTTATGTATGGGAATTGCTTCCATTTATGATGCGGCCATTTTATTCCACTTTTAAATGATAACTCAACTGGCAATAAAATTGCATAGAGCTTGAAATGACACTGATCACTGTGATGCATTTTGCCATGAGTTTGTTGAAGCTCAGTTGCCAAGTGCTGTTGTGACTAAAATTATTTGACACTTCCAGTTTTCTGAAATCTGAGCAAACATTATTGAATCCTTAAAAAGATGGGCTGGATTGTTAATAAAGAACAGGTTGCTTTCGTAAGTCCTGTTCTGCAAGAAAGATCATTTGCCCTATACCATTTGTTTATACCTTTTTAATTACTTAAAGTACCTTGAAAACCAAAGTGCTATTTTACAAAAAGATGATTACAATGGAAAACTGTTACAACAGAACATGCATGCCTACCACTGGAACTCAAACATTTAGGATAGGAGCAGGTTATGTGCAGAAGCTCACAGTGTATTGGGGTGGGGGGGAGGGGAGGGGGAGGGTAGTTATGGCACTCGTTATACTTGTCAAGTTCTCTAATGACCAGAAAATTAAAAATATCATTTAATTTAAATCATGCTTCCTAACACTGACTTTGCAATTGAAATATGTAATAAGGAAACCTCTACAGTTTATTCCATGAGTTCAGTCATTTTTAACTCCCTCATCTATTGGTGAGCTACGACGTCTTTCTGACTCGAGCTATGAAATTAATTATCCACTGTCCACCATTATGTTCTTTTTCTGTAGACTGCCTAAAAAAATCTGGCAATATTATCATGATTATTTGCTGGGTGAATCATCATAATAGATAAATGATTAGTCTCTGCATTCTCTCCTAAGTAGATAAATGCTCTGCCTGAATTATAAATCAAGCTCACCATAAAGATACCTCAGTGCATATTTACCAACATAGCTGAGCTTCATTTTGAACAGTGTTTGAAACATTTAATCCACAAAATACTTTTCTTGGAAAACAACCAGGCTTCAACTCACTCTTTCGATTCTGATTTTTTTTTTGAAGTAAACTTTACGACTTTCAAATCCTGGTTCCACATTTTCAGGCCTGCTTTCCATGAGTACAGCATTCTAACTCCCAATAATGCACCTGTGTAAGATACTGATAGATCTTTGCTATCTCACCCACCATTATATTCAATGTTTAATTGTGTTTTCCAAAGTCAATATGAAAATCGAAAAAAAAATTTTTATTAAACAGATCTCTTCATTCAATTGCCTTTCTCTTCCATTTCTCAGTACTTTGACCATTGTACTCAGTATTACTTATTTATGCTTATTGAGTTGCCAAGGGATCAGCCTTCCAAAGATGGTAGGTGCTGATATTTTGGCAAAAAAACACACTGTATGTTTACTCTATAATTTTCATTTCATGTAAAAGCAACATCAGTTTGCCCACAGAAACTTAATGTGCACCCTTATCTCACCCATGTTTTTAGTTAAAGGAGGAAGACGAGAAAATGGATTTTTATTCAATGATTCTAAATTGTATTAGAAGCTGTAATGCAGCACATTGAATTACATATGGGTTATGGCCCAATATTGCCGAAGTATAATCAACAGTCAGGATGATGTTGAGATACAGAGCCAAAAGAATGAGTAGAATATGCATTAGAGGAAGTCATGATCAAACTGAACAATGTTCTGATCAGACTGCACCTTGAACTTGGCACCAAATTCTGGTTCCTGAGACACAAGGGAGATGTTAACACATTGGAGGTAGTTCTGAAAATAGCATACGGTTGATTTCTCATGTTAGAGGTCTGAGTTATGAGCAATAAGTGGAGATTTGGTTGTTAAAAAAACAAACTCAGACTGGGGTTTTGTGATTTAGAGATATTTTGTTAATATCTATAGAGATGTTTCAATGCTAGTGCAATGGCCAATATTTCAGCCCTTTAGAACATTTAAGTATAATTTCTAAAGCTTCTCTCTACATAATACCAATTTCTTTTACACCTAAAAAGTAGCGAGGGACTAATCTTGGTTGTACAACTGACATGGACAACAAATACTTTAATCCTCTGGTTCAGTTCCTTATTCCAAGGTGTTTCTATTCATTACTTCAGTCCTTGGATGAGGGAACTTTAACCTCAATATGCAGTTGCTTTGTGCTACACACCCAATACACATTTGATTCAGGTTAATGGCTTACTGTTGACCCTTCACTAATAAAAGTGAGGAAGGAGTCTCAATTTCTTTCAATCCCAGTTCTTTTGTTCGCATTCACTGCCGATGTCACCAAATTTCATTTTTCATAAGTGTAAAGCAATGTATGAGATATTGTCGGTGGTGAACAATGCAATTAGCCCCATGATTCCTCCAGTACAATCCTGAGATGAAAAGCAATACTTAATGCAATAAAACATGGAAAAAGATCACCTGTTTCCAAGTCTAGGCAGGTTAAATTACTTTTCTTCTTGTCCTTTAATTCCCCCATTGACCAGTGGTTTACTCCCATCTCACAAGCTGTCAAGGCTCACTTATTTCCAGTAAGACTTGCTGATGTAGGTGAAAAAGTAATTAGTTTCTCTGCATTGCACTATAAAAAAGACACGACTCAGCTTCATTTTTTTAAACCAAGTTTGCAAACTCTTTTGTTTTTGCTCATTAAAGAACACTGTTACTTACCTCAGTAAGCATGAATCTCTAATTCCCTAGTTATATTATATACAAGGCATCTGTGCAGCATATTCTGCACCAACTGAGCACTATAGCAGTTTCACAGAAATCAGCAACTTGCCATTGATGGAGAGTCCAACTGAAAAGGCAATCTCGCACTGCTGGTGTGTACATGCCACAGTGGAGACACTGTGAACATTTCAACCTCCAGACTACCAAGTAGTCCAGGGAAACACACAAATCTCTGAATCACTCAGGTTTACTAAACTCTAGTTCACACATTGTAATGCTGAACGTATTACAGCAGTAAAACCTACTCAACCATTTGGAATAGCTTGAACACTAATATTAATCCAGGAGAACAGAAATAAGCACATGTGCAATGCTATATTAAATCGTATAGACTTCCCAATGCTGTTTCGCATGGGTGGCCATTGCGCAGGCTGAGAGTGGAGCAGTCAGGTAGAGAAGAGAGTGCAGTCAGAACAATTCAGCACAGCAGTTCATGAGGGAATGTAATCTTGAATCAGGGATCAAAGCAGACAGGAAAAATGGGAGCTGGAGTGGCAGGTGAGGCCATGGTTGACACAGCAGTGGGGTCTGTCTCATGTTCTTCAACAACTGGAATGCAGAGATCCAGTGTCCCAGAAGGCTGGAGGTAAAGCTGGTGAAAGCAGGAAAGGTGTTCCTTTATTACATTCAATGTTTGTGCACTATTGTATTTTATGAATTACAAGCCTTTGTATATGCTTAGTTGCATTGCTCAAACCATTGCAAGATTGAGCAAGTGCTATCCATAAAAACATAAATTTTATCCACTGGAAACACAAGACATCTTAGGCGTATGCAATATCCCCAATAAAATTCAAATTTATTTCCATATCATCTTAGCATAATCAGGAAAAACAATCAGAAGGACTCAGTGTCACTGATTCCAACCCTGGTGATGACACTTGGCTTGCAACATTCATCCAGGAAGTGGTATGTACAGCAATGTGCTCCAGCCTCAGGAATGGTAAGCTGAGCAAAGCAGGGAAGTTGCAGTGTTTCTGGCTCAAACTGCTCAGTTTACTAATTTGTAGAAAGTTCACCATAACATTTTGCTTACATCAAGGAGCACCAATAAAGTAGCAGACTCTGTACTTGAGTACCTGAATCCCCATTAGTTGAGGAAGAATGGATTAGATGGCAAACTTCCCTCATTAAAAGTGAACAAACACTTCATTAGGAATGGACAAAAAAAATGCACCTATCTTGTGTCTTAGTACGTTGTTAAAACCTCTCCGAGCAGCTGACAGGATTACTTCTCAGAGTTCAGACAGACAGCAGCAGTTCAATGCAGCAACATCTCACAAACAGCTTTGCAACAAATGGCCAGTTAATCTATCCTTTTGGAGCTGTGGATTGAAGGTGGAATGTTGGCTCAGGTGCTGGAGTAAGTCTTGAATCCACAATCCTGTGACCCAATGGCAAAAGGGTGACCAACTGAACAAAGCTGAAGAAATTATTTTCATCACTTGCATATCAAATAGTTGATGTAATATTTAGTACATTATCTTTCTTGTCCAAATGTCTATCCCTTTTCGATTCGCATCCTTCAGCACATCCTATACACCTACACATATAACTATTAAAAATCAATAATTAAATCTATAATTAAGTGTAATTTTGACTCAGACACAGGGTATTTGACCTACAGAACATGATGATAGCAGTTTCTCCCTTCCAGCTATCCCTTCCTCTTTTGTTCATCAAACACGATCAGATAATCAGGGTGGTAAGGGCACAGGTTTTAAGACCTGCTGTTCACTTTTTTCATGGTTTTCAAAAAAAGGCACACTGTGAATTGGTTATCATTCCTTTTTCACAACCAGTGCTGCAGTAATGATCACTCAGGCTCAATGCTTACTGAGATATACTCACCTGCAAGGTCATTGTACTCATCAGTAACTGTCACTATCCAAGAGATGCACATTCTGGTTCACTAGTAGGCATTAGCGCAGGATGTATCGATGCATTTGATTCAATGCAGCATTCTTCTTACATTGCTGAAAACAAACGTGCTTCAATGTCATCTTAAAGATAGCCTCTGCTGCACCACATTTTGTTTTTCCTATTTTTAATTGCAATCTATTTAAGACCTGAGTATGCCATTATTAGTACTAGTTTTGAACACTATTAGAATATAGACATGAATCTCAAACTGCATTGAGGTTTCCCAACTCCTTGTATCTTTCAACAGTTTTTAAACAAGAGAAGATCCTCTTCTGAAACAAAAACAAGAAATGCTGGATTCACTCAGCAGGTCTGGCAGCATCTGTAGAAAGAGAAGCAGAGTTAACGTTTCGGGTCAGTGACCCTTCTTCGGAACTGACAAAAATTAGAAAAGTCACAGATTATAAACAAGTGAGGTGGGGGTTGGGCAAGAGATAACAAAGGAGAAGGTGCGGATTGGACCAGGCCACATAGCTGACCAAAAGGTCACAGAGCAAAGGCAAACAATATGTTAATGGTGTTTTGAAAGACAAAGCATTAGTACAGATTAGGTGTGAATATACTGAATATAGAACATCAGCAAGTGCAAACCTGAAGAAAAACAACCTGAAAAAAACAGTGGGTAAGCAAACTGAACAAACTAAGATGAAATGAAATAAATGCAAAAAATGTAAAAAGGAATGCAAAAAAAAGGAAGAAAAAATAACTAAAAATGACTAAAAATGAAAGTAAAGTGGGGGGCTGTCATGCTCTGAAATTATTGAACTCAATGTTCAGTCCGGCAGGCTGTAGTGTGCCTAATCGGTAGATGAGATGCTGTTCCTCGAGCTTGCGTTGATGTTCACTGGAACACTGTAGCAATCCCAGGACAGAGATGTGAGCATGAGAGCAGGGGGGAGTGTTGAAATGGCAAGCAACCGGAAGCTCAGGGTCCTGCTTGCGGACTGAGCGGAGATGTTCCGCAAAGCGGTCACCCAGTCTGCGCTTGGTCTCCCCAATGTAGAGGAGACCACACTGTGAGCAGCGAATACAGTATACTACATTGAAAGAAGTACAAGTAAATCACTGCTTCACCTGAAAGGAGTGTTTGGGGCCTGGGATAGTGAGGAGAGAGGAGGTAAATGGGCAGGTATTACACCTCCTGCGATTGCAAGGGAAGGTGCCCTGGGACGGGGACGAGGTGGTGGGGGTAATGGAGGAGTGGACCAGGGTGTCGCGGAGGGAACGATCCCTTCGGAATGCTGACAGGGGAAGGGAGGGGAAGATGCGACTGGTAGTGGCATCACGCTGGAGGTGGCGAAAATGGCGGAGGATGATCCTTTGGATATGGAGGCTGGTGGGATGAAAAGTGAGGACAAGGGGAACCTCTTCTGCTTGTGTTGGAATGAATGGGTCTTTTGACACAATGAAAGACCTTACGGCTGATCCTTCTGCGAAGATATGCCATTTTCTGTTTGTATAATTTACGAAGTAACCTCTAGCATCACTTCTTTACTGATAACAATAGAAAGCACAAAATTTCCCTCATCATAATATTGAATTCATGATCACAGAACTATGGAAGCAGAGGTGTGAAACTATAGGATGAGTGTCCATAATAACCACCACATGAATTCTACCCATGGGTTGAAACATGGAACATTAATGTCTACAGTTTGGTACATGCCTCAATGTTATTGATTAAGAGGTATGATTCATCGTAATCATTTTTAGAGGAGCTGTTGTAGGGTCAAAACAAAGATAAAGTATGATATTTCAATTTAGGCCTAATTCCAATTAAAAATGCCTTTGCCTCAGGTAATTCTTCAACCGTCTTGGCCATATTTTCTTAAATTGCCTCCCTTCTTCTCCAAATTTGTTCCATATTCTCCAAGCCTATCATGTTATCTTTCAGTCACCTATCTCAACCCTCCCACAAAAACAAAAGAATACATCTTTGCTTCCTTTGTGAAGTGCCTTAGGAAATTTCTTTCATGTTAGAGGTGCTTTGCAGTTGCAAATACTTCTTGTTATTTTGACTGGAATTAATATCTGAGCAGATCTAGACTTTTCATAATGCGGGAGGGAGATGGGGGCCCATAACATTCATATTTCATGAATAGTGCAGGAAAATGCATCAGTTCCTGAAGATTGTGCACCTGGACATTAAGTAAGGACAATATCTTGCTCTGATGCATCCCCCTCCTGAACAATTAAAAAGTTAGCTGGCTAATACTATCAAAGTGCTTACATTAAGAATAGTTACTTAGACAAGGTATGAAGACTATAAGTGGCACCCAGTAAACTATTTTCTCGCAAAGACCAATGCCTTCAGAAGGGAAGCAGGAAGAATAGAATTGCTAGTAAATACTGGCAAGAAAAAGAATCCATCACATATTTTACCTCTGCAGAGATGTCGACCTATATTCCAGTTACTAAAGAGCAGTGAAAATCAGTTCCCACTTCCTCCTTATACCACACTCTCAGGGCTGGATTTTGTGCTGGAGGTGGGGCTCACAGCACCGGCCTGAAAAGGCACGGGGAACCCCACCTCTGCCTTTTCGTGCCCCCGCCCCTCAGAGCAATCCTCCAGTCTTTTTGAGTGAAGGTTTTAGGAGGTGGGATCCCTGTCCCTTTAAAGATGGGGTTCCTGCCTCCAAGAGCTGCCGGCCAATCAGAGGGCTAGCAGCTCAGCAGTATAAGCAGTGCAACCGGGAGTGGTGGCCACTGCCAGCAATGCAAAGGCCTCAGCCAGGCCCAGCAGTGGAACCTCAGACAAGAGATAGGCGAGGCGGGGTTGCCAGGTCCAGTCCGGAAGGCCCCGGTTAGGGGTGAAGGGTGAGGGGTGATGGGGGGAGTTGGTCTTTCAGTCTGGGGGGAGGGAGGCTCCGGGGTGGTAAAGTTGTTCCCGGTGGGGGTGGTCCTTCATGGGCCACAAATTGCCTGTGAAGGAGGGACCCCCTCCACCAAGCCTGCAGGGAGGGTGCCTCATTTTGCAAGTCATCCTCGCCTTGTGGCGGAGATCCCCCCCCCCACCCACCCCGGCTGCTGGTAAAATCCCAGCGGCGACGGGAAGAGCCCTTAATGGGTCACTTAAGGGCATCAATTGGTCTTTGGGTGGGAGGGCCGCTGGCCTATCCTGCCCCCCGGAAAATTGTTGGACGACAGGGAGGAGATGGGCCCCCCACCCCCCACCACCCCCCTCCCCGTCTCTGATCCTGACTTGGGGGGCCCATAAAGTCCCAGCCTCTGTGGGCTAACCTGGTTAGCATACACTTGAGACACATGGGACCTACATATTAGGAGGATAATAGGAGATGGACAAGTACAAAACATTTTCAATCTTAACATGCTGGTTGTTAAAACCTAAATATTAGATGTCCTGACACAATTTATAGCTCACACTGGTACAGTTGATGAGGCTCACGCACTGAATCTTTTACAAGGAGTGTCAGCATGAGGAAGCAATCAGCCACATGTTGTTTCATGGTTGATAAACTCAACACAATAAAGTTAGGGTGAAGACAGCTTGCTGCCATAAGGTGGAAACACTTACTTTTCCTGCAAAATTAATTAGGAACCAAGTTTTTTTTTTAAATGTGTAAAGAGGACATTGGCTGTGTGATGAAAATAAGTTGTTCAGACTTTTTTTTTTGGACAAGCAGTTTTGGGACTAAACATTGTTTGATCATGTTGCACACTCAACCAGTCTGGCATGCCCATTCCACTTCAACACATGCATCACAATCTCTGCCCAATGCCAAAACACCCAGAGAATTGAGTTGCTACCAGTCAGAAGTGTTTAGCACAACTCCATTCTGCAAAAAGAACATGATTACCCCTTCTTGGGTGGAGCATAACCTCCCCTGCATCAACTGGAGCCAAAGCACTAATGATGCATATGTCAATCATAGAGAATGATGTTCATTCTCCTAAAGCTGAAAAAGTACAGGCAGTCTGAACCACTTTCCTTGGCGGCGTACTCTACTGGTCCTCTTACATCAAACCCCAGCAAATCGCCATAAATTTGGGATGGCAAAAGGGCACAAGAACAGTTGCCATAAAAGCAAGCACTGCTCCCTCCTATTTCAACCGGAGGACGTGCAAGAATAGTGATGCAACTTCATGACCACTTTGCATATCACCCTTACCCAGCTTCCTCACCCCTTTAGATCACATTCAAAAAACCAAATTATTCTCCCTAAAACACGATTCAAACATGGATATTGGAGACAACAATCACAACCCTTATTGCACCAGGACCAAGATTACTTGTCTGTCCGCTCCTATCTCTGAGGAATGGACTAGGTCCAATATTTAGCCATTTTCTAAAAAATGGCTCCAGAGAACTTTTTTTAGCAAATCAAATTGCAATTTTTCTCAAAGCAGCTTTCACCTCTAAAATGGATGGGAGGTTCAAGCAAACTGAAGGGGGGGGGGGGGGGGGGGGTGGGGGAAACAAAATCAAGAAAACCATTTTAAAAACACTGTCCTTCACCTTCCTGTTCTGAAGACAGTAACTCATTTTGGATTGAACTTCAAAGGCACCTGCTATCCTTTGCTACCCCAAAGTGGCAGCTGTTCATGTGTGAGCCTGGCGTGAGCAGAATATTAAGCGTCGGGCGCACTACAGTTGAGCACAAACTAGTCCTCAACTTCTACTTATACCTGTGCACTTCACATCAGCCATCAGTGGTTGATTAATAGGAGCAGGAAGCATTGATGATTTTTCCCTTCAAATACCCAGATGCTAATTGCAGCAACCCACTACAAAACAGTATCAGTACTTCATTATGCATAATCAGATGTACAGAAATGTTGATGATACTAGTTAAATATATACACCTTCTTAATCTCAAAAGAACAATCTCCCTTTTAAATCAAAAATGACCACATTTTGAATATTGACTCAAGTTCCTACCAGCCAAGTTGAACTGTTATGGGTCATTGCATAAATGCAATCAAGGTTTCCATGCAAGTTTACCAAGTCCATAGAGCAGCTCTTTCAGCTGAATAGACTCTCATGACAGTTGTGTGGTCAATTCTTTCTTTCACCCTTGATCCCTAACATACAGGGGCCGATTTCCCTGCTCCTGCACTGGGGCTATTGAATCACCTGGTCACAAGAGAATCAGAAGAGGTGGAGTAATGCACCTAACAGTGCTCATCCAATTATCCAGCCACCCATAAATTTAAATGGAAGGAAAAAGTCAGGGATTTTCATTCTGAATATGGACTCCGCATCTGGTAATCCAATCAACCCAAAGGCAGAAAGGGAAAACCTGTGATTCATAATCTTGAGAAGCCACTGTCCTTTACATTAAGATTGATGGGCTAAAGGGTTTTTGAGGATTAATTTAATCCATTACATTTTGTTATATTTCTGCCGTTGAGTACAACCATGAGTCAACACTCAATGAATTCCAGGAATCAAATTACTCCACTCCCTTGCATCATAACAAATCTGAGTATTTAAAGAATTGTGTAAAATCTCCCAGTGCATTCACATTTTAATATCTTCCCGAGTACATTATGCCTCAGGAAAGGGGGAGTGCTGGTCTGTCAAACTTGAGTTATGTTGTTGGCTTCTATAACTGCAAGGTCTGCATATATAAGTTAATTCTGAACCTCAAACCAGTTGGCTGCAATTGAGCATAAACTGTTTTTTTGCCAGACCCCCAGAAGGGATTCAAAAACGCAAACACCTTTTAATCACCCGTATACTGAGGATATAGCACATACTACACCATCAATGTAATAATGACAGGCTGACCACAGTCCTTGCTCTTATATAATTTAACCCAGGTAGAATCATATAAGTTTACAGTACAGAAGGAAGCCATTTGGTCCATTGTATCTGTGCCAGCCCTCGAGTACAAAACTAAATCCATTGCTTCACTCTCAGCCTCCATGTCTTACCCTGATTCAAATATTCATCTAATTACCTCTTAAAGAATTTGGTTTCAACTATTCCCTTTGGCACTAAGCTTAGCACTTGCTTTAGTAGGCTGTTCTGTTTGCAATTAAGATATGTATTAATCCCAAGGGAAGCCTTCAAAAAAAAAACTGAATGATGAATAATACTGAATATTGAGGGCCTTTGGTTATTTTCAGTAATTCATTGAAAATCAAAACAAACACCATGACAAGCAAAACATCCATCTGTGGATGTAAAACCCTCCTGCATAACTGACAAATCTTCATAGCTACCTTTACCAAACTAATCCTGCTGTAGCAAATGCAGCTCCCATTTCTGGAGCAAGATCTACATCCAATTCCATCAGAGGAGAGAGGTTTGGAGAAGTTTCTTTACACAGGGAGTTGTGACAGCATGAAGTGCTGTGTCAAAGGGAATGGTTGAAGCCGAAACCACTTCATCCTTGAAGAGGAAATTGGATGAATATTTGAATCAAAACACGCACCAACAGCCATCTATGATGGAGAAATAGTGGAACAGAGACAGGAAAAGTGGGAGATGGAATGAGCCTAAGATTGCCTCAAGGTTTGGATCTCAGCTCATTAACAGTCTGCACTAAATGTTGGAAGCTTCAGGATTGCATTCACTATGCATACCATAACTAAGCAGCACAATGCGAGCTTTTGCCAGGAGTGTTTCCAATGCTGGAGGACTAACTCTGAAGGCCACATAACTCCATCTGTTACAGAATTGTCTAAAAATAAGGCCCTTTGGGGAGATGGTCGGAAATGGTTGGAAAAGAAAGGAACTCATTTAATCAGTGTCTAGTTGACGTAAAAAGAAACTCCGGATCGCTAAACTAATTAAGGTGATTATCAAAAGCCCCACAAATGAGGAAGTGGCAGCATTGGTTGGGGCATTACAATTGGCCTCAGTGCCTTTAAAATATGGAGAGATGGATTTGCCAAGCTTTTCGAAAATACAAAATCAAAGACAAAACTCTGTGGATGTTGGAAATCCAAAATAAAAACCAAAATATCATTAACCTGAAACATTAATTCTGTTTCTCTCTCCACAAATGCGGAAAGATCAGCATTTTCTGTTCTTATTTTTCTCAAATACTATTTGGAAACCCTTTGTGAAGTGAATGTTAGCACCGAGTAATGGACCATTTTAAACTCCAAGTAATACCGATGAAAGAGAAGACAGACATTTTGGAGAGTTATCAAAAAGCACCTGAAGAGCTATTCCAAGATGTTAATCATTTTGGCTGATGGAACAGGGAGGAGGGTGAACATAAGACACGAAAGGTATTTTAGGTCTTTCCCAGTGAAGTTATTTAGCTAATGTGGAGCAGTGGATTTAGTTTTGCACTCAAAAGCTGGCACAGATACAAAGGACCAAATAGCTTCCTCTGGCCACTTATTTGCTACAACTGCATTGAAATAAAATAGAAAGTGCTGCACTTTTCATGACTATGTGAGGCATTGCTTTGATCCACACCTGGTGGGATGACAGCAAGTGGATTAGAAGGAACAATGTTTTAATATTAAGCTGCTGGAGGGGAAATTGCTAGTTGCAGACATCAAGCAAGGCAGTTTAAAAAAAAATTGTTCTTGGGATGTGAGCAGCTTTGGCAAGGCCGACATTTATTGCCCATCCCAGATTGCCCTCGTCATGCAGGCCTCCACCTGCCAAGAATGAGGCACATTAATTTTGCCACATGGGCAGTAAATTTCAAATTGTTGCTGGGAAGAAGAGGCCTGTTACAAAGGGTTGCCAAGCCTCTGGCTGGAAAAACATTTTTGCATATTAATAGACAGTATTTGTAGACAAAGGGCCATTCCCTGACCCACCCAATACACCAAGATAGAAGTGGTTATACCAGACACGTGACTACCCTGCTGGCCAACTTGGAGAGTTTTAAATTGTAGAGACAGTGTTTGAACTGGCAGAAAGCAGAATGCTCCTGGACTGAAGAAGACTGCCTGTCTGCCTCCCTGCTCCATCTCTTTCTCTCAGAACTACAAAACCCACTGAAGACACATGAACCCCAAGAGAGAAAAGTCTCCTACAACTAACAAGGTTTAAGGAGAATACTGGGCTCCAACGAAAAGAAATATCTACCGACAATCAAGGACTACAGCGATCTTGAAGCACAGTAACAGAAAAAAACTCTCTTCAGAGATTGCCTCAAACTTTTCCACTTTATTTTTCTTCTGCTCTTTCTGTCCCTATCTGCATGTGTGCATCGCATATGCATGCTAGTGTGGGTGTGTTATACATCTTTAGGCGTTAACCGAATTAGAGTTCAGTTTTTGGAGATACAGCACTGAAACAGGCCCTTCGGCCCACCGAGTCTGTGCTGACCATCAACCACCCATTTATACTAATCCTACACTAATTCCATATTCCTACCACATCCCCACCTGTCCCTATATTTCCCTACCACCTACCTATACTAGGGGCAATTGCTAATGGCCAATTTACCTATCAACCTGCAAGTCTTTGGCATGTGGGAGGAAACCGGAGCACCCGGAAGAAACCCACGCAGACACAGGGAGAACTTGCAAACTCCACACAGGCAGTACCCAGAATTGAACCCGGGTCGCTGGAGCTGTGAGGCTGCGGTGCTAACCACTGCGCCACTGACCTTTCTTCTTTAAATCTAAGAAAGCCTGTCTGTGCACATTTGTTTGCCTTACAATTTGAAAGCGGTGAACAAGGATGCATCAAGGGGGAGCTAAAACACAGTGTTTAAAAATAAAACCCTGTTACAATAAGACCAGGTGAAGGCTGAAAGGGAACCCTGGACCTCTTTCTTACCTGGGCATAACACCCTCAAGAAGGTGGCAGTGAGTTGCCTTCTTAAACCACTGTTGTCCATGTGGTGTAGGGACACCCATAGTACTGTTAGGGAGGGAGTTCCAGGAATTTAACTCAGCGATGTTCAAGAAGTAGTTTTGTTGTTCCAAGTCAAGATTATGTCAGATTATAATGAAAGTTCATAGTAAGGAGGGAAAAAGGGGGGGGGAAAAAAGCATTCTAGGCACCAATTACTAGCCAATATTCAGTGAGTCCTGCTCCCCCTGCTAAATCTGCATGCCTAAATATCAGATAGGTCAATGTATGTTTGCTGGGGTTACTCCCTTCCCGTCGAATATGGTGTTGGCACTCACGATCTAGGCTTCTGCATGGAGAATGGCCACTTGATTGAAGTAACAGAAGGTTGTGGACATCACCTCACCAATAATTAGAAGATTCAGGCAAGCAGGAGAAGGGAGAAGGGAGAAAAAGGAGAAATAAACTGTAATTTATTCAAGTGCACAAAAAAAGAGTTTGCCATATACTGTTGTAGGGTGAATATAGTTAATTTGAATCTTTAATATACAGTTTTGAAATGATGTAATTTAGATCTGCTGTGCAATAATGCTCCACTTTATACATAACTTCACACAGAGTCAAATGAATGCAGCTATTTAAATATAGTTAGAAACATCAAACATTCTAGAAACCACAATTGTTCAAGTATTGTTTCTTCTTCATTAATGCATTGAAATATGAATCTCTGGATAGATTCTTCACTCTGGACATGCCAAGGAATCTTTGTCACTCTACATTAAATTCCTTCCACCTCTAGCAAATACTGTAGCTTCAGTCACCTGTTGCAGAAATAAACATCTGTCCACATTTACATATTAATGAATAATTATGGTAATTTCCAGCTGCTAGAGGACATCATTTCCTAGCATGTCACCACAAAGAACCAGATGGAAGCCTCATAGAATTTAGCACTGTTGATCTTTGCAGCTCTATTGGTGGAGTTGCACTCAAGACTTTTGGAAGGCAAACAAAGGAGGGGGATGAATTTTTGTCTCATTGTTTGATAATTCAGACGCGATGGGAAATGTTCTAAACCAGTTCCTATGAGGTCACATCACAAGTTGTCAGGAATTTCCAAGATAGCCATTTGCAATGAACACACAATTGGTAGGAAAGAAACTCCAGCAAATCAATAATCACTTTCAAGGGATGTAATTTCTTTGCTGTGGCCAACTTGATTTTACCAAAATAGATATACATATATTAGCTGGCAGTTTAAACCAAAAGAAACCCCAGCCAAAGGCATTGAGTTCCTGCTGGGTTTTTGTACTAGCAGTGAAATAATTATCAACATAATTAAATCCTTAATTTGCATAGCTCACTTGTGCTGCATATTATTTAACTGCCCAGATTGTCCTGAAAAACACTGAGTTTGTGTCCAACCTTGGACTAAGTTGAACATAGGAAGTTTTCAATTGGCATCTGATTTACATTAACTAGTACATGTGTATGATTTCCAAGTCAGTGTTTCTAAAGCGACAACCTGGCCAAAGTTGATATGCATACAGAAATACCTCCATTAATGCAGTTTTGCAAAATGCGTTTTTCGCTATAACATGGTTTTGTCCATTAGGGAATACTTTTCGCACCTGCTATAACATGGCTTTGAGCGGTCAGTCAACGATGAACTACAGTACAGGTACATTGCTGCACGGCTGACGTTAAAGCCCTGACCTGTCTTGGAATTGTGATTAGAATTCTAGGTGGGTGATGTGCCTGTTACTGGTCAGTTGCGAAGGCACATCATTACCGGAGAAAGTTCCTAGAACTGTCGAGGTGGCAGTCCCACCATCCTTTATTGTGAGGTAATCGAACTGAGGAACAGGTGAATACTACTCACTGAACACATTTTCACTTTTCAAGAATGCATCTACTCCATTAAATGAAGAATGTCTGTATATTAATATTTCTTAACTAGACTCTGCTGCTTAACATCTTTGCTTTCAAACTCTTTCCTTCTCTTTTACTTGCATGTCTTCCCAGCTGACGTCAACTCCATTTCATTTCCCTTGTTCATTCTATAATTTAGTTCACATTTCACTTTGCCTTCCTGTTCTGTGTGTAACTGAGCACATCCATATTGTCCTTTTGAACTAATGTGCGGGTTTACAAAGCTCTGTTCTTTCAGAAGGCTTTCCTGTGGAATTCACAGTGTCCAATTTCTTTCTTTAGACACCTCTCTCTGGAAATGCAACCCTAAAGTTCAATCAGGCTGCAATATGTGGCCAATCATTCCTGGGAATGTCACTGAAAACATCATCAGACACTGACACAAGTTTGCAGTCCAGGATGTCCAGTACACAGATGGAAACATGGGAGAAAGATAATTAATTCCAGCTCAACAAAAATAGAACTATTTAGTATAATCAGCCTATCTAAGGTATCAGATGTAGTCTCTTTGGGGTGCTAAAGAAACTTGGAGACAGCCAAGATAAGGTTTTGTGCTGAAATGCCAGCTTAGCCCATGTTTAGCGCAAGGTGCCATCTTGGTAAAGGAGTCGTAGCTTGCACTAGGAACAGCTGCTCAGAGGATAATTAAGGTGATGATTACCAGTTAAATGCCTGCTAGTGCTCATGAATGAGGCTATATGGCATTTTGCCAGATAGCATTTCACCTGATGCCTTCCAACAGCATCGTGCTGATTGGGAGTAAATAAGTCATTGCTGAGGATGTTGAGCGCTACTTAAAAGGTAAATCATCTTTTACAGATGGCTTTCTGGGTCATCTTGTCAAGACTTCATCGACACCCTATCAACATATACTTCTAAATTCTCTGAGGACGTCGCCTAAAAGCTGTACATGCTGTGGTATTCCATCTTATTAGGAGTCACCAGAAGGGTATCATGGGCATCTTGCTTGTGGTCCCCCTTGGTCTGCAGAAGGAATGGGAGGAGGAAATGAGGCCAGACACAGCAGCACCAGCTGTTGCAGGAGAGATGGAAAAATGGGGTGAGGCGGACTACTTCCGCCCTCCAGGTAGAGGACATCAGTCCTCCTTTGAACCTTCTCCAGCAGAACCTCCAGTGCCATGTCCAAGAATCTGTCAGTCCTCTCCCTCAATCCCTGAGCTACCTTCAAATCTACTGTTGTGCGTCAGCCAACGCACTCCACATCTTCAAAGGAAGTGAGTGGAAGGAGCCGACGTAAACAGCTCTGTGAAAATTTCTTCGATCAATGCTTGAGTGCTAAATCTGCAAGTGTCTGTTTTAGTACCTTTAGGTGTTCAAATTATGATAATCAGCAAGGAGGACCAAAAGTATCCGCTAAAACTAGACTTTCAGGCAGGTGTCTCTCATTAGCTACAGCATCCATTTTAGCATGTTTTCACCTTTTTGGTAAAATATCTCCCTTGACTGCCAGTTAAACATGGACTGTGGACCTTTGGTAAATATCAGTTACACCCACATGGAGGAAAGTAGGAACTTCCATTTATGTTATACTTTTCATATTCTTAGGAAATCTAAAGTTACTTCACGCTCAATATAATCGCTGTTGTTCTGGAGACAAACACAAAAGCCAACTTCAGCACAGCCAAGCCAATTCTCAATGAGATAAATTACCAATGGATGTTTTGTTGGGGGTGATGGTGGTTGAGGGATAAATGTTAGCCAGGACACTGGGAGAGGTTTTCATTTCCATCATAAAATATCATTGGATTTTTTGTGTTGATCCAAATAGGCAGAGTGGATAGTTCATCTAAAAGATGACACCTCAGACCATGTAGCACTGCCACAGTACTGCAATGAGTTATCAGCCTAGATGGCAAGACCCTGGAGTGTTTCTTAAACCTACAATTTAAGAGTCAGAGGCAAGTGTGCTTTCCATGACTCAAGCTAATGCTTTTGACACTTTTAAGTGAGTCCATTTGATCACGTGTATAAATCTAGCAATTATTGGCCAAGAACTGGGTGATTGTACTGGTTAACATTTCCTTGCAGATAGGTAGAGTTAATAGGAAGGATATAATTGCACACATTGGTAAGCATGATTTTATGCTACTGCAGTGGCAAAACAACGCCAACGAGAAGAATAAGTTTGCCAACCAATTCATTCTCTGCTGGAAAGATCCCTTTTGAAAGAAGGCTTAAGAAAATATTGGGGGCAATCTAACCCTCCCTGCCCAACAGAAGTCAGGTAGGTGGGCAGTTCAAGTCCCGCAGGTGATGTACACGCTCTCCAGCTTCTGAAACCTATTCTAACTTGCAACATTGAACAGGCGACAAGAAGGCCAGCTCAAATCTGGCAAGGTGTTTTGTAATGCATGCATATTGACTCCTGATGACATCATTGGGACCCAACAGCAATTTTAATCATGTGGCTTCAGTGGGAAGTAGCAGTGAGTGTCCTCCCAGGCCAAATCAAGAGTTAAGAGGATGGGAGTCAGATGCCAAGGCTCAGGGACGCTTACATTTTTAGTCCAACATTCTTGCCAACTAATTGGGGTCAGAAGAGGTCCAAGAAGGAATGTTTTCAATTTTTTTCAGATTTTCCTCTTGGGGCCGAAAGCAGCCCCACCAGGAAACTTAGGCCTTACTTGCTGCAGACTCGCACCCTTCCAATCATTGGATGCTCGGTGATGAAGCCAGCAGCTAATCTCACCATTGACCAGATCTTGGCAGATGGTTTTTGGGTTGCATGATTTTCCAGAACATGTGGTAAGTCTGCCAGTAGAATTTATGTAAGACTGGGGAGTTATGAAAAACCTAGAAATTATTTCTCGACAGTGGCTGAGCTTTTAACTCTCACCACTCCTCATCTGCCATAAGCTGGTCTGGAGTTAATAAAGGGCTCTTCGTAAACCATCTTACAATGGATTATTTTTTAGATTGAGATCACAGAGTTTCCAGTGAAAGATTAGGATCTGACTATGTTGAAATTGGCTGCAAAGTCACCTGAGCCTTGGAATGAAGTTCAATACCACCAGCAAGCGATCATCTGGGTTTAGGAGTTAATGGCAAGACCTTTGCAGCTGACTTTGTAAACTGTCTTCAATGAAGTTCAGCATCAAGTGGATGCAGCACCCTTCACCAGAGGTACTTGAACACCTGCTGGGCCACTTCAAGGAGAAAGACAGTGAAACTGCCAGTAGCTAGCTGGTCACTGGCACAGTAAGATCCAGCACATGTGGCTGGTGTAGCCCAGCTCCCATCTCAGACCAAGCGTCTAATTCTGCAGTTGAAGAGAATTAATTTAACTCTGCTGGTCAGCTACTAACAACTGGGACCTGCGAGAGAGATAGCATCAAACTAAATACAAAGTATAACAACATGAATATGATCAGAATCAAAAGCAACCATATCAAAATAAACTACAGATATTAACCATTAAAAATCAGAGCCTTTCCAGAAAAGTAAATTCGAGTCCATAGAAATATTTTAGACGATAGCTGGAAATCAGGAGAATGCTTTTACACATCTGATTTCCAGTTATATTAGAGGTATTTACCTAGAATGACATAGCATGTATAGCACTGAAACAGGCCATTTAGCCTAACAGGTCTGCTGATGTTTATGCTTAAATTAATATAAAAGCTGGGTACAAAATACAATGTAAATATATTAAATGAATTGGACAAACGGGAACCAGGAAATCCTGTAACAAGGAGAGGGCAGGGAAATAGAGGAGAGGGGTATGGAAAAAAATAGAGAGAGAGAATGAAAAAGAGGAGGGGGAGGAGGAGAAATAAAATGAAAAAAAAAAGGATTTAAATACAGGTACCCCCGATATCAAGTAACTGTTGAAGCTATCTTAGTTGAACTGATTTGCCTTAATTTTCTAAAACTGTTCTCTATCCAGGCTTGAACTTAGTTAAAAGGTGACAACCCAAAGGTAAAGGTAATGGCCAAGAGAACACTCAGATGCTAAAGGTGTTCATCAGATCTGCTGGGACCTGAAGGAGGAATAGGAAAAAGAGAAAACTTGAAAGCAAATACACAAACTGACATAGAAACAGGAAGTATTTCAGGATAGGAGGGAACAATTCATTATTTTGAATAAATCTAATCAAAAAGTTGTTCTCCAGTGGATTGATGACAATCTCACCAGTGGAGCACTGCCTCTGGTTTGATAGAAAGAGGTTGATCACTTTTTTGTAGGAAGATGCTACTGCATGTCACAGCTGAATGGACACTGGCTAATTTTGCCTTTGAGGTCTAAGCAATACGTGGCTCAAAAACAGAATAAATCAACGCTGACACTGATTAATGAGCATGCAAATGGAAAAATGTCACATCATTGAAGAACACTGTAAATATACCCAAATGTAGCTGCCTGGACTATTCAGCTGATTGTGCAAATAAGTAAAATGGGTTATTTAAAGCTGGAAAAAAGTAAGGAAGAAAGCCTTTGATACCACGAAAAGAGGATATACTTTCAATTAAAAATGTGGTTTTGCTGCAAATATGACAACTTATCCAATCAGTTCCAAAAGGAAATTCAAAATTGCAAAGCTTAGCTTCAGCCAGTAACAATCCACAATCCTCAAGGCCTTGTTTGGTCTGCTGTTTTGCAGTGCATGTGACCAAAGTGCCAAATCTGTGCAATCAAAGAATTTGCAGATAAACAGTTTTTATTTAGCAAGGAAGCATATAAGCTATCTTGTCCAATTAAACTGAATAATTGCAATTCCTAAACTAAAAAATACTGTTATTTCGATTTCTCAACTTCCCCATCTCAATATTTTTTCTTTCTTGACTGCTCGTATCAGCATGTGGTATTCAGACTCAGAGGACAGGTAGATTCCATGAATATGTCTATGAGCACAGTCTGGATTGAAACCTGACTTGTGAGGAAGCATCTATCTGCTCAATAGTTCCTGTTGTTTCAGTAACCTGTGCCCTTTTGTTTCTATGACATAGGATTCCTCATAACTCAGGATTCAACAATAAAGGAACAATCGGATTTCGTACAACTTTAACTTCAGGATAGCATTCATGTCAACTTCAGTTTACAACCCTCATATTGTAGACTGAGCTAGTTCAGTCCAGTTGCAACTGGTTAATCTCAATTAAATCTATAAATGATCAACTTAATAGGTTATTGCACAGCTCAAACTAAAACATTACACAGAGAAAATGCATACACATTCTTGTAACCTACTAGCACATGATGTCACTCGAAATTTAATCAAAGTGTAAATATTTCACCTTTTTAGTGCCCAAAATGTGTTTTCCATTTCTTTCTTAGATTGGCAGCAGCGAACTGGTACTCCTGTACATAAGTATCTAATTGTTGTACTGTAAGGCACTGTATGGCCCAGCAGGCTTTGAAGAGAAAGAACCATTCAATGCTTTGGGACACACCATGGATTAATCATAGAAGGTCTGCAAGGTATTAAGATGCAAGGTATTATAGACAACCAGCTAGAAACCTGTAGTTTTCATTTAGATTCTGTTGACAAATTACAAAGAAGCTCTGAGGTACAAATGTAAGCAATTCATCCCCTTGAGGCTGTTACACCATTTAATTAGATTATGGCTGATCTGTACCTCATCTCCATTTGCCCAGCTTTAATCTACATCCATTGATAACTTTACCTAATAAAAATGTCACTCAATCTTGAAAATTGCAATTGATCCAACATCAATTGATCCAGGACAGCATTTGACATTTCCACTATGATTTGTGAGAAAAGGTACTTCCACATTCCAATCCTGAATGGCCCAGTACCAATTTTAATATTGTGTTCCATTAATACATCATATTAGTTTAATGAAATACTCTATTGTAAGAATGCACACAAGGAACTGTATTTCTTTAGTCCCACTTCACCTTTGCCTTGTTAATAACATCAGTTTTGCAATTGCTTTGTTTACAGCTTTGCTTAAGTTTTGGGGATGACCAAGGTATCAATGTTAGTTTGTCAAATGAACACTCAAGATATTGTAAAATTTATTAATGCATCTTCCATGCGTAATCCTTATGGCATCAGATGCAGGTGCACCAGGTGCATCGTTTCCACAGGAAGGGTTAATTCTGAAGAAGAGTCATGCCCGACCCATAACGTCAACTGTTTCTCTCTCCACAGATGTTGCAAGACCTGCTGAGTTTTTCTCGCACTTCATTTTTATTTCAGATTTCCAGCATCCACTGTATTATGATTTTAATTCAGTCTGCACTATTTCTAGACGAGCTAATGCATTGGCATTGGCTTCCTATCCTATAATCACAGGATGATACAGTGAAGGAGGCCATTCGTCCCATCGTGCTCATGTTGGCTCTTTGAAAGAGTTAGCCAGTCAGTCCCACTTTGCTGCTCATTCTCATAACCCTGCATTTTTTTCCCTTCAAGTATTTATCCAATTCCCTTTTGAATGCTACTACAGAATCTGCTTCCACCACCTTTTTCAGCAGTTTATTCCAGATTAGAACAACTTGCGATGTAAAAAACAAAATCCCATCTCCCCTCCGGTTCTTTTGGTAATTCCCTTAAATGTGTGTCCTCCATTTACTGAACCTTTTGCCACTGGAAATAGTTTCTCCTTTTTTAACTCCTCATTTTATCTAAACCATTCATGATTTTAAACATCCCTATCAAATCTCCCCTTAATTTTCTCTGCTCTAAGGAAAACAATTCCAGCTTCTCTCGTCTCTCCACATAACTGAAGTGCTGCATCCCTGGGATTAGTCTAGTAAATCTCCGCACCCTCTCCAAGGCCTCGACATCCTTCCTACGGTATGATGGCTGGAATGGGCCACAATACTCCAGCTGGAGCCTAACCAGTGATTTGTAAAGCTTCATCATACCTTCCTTTCTTTTGTACTCTATGCCTCAATTATAAAGCCAAGGATCTTGTATATCTTTTTAACAGCCTTCTCAACTTGTCCTGACACCTTCAAAGACTTGTGCATGTGCATCTTCAGATATCACCGCTCCTGCAACTCCATTAAAATTATATCATGCCACTCAAATTTGAAAGGAGCGGCAAACCTGTCAAAACAACAGGCAGCAAGCTAGACGCAAGCCCATTAACCAGTGCACTAAGAATAGTACAGAGGGAATTAAGCTTCATTGTGTATTCCCTATCAGACTGGCTTTTGGGAGGTGTCAGGTGTCACTTAAACAAGGGTTCCGATGAAGGGTCACTGACCCGAAACGTTAACTCTGCTTCTCTTTCCACAGATGCTGCCAGACCTGCTGAGTGATTCCAGCATTTCTTGTTTTTATGTCACTTAAACAAGAATTGATTCTATCAGTAAATAAGAGGCAAAATGGTGTGTGTGTCCAATTAGATTAAAAAAAAATGGCTTAAGGTCAGAAAACAGCGAGTTTTGATAAATGGTTGTTTTCACACTGGAGGATGGTACACAGTAGTACAGGACTTCAGACATCAAGATCAGGCTAGTCGCTCGTCAGCCACACAGAAAACATCTTCGAAAGCTTTTTGAATTCCAGCAAGGCTGCGAGAGAGAAAGAGAGAGATCAGTTCCAACCAACACAGTCGAACGCTGCTGAGACAAGTTAGACACCAGCTACAGCAGAGAGAAGAGGGTGCCTTTGTAAAATCGACTCTTCCACGTGTGAGAACTGAACTGAGTCACCAGTACCATCTTCAAGCCGAAGTGAACTGATAGAAGGCTGCGACAGCACATAAATTACAAGACAACCAGAAACCAGGCCTGCAACTGTAAAATTCACCTTCGGAGAGGATCTCACGTTTTCCCTGGAACAACAGAATTTTACACCTTGAACTCACAGCCTTTACCTTCGATCTACCTTCTCGAGAGTGCATGTGAGAGTGAATGCATGCGGGGAATGAATATTGTTTAATAAATAGTTAATCTTCTGTTTTAAAGCTACAAGAAAACCTGTCACTGTCTATTTATTTGGTAAGTAAAACACAGGGGTTGAAACACTGGTAACACAAAAACAATGTCTGCAGTCAGTCGGTAGGTGAACAGTGGAAACCAGCCATGCCATCACCCATCTATCCATAACATTTGGATATTGGAATACAGAGTATTATTTCAATATTTGCCAATGATACAAAACTTAGGGGTGTGGCCAACAGTGAGAATAATACCAATCCACTGCAACAGAATGGGTGGACAAGTGGCAGATGGAATTTCATACAGACAAGTGTGAGGTGATGCATTTTAGCAGACGGGATAGGGAGTAACAATATATGCTTCATAGCTGAGTTCTAAAGACCGTGCAGGGACAGAAGGACCTGGGGGTTCATGTGCATAGATCTTTGAAGGTGACAGAACATATTGAGAGAGCAGTTAGCAAATCATATGAGTTCTTGCACTTCATAAATAGAGCTATTGACAACAAAAGTAGGGAAGTTATGCTGAACCTTTATATAGCTCTGGTTAGACCACAACTATAGTATTGCCTCCAGTTCTGGTCACCATGCTTTAGAAAGGATGTGAAGGTCCTTGACAGGGTGCAAAGGAGATTTACCAGAATGGTTCCAGATATTAGGTAATTTACCGACAAGGCTAGGTTGGAGAAGCTGGGGTTGTTCTGCTTGAGCAAAGGAGGTTGAAGGGAGATCTAATAGAGGTGTAGCAGATTTTGACATGTTTAAATAAGGTAGACAAAGAAAAGCTGTTCCCATTAGCTGATGGTACAAGGACTAGGGGGCGCAGATTTGGGTTTGGGCAAAAGATATAGGAGGGATGTGAGGAAGATCTTTTTTTACAGAGTGAGTGGTAATGACGCTGCCTACGAGGGCGGTGGAAATGGAAATGATCGATGATTTGAAAAGGAAATTGGATAGGTACTTGAGGAAAATAAGCTTACAGGGCTTAGGGGATGGAGTGGGGGAATGGGATTGACTGGATTGCTCTACGGAGAGCTGACATGGACTTGATGAGCTAAATGGCTTCCTTCTGTGCCGTAATGACTCTATGACAAGAGAGAAATCAGTCAATTGAAGGAGGCTTGGATGAAAAAGGATTAGAATTTGTTTTGGGGCATTCTACTGTGCTTGGAGTTCTGGAATTGAGAATTTGCAGCTTGAAGCTATGCAGTTTTAAGCTGATGTCCACTGGCTATATAATGAAAGGCTGGGCACTTAAATATTGCTTATCTTTCAAGCAAAGCTAAGGTTACGATTTCTTGGCCACTAGTGCTTCGGTTCACATCTACAGAAATGGACTGTCAGATGGAAATTAGCAACAGACTTTCTTTTGTCTAGTTATGTGTGACTTACTGTCCATGCCAAACCTCCAACTGCTAGCCAATAGCCCAAACAACATGAGATAATCAAACAATTGACCAAATACCTGGTCAAAGAGGTAAGTTTTAAGAAGCATCTTAAAGGAGGACAGTGAGTTTGAAAGGCAGAAAAATATGGGGAGGGAATTCCAAAGCTTAGCACTTAGATGGATGAAGGCACAACTGCCAAATAGTAGGGTTAAGGAAGTGAAGGATACACAGGAGGCCAAAGTTGGAGGAATGAAGAATTTTTGAAAGGTCTTAAGGCTGAAGGAAGCTGAACGATGGTACTAATCATCATTAATACTGTTTATGCTTACACATACTAGATTTTATAGCTCAATAGTTATGCCTTGAGAAAATGGATCACAGTGTTGGCTGTTGGAATTAAGTGAGGCATGAATACTATAGAGAGTTTTGGAATTTAGCCTGGTATTGCTGGACTCCTCTCTTTTTGGTGATTGAGAAGCAAAGATAATTTACAACATTCAGATCAGACTTGTTTTTTTTCCATAGAGTCACAGAGAGATACAGCACCGAAACAGACCCTTTGGCTCAACGAGTCCACGCCGACCAGCAACCACCCATTTATACTAATCCTACATTAATCCCATTTTCCCTCTCACATCCCCACCTTCCCTCAATTCTCCGATCACCTACCTACACTAGGGGCAATTTTTACAATAGCCAATTTACCTATCAACCCGCAAGTCTTTGGCATGTGGGAGGAAATCAGAGCACCCAGAGGAAACCCATGCGGTCACAGGAAGAACTTGCAAACTCTGCACAGGCAGTACCCAGAACCGAACCCGGGTTGCTGGAGCTGTGAGGCTGCGGCGCTTACCACTGCGCCGCCCTTTCACTTTCGTTAAGAAACCAATTCCAAAAGCACATTAATTTTACAGGATACCATGGACTTTACCCAGCAAATCTGATGACTGACCAACATTTTAGAAAGATTTAACTGCATTGAGTGAACTCTGAAACCTGCGAGATGAAATTTCTGACAAAATGGGGAATCCTGATCAGTAAGTGATAAATCAGTAACTGATAAATGAGGCATTAAAGGGTTCCTTCATTCATCTTAGGAGGACTACATTTATTGTATTGAGCTGTAATTCTGTTTTCTTCAGAAGGAAAATTCACTTAATTCTGTTAATAGTTGGATAAAGGCGTTTATAAACTTTGAAAGAGTTAGAGGGTTTGAACACTTTACATGAAAACTATGAAAAAAACACAAGGACAGAAAACTGTTTTAGGAAGGAAATAGCAACGAAATGCTGCTGAAGTCCCCACCATTACAGAAGGCAATTTCTAACCAATTCGATTTGCTCCACTTTATGCGAGAAATGGCTGAGCCTACTTAATACAGCAAAGGCCGCGGGTCTTGACAACATCATGGCTATAGTGCTGAAGACTTGTTCATCCAAAACTAGTTATACCGCTAGCCAAGCACAAGTAAAGTACAGTTACAACACTGGCATCTAACTGACAAAGTGGAAGATTGCTTGGTATGTCCCATCCACATAAAGCAGGACAAATCCAATCCAGTCAATTACTACCCCATCAGTCTACTCTGAATCATCAGCCAAATGATGGAAGGAGTTATCAAGCAGTACTTACTCACCAATACCCTGCTCACAAATACTCAGTTTGGGTTCCACAAGAGCCACTCAGCTCCAGATCTCATTACGGCCTTAGCCCAAACATGGACAAAAGGGCTCAATTCCAGAGGTGAAGTGAGAATCACTGCCCGTGACATCAAGGCAGCATTTGACTGAGTGTGGCATGAAAGAACCCCAATAAAATTGAAGTTAGTGGGAATCGGGGGAAAACACTCCACTGACTGGAGTCATACCTAGCACAAAGGAAGATGGTTGTGGTTGTTGGAGGCCAATCATCTCAGACCCAGGAATTCCTCAGAGCAGTGACCTAGGTGCAACCATCTTAATCTGCTTCCCCAATGGCATTCCCTCCAACACAAGGTCAGAATTGCGGATGTATACTAATGGCCGCAGTTGTTCAATTCCATTTGTAAATCCTCAGATAACAAAGTAAGCCAAGGTCGCGTGCAGCAAGATCTGGACAACATTCAGGCTTGGAGAAATAAGTGGCATGTTACATTCAACCCCACAAGTGCCAGACAATGACCATATCCAACAAGAGGGTCTAATCAGCTCCCCTTGACATTCAACATCCCCGGGTCACCAAGTGAAACTTAACTGGAGAAGCCACATAAATACAATGGTTACAAGAGCAAGTAAGAGGCTGAGTATTCTGCAGGAAATGAGATATCTCCTAACTCCACAAAGCCTGCCTACTATCTACAAGGCACACGTTAGGAGTATAATGGAATATTCTCCACTTGCCTGGCTAAATACAGCTCCAACAACACCAGGACAAAACATCCCACTTCATTGTAACCGCATTCACTACATTAAACATTCATTCGCTCCACCACTGACTCACTGTGGCTGCAGAATGTACAATCTATACATGATGCACTGCAACAACTCACCAAGGCTTCTTCAGTATCACCTCCCAAACCTGTGACCTCTATGAAGGTGATTTGCTCGTACAAGAGTAACTCCTGATCTTGAATAGGACATCAAATGCTGGCCAGACAAATGACAAGATACAAAATAAAGGTTTGTGCCTTTTGTACACTAACCAAATGCAACATCAACAGCACAGGTAATTTTAAATCTACAATGAGGGCTGTAAGCCCTTTAAAAATGGTGCCAGCAGCTCTGCATTGGCGCTGGACACCATTGCCGGCGACGGCTCACCTGCCCCCTCCACATCATCGTGGGGGGGTGGGTGCCACAGCCATGCAAATGAGCCACCGCGTTTGAAATCTGGTGGCTCCATAACGTGGGCCCCGTGCCACGGGCCGCATTTTTTTACGTCATGGAATGCAGGCCATAGAATCAGTTTGGGTGGAGCTATGAAACAGCAAGGGGCAGCAAACATTGGTGGGAGCTGATTACAGGCCACCAAACAGTAGTGGTAATGTTGGGCATGGTATAAATCAGGAAATTAGAGGTGCATGCAACATGCATAATACAGTAACAATGGGCAAATTCAATTTAAATGTAGACTGGGTAAACCTAATTAGCACTAATGCTGTGAAGGATGAATTCCTGGAGTGCGTATGAGATGGGTGTCTGCAGCAGTACGTTGAAGAACCAAATCGTGATCGGGCTATTTTAGATTTAAGGTTACGTCATGAGAAAGGGCTAATTAATAACCTTGTTATACAGGAGCCTTTGGGAAATAGTGACCATAATATGACAGAATTTTACATGAAGTTTGACAGTGATATAGTTCATTCTGAAACTAGGGTCTCAAATCTGAACAAAGGAAATTATGAATGTATGACGGGTAAGTTGGCTATGGTGGATTGGGAAAATACACTGAAAGATTTTACAGTAGACGGACAATGGCGAGTATTTAAAAAAGTATCACATGGTCCACAACAAATACACATTCCTCTCAGACACAAAAACCCAACAGGAAAGATGAATCAACCATGGCTAACAAAAGTTAAAGATTGCATTTGCTCAAAGTCAGTGGTTCATAAGGTTGCCAGAAAAAGCAGTAAGCCCGAGGATTGAAAGCAATTCAAAATCTAGCAAAGGATGCCCAAGAAACTGATAAAGAAAGGGAAAAGTGAATATGAATGCAAGCTAGCAAGAAACATAAAGGCAGACTGTAAAATCGTATTTAGGTATGTGAAAAGGAATAGATTAGCAAGGGCATAGGGGCCTGACCAACCACCCCCGGCGAGGCAACCAAAGCTTACCTTTGTTCCGTGCTTCCCGACATCATCTTCTTCATGCTGGGCTGTAGTCCCAGCAGTGGACACTGCTCCCAGTGGCGCTGCTGGGACAGAGAGCTGCCGGCCCGCTGATTGGCCGACAGCTCTATCAGGCAGGACTGCCTACCTCAAGCGGGTGGAAGTCCCGCCTCACACCAATTAAAGCCTGGCGATCCGCGGAAACGGGTTCACCAACCACCAGCTCCCATCCTCCCAGGGTTAAATCCTAGCCTTTGTGTCTGTCTTTTCAAAGGAAGATACAGAAAATCTCCCAGAAATACTATGGAGCCAAGGGACTTGTGAAAATAAGAAATTGAAAGAAATTAGTATTAATTAAAAGGTAGTACTCGAAAAATCAACTGGATTGAAGGTTGATAAATCCCCTGGACCAGATAACCTACATCCCAGAGTGTTGAGCGAGCTGGCTATCGAGGTAGTGGATGCATTGGTGGTTATCTTTCAAAATTCTATTGATTCTGGAAAAATTTCTTTGGACTGGAATATAACAAATGTAACCCCACTATTTAAGAAAGGAGGAAGAGAGAAAACAGGGAACCAGAGACCTGTTAGTTTGATGTCAGTAGTAGGAAAAATGTTAGAATCTATTATAAAGGATATCATAACTAGACAGTTAGAAAATAATGATATGACTGGGCAGAGTCAACATGGATTTATGAAAGGGAATCATGTTTGAAAAATCTGTTGGAGTTTTTTGAGGATGTTACTTGTAGCATAGATAAAGGTGAACCAGTGGAAGTAGTGTATTTGGATTTTCAGAAGGCTTTTGATAAGGTCCCACACAGGAGGTTGGTAAACAAAATTAGAGCACATGGGATTGGAGGTAGTATACTAGTATGGATTGAGAATTGGTTAACAGACAGAAAACAGAGAGTAGGAATAAATAGGTCATTCTCACGATGGCAGGCTGTTACTAGTTGGGTACCACAAGGATCAGTGCTGGGGCCACAGCTGTTCACAATCTATATAAATGATTTGGATGCGGGGACCGAATGCAATATTTCCAAATTTGCTAATGAAACAAAACTAGGTGCGAACGCCCCACAAAGATACTTGGAAATATGATGTAGTTTATTGATTTCAGAGTTCAATGTTTAAATGTTGTCATTACAGTTTCAGCTAAGCCAAAAACATCATCCACGCTATTTATTCCAGATATATATGTATAAAATTGCAAATACTCCACTTGCAGATGTATTCCCAGTACAACAAAACATTTTATTCTTTCAGTATTACTTTTATCACATTAGTCCTAAAGTTTTCAATTACCATTCTTGTAACTTCATGTAACTGCTTCCTAATGTATAGACTAAAATATTCAAACATTCCATGGATCACAATAGATCCTGTGTTACATAGACCACAGAAATGTTAATTGAGAAATGCCAGCTAAGAAAGAGTATTAGAGTAGATAAATATTCTCGATAATGGGATCAGAGAAGAAACTGTGAATAAATTTCTGCTCAGGAGATTAGTGACCAAATTGGAGATGGGTTTTCCTTTCTTAATGTTTAGTTCCTGGAGGCTTGGATTCAGATTATAGGTTGAGTGACTGGCCTGAATAGTTATTTCAGGTTTGGCTCGGGACATGGACCTCTATTTTAAATATATATCATTTCAAAAGCAGAGTGCAAGCAAGAAATTGTAGTAGAAAGTGCTACACAGTCCATCAGGATTGAATAACGGAGATGTTCGGGTGGATAGATATCCAGAATTTTGTTTTCTTAATCAAAAGGATGAGAACAAAAAATTGTGCAGAATAGTACCTCAGCAGATTAAATAGCAACTGGAGTCCACGATTGGGCAGATGGAATGGTCGTCAGAAACTGGAAACAGTCTTCAGGTGTCACTGACAAAACCCTCAATAATGCTAATGAACATATAAGTGTTTGAATAAACTGTTATTAGTTCAAACTTGAAATCCTTCTATTAATAATTCTGTCTGAGGATGTACAGAATTCAATACACCATTCAACGTTGTAGGTAGGAAGAAGATTCCAAGATTCCAAAAGGATTTGTTAATATTAAGAGAGCAAATTACCAAGAAGGCTGAGGAAATAATACTGAGGAACTTCAATAAAGGCTTTCTGAAGGGACAATAATATTTTCACACCAAAGCAGTTAAGCAGGCAAAGAAATTGTACGAATCTGTAAGCAATTTACAGCAGTACAGTTTCTGTTTAGTGATTAATGATTCCGCAACTATAGGAAACCAAAGGGCAATTTCAAGGTCATACTCAATCAATCATCCTGGGCGTAATAATAAAAGCAAAATACTGCAGATGCTGGAAATCTGAAATAAAAACAAAGTGCTGGAAATACTCAGCAGGTCAGGCAGCATCTACGGAGAGAGAAGCAGAGTTAACGTTTCAGGTCTGTGACCTTTCATGCAGTTGTGACCAATCATCCTGGGCACATGTGAACTGAGCCAGTGCCTGTGCGTTTTGCCCTGAAGCTGATTACACCTCATCAGTTATGCCTGCAATTTCCAAATGTGCTCAGTATCGAGAGTTGGCATTGCTTTTTGACATAGTCATCACAACACACAATATCTGCTTTCGGAGCTGCCAAGTGATTGGGAGTCCAATTAAAAAATGGTTGAATGGAGTAACCATGAAGACAACGACAAAATGAAGAAACTCAAAGTTGTGGAGCTGTGTAGTATGGGCTATGAAATTATTCACTCCATAAATGAATCGGGTACACATTGATCAGGAGGAAAATCACCATTGAGAGAATTACAGTGTCTAAATATCATTCCAGTCAGAATAGACTGATGAAATTGATGGCCCACATTACCTGAATATTATCAATAGTTCTGTTTTTTAATATTTAGGGCAGTAATTGTTTTGATATCCAACGAAGCCTACTTAAATTTTACAGTAGCCATTAGGAATGAAACTCGTGGATGTGAAAGCAAATTTGCTGCATTATGTACAGCACTGGTAATTAGTAGCATTTTTTGACTGGGAAGTAAGTGAAGCACACAGTATTTTGGAATTTGTCAGCAGACATTTAAAGATTGAGAGCATTTTCCAGATCTTGAAGGACTCAAACTGTTATTTTGCCTGCAACCAGGATGTAATTAATGGAAATAAATGGTGGCTCACATTCGTTTCTTGCATGAGAATCACAGAGTGCTAATAGCTGCGAGAAGGTGATAAGTATTTGTTTTAGCAGCAGCACTGTCAGTTGGCCACATTCACAGAACACTCTGCATCTACTACATTGGTTGCAATTATGATTTACAAGAGAAAAAATACATTCCAACTCTCTAATGACTGCAGAGTTTATTATATTTGAAAGGAAGACCTTCAGAATTCAGACAGCTTCAATTTAAGTGAGCTATGCAGTTATCCCTAGTCACAAAAATAAGTGTAATTATCCTTTTTGGACTAACATATGACATATAAGAACATATAGCAGATAAATATACACAAGACAATTGGATGAGCAGTGGTTCATTTTAGAATAAACGACTTCGCAATATCAAAGCCATACTGGTATGAAAGAATAGCAACATCATGATTACCCACCCCACAAGACCATCATGATTACCCACCCACCAAAACATGGGTTGCAGCAGTATTACACAACCTCTGAACTCAAAGGAGACCAAGTGGAGAGTGAGATTTAAAATGTGATCAGTCAAGATATCCATGTATTTTAAGGTTGTTTTGAAGCTTAAATCAAGTGTTAAGATGTGTCTTGAGAGGACTTCATTTTAAGGTAAAGCACGATTCTTTGAAAATTAAGAAAACTCATTCATTACATCACATTTGGAATATTGTCTATAATGTTTAGCATGTAATGGTCTAGCAACAGAGAACGTTCACAGCAAAGATCAGGGATGAAACATTATGATAACCTCACATCCAATGAATTCCCTTTGGAGCATGATTCTTAGAGGACATAGTCCATGCCTTTAAATTATGAGCACAAGCAGAACTGCTGAAGAAGTTTGCAAACTTTGAAGAGTTCAACAGTAATAAATATTTTGGAAAAAAACCTCCCATTAAAGCAACAAGTTAATGCTGTGTCAAAGTATATTTAAAAATGGATCACAGGGGTAAACATAGACAGCAAAGGTCAATTACTCTGTCACACTTTGGCTTCAGCTGTGGTGGAAACAGGTCATCTGTAGAACAGAATCAATGAGGGCTGAATAATTCATAGACAATTTTAGATTGCCATTCTAGAGCTCTTGCATGATTGAATTTGGGGATTATGGTGGGATTATGGTGGCATGATCATTTTCTGAAATGTTCATGCTTGGGAAGCTGGATAGATGCAGTACTCAGAATGTTGAGCAGGCACAAGTCATCAAATGGATTGTTTTTTGAAAAAACTTTTCACTGACTTTTGTACCATGCTGCAGCCTAACTAATCAAATGCCTGCCCTGCATTAGGGGTGCCCTGCTAAATTCAAATTGATCGGGGTCAACCCGTCAATGGATGGAATCACAACTGATGCAAAGGAAGAAGGTTGTGGATGTTGGAGTCCAGTCACCACAGAGCATGGATATGACCACAGGAGTTCCTTTGAAGAGTCTGCAGCCTAATCATTGTCAGCTGCTTCATTAATAATCAGTCCTCGGGAATAAGGATGTTTGCTGACAATTCCACAGTACTTAGCTCCATTCACAATTACTCTAATAATTAATCAACCTGTGCCAGCCTCCAACAGGACTTAAATAATATCCAGACTGGGGCTTGAGAAGCAGCAGGTAACTTTCACAGTAACTACCTAGTAGTACTGCCCATCTTGAACAGGAGAAAGCCTCCCTTTGATCTTCAATGGCATCACCATTGTTGATTCCCTCAACATTAACATTCTGAAGGTCACCATTCACCAAAGGCTTAATTAGACTGAAGCTGGGTAATTTACGATGAGTGAACTCTTGATCTCTCAAAGCATCTCAACCGTGCACAAGGCTCAGGTTGAGAATATGATGGAATATTCATCACTCAAAGAGCTTAACAGCATCCAGGACTGTGGAGTTTTACTGGTGACCTTTCCACTGGGCTCAATAGTTACTCCCTCCAACACCAACGCACTGTGGCTGCAGTGGCACCAATCTACAGATGTACTGCAGCAACTTGTCAAGGTCACTTTATTAGCACCTACCTAGACTGCGACCTCCACCATCAACCAAAGAGAGAGCAGCAAAGTTGTGGGAAAACTATTGCCTCGAATTTTCCCTCCAAATCATATACCATACTGACTTGGACATATATTACCATGCCATCGTCATCACTGGGCCAGAATCCTGGAATTTCTTACCATATCGTGGGAGCATCAACACACAAAGATTGCCACAATAGCAAGTAGAAAGCCCACTACCATTTCCTTGGGAAAACTAGGCACGGACAATATATGTAGCCTTGCCAGCATTACCCAGATCCCAAGAACACTTTTTTGGGGGGTAAATGTAATCTGACAATTGCCAAGTAAGCAGTATGTAATAGTAAGACAAGTGTGTTGGCAACACAGGAGCCAATATTCGTCAAGTAATTGACAGGTACAACTGCTACTTCCAATGAGATAAACTTTCCAAATATGGGCAGCATACATCTTCTGCAGCTATCCTAGGTTATATCAAATTCCGCAGAAATCACATCAATGCGAACATTGCCAGTGGCTACAAACAGTCAAGTTACTTTATGGCAAGTCAATTTAAACACAGCTGAAGATTGAATCAGAGTGAATGCAAGTCGAGTCAAGGCGTGATAAGTTGGGACTGCATACTCTGAATTACAGGCAATGAGTTAAAGCAATAAATAATTGGGGAAATTTAACATGATTAATATTCAGTTTCCAGGAGAAGTACCAAATTAACTGTGCTGTGTGAGAACAGTTATGATGAGATCTAAATAGATTTAAACAGACCCTGTATTAAACTGGTATTGGGCAATGAATTAAGATGCCTAGGGAATTGGAGCAAATAGCCTTTCACTATTCTTTTTGAACTGGCTGTCACTGTTAATATTCCAAATCTGTGCTGGCACAGTATGCGGAATTGTACGTGCCTGGAATGCAAAAGGTTTTGGACCCCAAGCTTGGTACTACCAGCTGCATTGCAGAAGTTTCCAAAGCAAGCAACATGAATGTTTACAGTAATTAAAAATAAATACGACCAAGTGACATACAATTCCTCTACAACCCATCTAAAGCTTGCTTTTGCAGTAATGTCCAAGTCCTTTGTCGACCGATTTGGACTTGGTCACTAGCTGGACAACTGAATGAGCATTTCTTACAACAGCTTGAAGAACACTCATCAGGCTTATGGCTCACTCCTTGTAAAAATCCTTTTCTGTTGCAAACAACATACAACATATCCAGTTTATAATAGAACCCCATGCGAGTGGCGAGCTTGCATTGCATATACACCCTACCAGTTATGTTGTTTGTTGTAAACTTTTCAGCCATTAAGCTCTTTTATAGTTGCTCTTGGCTTTGAAATAAATGATCAAGTACCAAAGAGCTGTGAGTATTAACATTGGTTGCTTTCTATCATTAGTAAGCAAATTAAGGGTGGTGGGGGGGGAGGGGAGAAGGTGGGGAGAGGGATTTGTGAAATGGCAATCAATAAAATTAATTTCTGTAGATATTGTGGGTGAGAAATTGGGTGCTACGAGTACCCTTAGAGCGCCAAAATGGCATCTGCAGTGCACATGCACACTTGTGAGGCAAAGCGTGTCAGACGCCATATTGGTGAGGGTGTTAGCACACACGTACACTGAATGTCTGTCAGAAGTATGCTGAGCAGGTAAATGATGATGTCACACTGATTTATCACCAGCACTGATTTTGCGCTTTTTTGGGTTTTTATTTGGGGGGGGTGGAGGTTTCATCTCCGAATTGACAGCATTTCACCCTTTGGGATTGGAGAACTGCCGTGGTTGTTGTTTTCCTGTTGATTAGGGTTTTAGTACCTGTTCCAGGAAAGCTTCAAGCAAAAAAATGGCTGCAACCAACATCAAAACTCCAGGCCAGGGGGTGCATAACACTATTAGGGCAGCGGTGAAAGATAGTGAAGGAGGTGTATCCATCGACCGCGCCTTCTTCATTAAGAAAATCCTGATCGAATGCTGTAGATTCCTAGCTGTGGACATCTTCTGCCTGTAGGATGTCGCCAGCAGTGGATATTTCGGCCTACCTTTCAAGAATGTGGCAGGATGCATCAAGTTCCTGAAGGTGTTCAAGGACAGAGGAAACCAGGTGTCACTATCCATCCTCATGGCAGAGCCACTCTTCACGCTGCCGTTGCAACGGAACCGGGTGGTGACAATCCAGCTTTACAACCCCCATGTCCCTGTTGTCGATGTGCTCACCTTCCTCGCCAGGTATGTCAAGGTGGCCGGCAGCAGCACCGAGGTCAAAGACCCCTTTGAGATTTGGACCAGCAAGCGGCAGGTCAAGGTCACCTTGAAGGTTACCATCAATGGAGCCATCATTCATCATCCATGCTCCCTCCAGCTTTGTTATCGGGGGAAGTCGAGGCTTCTTGGTCTATGCGAGGCAGCCCAGACTTTGTCGTACCTGTGGCAAATCTAGTCATGTGGCAGCCAACTGCAGCACAGTTTTCTGTAAGAACTGCAAGAAGGAAGGCTATCACACAAAGGACTGTAAGCAGAGTAAGTGCTGCAACCTGTGAGATGGGCCCAGCCACCTCTACTGGACCTGCCCCAAGCTCTGCCTTAGTTACGCACAGGCGGCAAGACCACAGGAAAGGCTGGGGGAAGGAACAGTGAACACACCTCGTGCTGCAAAGGAGACCAGCAACCCTCCCCACTGCGAGAAAAATCTGTCTGAGGAGAGAAAAGGAAAGGCAGCTGCAACCAATGACCCAACACCTACCCCGTGCCCGGAAACTCCTCAACACACAGAATCCATGCAGGAGGAGGCAGCAGTGGGACAATCGGATGAGTGGCAAGTAGTCAAACGGAAAACCACAAAGAAGCCCCAAAAAACGGAACAGGTCACCACCCAAATCAGTGGCAAGAGGAGGCTACCGTCTGAGACAGACTACGGCAGCTGTTCCTCATCGGATGAGGAAGGGCCGGAAAGACGGCACATGTAAAAGAAGCAGCAGAATGCAAAGGAGCTGCAAGCGAAAGCCCCCCAGCTCCATGGCACTGGACGCAGCGAGATGCCCAGCACACCCCAGCTCAGGGAGACCAAGAGCAGGGAAGCGTCCAACGCACTCCAGCTCCGGGAAGCTGGGAGCAGAAAGGTCCTCGAGGGAACAGAGGGGAAAGACACCACCTGCAGAGGACAGTCCAAATCTTGCTGCCTACAAGACCCCCCAGCAGAACAAACCCCTCATGTGTGCCCAGAGGGTTTTCTGAGCCCACGCATGTGCAACAGCTTGTGCACACTGTGCAGGAAAATACCCAAGGACTGTGACTTGTAAGGACATCTGGAGTGGTGAGCAACATCCAGTTTTAAATGGGTATAAAGATTGCTTCTATTAATGTGTGTAGTGTTAAATCCACTACGCGATGTGTTTTGAACTTGGGCTACCTCGCCAAGGTCAATGCCGACCTACTGTTTCTGCGGAAGTGTGGGATACTGCACCTCAGCACTTACAGGCAATGGTCATGATAATGATCCCATGGGCCATCGATCTGGTCAAGGGGAAATGATTCCCGTTCCTCTGGCCTGGGTATTCTGCTGCGGAGAGGCAACTTCAGCATTTCCAAAGTTAAGGAGGTGGTGGGTGGTCACCTCCTCATAGCAGACGTAATGTACTACAATGCTCCACTCCAGTTAATCAACATGTACGCCCCGATCCAATACAGCGAGCGGCCGACCATCCTCCAGCAGCTCCCAATGCTTCTGGCGATGTCCAGGCCGGTCATTCTAGGCAGTGTCATTAATGCAGCTGGATGATCCAGCAGTGATGATAGCAAACTGGACGCTACATCCAGATTCCTAATGGAAACAGTAAAAGATGCCAAGCTGCACGAGTCTTCAACAACCCTGCAGATGGAGCGCAGCGTAGATACACCTGGTCAAGACCGGACGGGTCTGCCCATTCCAGGACTGACTTCCTGTTTGCATCCCCTGCTTTCACGGTCAAATCCACTGACACCAAACCGTTGTTTTTCTCTGATCACTGCTTCCTACTGGCCGACCGTCACCTACAGGACGACCAGCAGGTTGGCAGAGGGACAGGGAAGCTAAACATAACACTGCTGACTCCAGAGAACTTTTAGGAACTCAAAAGGGATTACAAAGGTTGGAACTGTAAAACTTCTCTTTGAGTCTCTGATGCACTGGTGGGAAGCGATCAAGGCGAACATCAAGAGGTTCTTTATCCTCAAAGGTGCTCAGAGGGTGAAAGTGAGACTGAAGGAAATGTCCCAACTCGAGAAAAGAATGTAGAATCTGCTCCGGCTACAGTCGATGCGGGTCGAGGTCAAGGAGGATCTCCAAGAGCTGAAGAGCCAGCAGGCCTCACTCCTTGCCACGGAGTCCTCCAAGATCATCTTCCAGTCCACAGTTCGCTCCGTTGAGCAGGATGAGATGTGCTTGCGCTTCTTCTTTCAAAAGGTACACACAAAGAGCTCTGTGATCAGCAGCCTAAAGGAAGAGGATGGCCCGGTGACATCATCACAGTCTGACATACTCAGGACCAGCAAACCCTTTTATGCTGAGCTGTACGACGTGAAGCCCACGGACAACATGGCCTCCCAGTCCTTCCTGTCCTCTATCACGGAGGTCTTAGGTGACAGCATGAGGGAAAGTCTGGACAAACCGCAAACTCTGGGCGAGTTGACAAAGGCCGTCAGGTCCTTCGAGACGAATAAAACTCCCGAAAACACCAGCTTACCGGTTGAGTTGTATACAGCTCTGTGGGACTGGATTGGCCAAGACCTGCTGGAAGCTGGTTGATGACTCCTGTGTGCAACCTACCCACACATGCACAGCCTGCATACAATAAAAGCCATGCTGCCATACAAAAAGTGACAGAGCAGACCATTGGCATGTTGAAACAATTCTTCATTGAACTTCATCTGCCACTTGTCTGCCATTCCATCAACTTGTCTATGTCCTTTTGAAGTTCTACACTATCCTCCTCACAGTTCACAACACTTCCAAGTTTTATATCATCTGCAAACTTTGAAATTATGTCCTGTACACCAACGCCTAGGTCATTAATATATATCAGGAAAAGTAATGGTCGCCAACACTGACCCCTGGGGAACTCCACTACAAAATTTCCTCCGACCAAACATCCATTAATTACTACTCTTTGTTTCCTGTCACTCAGACGATTTTGTATCCATATTGCTACCGTCCCTTTTATTCCATGAGCTATAACCTTGCTCACAAGTCTGTTGTGTGGCACTGTATCAAATGCCTTTTGAAAGTCCATGGACACCACATCAACAGCATTGCCCTCATCAACCCTCTCTGTTACTCCAAAAATCTCCAGCAAGTTAGTTAAACATGATTTTCCCTTAAGAAATCCATGCTGGCTTTCTTTAATTAACTTGCATTGGTTATTATGTGACTATTAATTTTGTCTTCAATAATTCTTTCTAGAAGTTTCCCCACCACTGAAGTTAAACTGACCGGCCTGTAAGTGCTGGGCTTATCTTCACATCCTTTTCGGAACAAGAGTGTAACATTTGCATTTCTCCATTTCAATCCTCATTTTCAATTAAATTATGCCATAGTAACATATAAAAGTCAACTTATCACCCTTGTGTGTTCCTTTAGTGCCTATCTTCCAAGTGTTTTTGCCTGTTCAAGTGCTCCTATACAGACCTACACATAGACCTGCAGCAAGGCTGCTGGAAGACTGCTGAGTTGCAGTAGAGGAGACTGCAGATGGCCTTGGAGGATGACCTTGAGTAGTTTGGAGCCCAAGACTTCTGGCTACAGAATGCATCATGACCGAATGGGTGGCAGCAGTCTGGGCTAGGCAATAGCAAGGGCAGGAGGATGAAGATGCAACATCGCCTATCAGATGCTGTACCATGGTTGGGTCCACAAGTGTGTGAACGATTTGGCCAACACTTACGTGGTGGAAAGAATGGACTCCAAGCCCAGTGTCAAGTTGACATTGAACGCAAACTTTCTGGTAGGCTTACCACTGCATCAAGCTTCTTGCTGGGCATACCCATTAGCCTTCTTCTGTAGGCTGCACCATCTAAGTGCTTATCTGAGTCCTCTGCAGCAGAACTTGTGTGCGACTTTGCCCTCTGATGAAGTGGCACCTGACCCATCTTTGCCCAACTCTGGCTCTAGCCGACTTGTGCCTGGTGTCTCACCATATGCAGATCCTGCCTCTATGCTGTTCTCTAAATTACGCACAGTGCCGGTATCTGAGCTGGTGGCTGAGTGTGTGAAATTGAGTAAATGTGCGTCTTCATCATGGTCCTCTTGCTGTTCTTCCATTGCCTGGCCAGACTGCAAATCTTGGGTACTTGAAAGGTGAAAAGTACAAGGGTAAGGTTATGGTGCAGAGATCAGGGGAATTAAAAGGTGATTGCTTACACCATCTGCAGCTGGTAAATCAGAAGAGTGTGGGGGACGAGGGAGAGGTGGAACTTGAGAAGGAAGTATGATGATTCCATCATCTTTGATGATTTAAGCCTGCCGCTGGCCATGCCCTCTGCAATGGCCATCCCAATAATGACCAGGGCCATCTCCTCCATGTGGGTAGGACATGCAGACATGCCTTTCCCCTCCTGGTTATCCGTTTCGGCTTCTGGTCGTGTAACAGCTTGTCCGGCAAAAGAGAGGAAAACCGTCGGACAGTGTCATGCAATCTGCTTAGATGATGTGGCTGTCAAGCTTGAATAGCTGTCATTGTGAGCAACATGTTGGTGTAAGGTTGGCAGCAGTGCTGAATGTGCGATGGTCTGGAGGAGAATAGGAATGTCAAGCATGAGTCCTGATTGATAGAGATTGCAGGTAGGTGAGTGATGGAGATGTGGTGAATTGAGCAGTGTCTGAGGTTAGTATTGTTGCTGGGAGGACATGGCATGTGAAGATGCATTCCCTGACCTTGACCACTAATGTGAACAATATTCCATTTAAAATTTAGTTGCTGCACACGGTTCCCTTAAATATTCTGTTCGGCCACGCACAAGCATTATTTCTCCCAAGGCAAGGCCTGCGTGGTACCTTTAAGGCTGCTAGATTTTTTTTTTATTCATTCATGGGATGTGGGCATCACTGGCTATGCCAGTATTTATTACCCATCCCTAATTGCCCTTGAGAAGGTGGTGGTGAGCTGCCTTCTTGAACCGCTGCAGTCCATGTGGGGTAGGTACACCCACAGTGCTGTTAGGAAGGGAGTTCCAGGATTTTGACCCAGCGACAGTGAAGGAACGGTGATATAGTTCCAAGTCAGGATGGTGTGTTACTTGGAGGGGAACTTGCAGGTGGTGATGTTCCCATGCATCTGCTGCTCTTGTCCTTCGAGGTGGTAGAGGTCGTGGGTTTGAAAGGTGCTGACAAAGGAGCCTTGGTGTGTTGCTGCAGTGCATCTTGTAGATGGCACACACGCTGCTGCCACTGTGCGTCGGTGGTGGAGGAAGTGAATGTTTGTGCATGGTGTGCCAATCAAGCGGGCTGCTTTGTCCTGGATGGTGTCGAGCTTCTTGAGTGTTGTTG
This sequence comes from Heterodontus francisci, assembly GCF_036365525.1. NCBI lineage: Eukaryota > Metazoa > Chordata > Chondrichthyes > Heterodontiformes > Heterodontidae > Heterodontus > Heterodontus francisci. The sequence goes on along the minus strand of NC_090392.1, from coordinate 55,546,804 downwards.
GAGCTACACCCATCCAGGCAAGTGGAGAGTATTCCATCACACTCCTGACTTGTGCCTTGTAGATGGTGGACAGGCTTTGGGAAGTCAAGAGGTGAGTTACTCGCCGCAGGATTCCTAGCCTCTGACCTGCTCTTGTAGCCACGGTATTTATATGGCTACTCCAGTTCAGTCTCTGGTTAATGGTAGCCCCTAGGATGTTGATAGTGGGGGATTCAGCGATGGTAATGCCATTGAATGTCAAGGGGAGATGGTTAGATTCTCTCTTGTTGGAGATGGTCATGCCTGGCACTTGTGTGGCGCGAATGTTACTTGCCACTTATCAGCCCATTCCTGGATTTTGTCCAGGTCTTGCTGCATTTCTACATGGACTGCTTCAGTATTTGAGGAGTTGCAAATGGTGCTGAACATTGTGCAATCATCAGTGAACATCCCCACTTCTAACCTTATGATTGAAGGAAGGTCATTGATGAAGCAGCTGAAGATGGTTGGGCCTAGGACACTATCCTGAGGAACTCCCGCAGTGATGTCCTGGAGCTCAGATGATTGACCTCCAACAACCACAGCCATCTTCCTTTGCGCGAGGTATGACTCCAACCAGCAGAGAGATTTTCCCCTGATTCCCATTGACTCCAGTTTTGCTAGGGCTCCTTGTTGCCATACTCGGTCAAATGCTGCCCTCACCTCTCGAGATCAGCTCTTTTGTCCATGTTTGAACCAAGACTGTAATGAGGTCAGGAACTGAGTGGCCTTGTCGGAACCCAAACTGAGCATCACTGAGCAGGTTATTGCTCAGCAAGTGCTGCTTGATGGCACTGTTGATGACACCTTCCATCACTTTACTGATGATTGAGAGTAGACTGATGGGGCGGTAATTGACTGGGTTGGACCATCCTGCTTTTTGTGTACAGGACATACCTGGGCAATTTTCCACATTGCCGGGTAGATGTCAGTATTGTAGTTATATTGGAACAGCTTGGCTAGGGGTGCGGCAAGGTTGGAGCACAGGTCTTCAGTACTATTGCCGGAATATTATCAGGACCCATAGCCTTTGCAGTATCCAGTGCCTTCAGTCGTTTCTTGAAATCACGCGAAGTGAATCGAATTGGCTGAAGTCAATCGAATTGGCTGAAGTCTGGCATCTGTGATGCTGGGGACCTCAGGAGGGGGCCGAGATGGATCATCAACTCGGCACTTCTGGCTGAAGATTGTTGCAAATGCTTCAGCCTTATCTTTCGCACTGATGTGCTGGGCTCCCCCATCATTGAGGATGAGGATATTTGTGGAGCCACCTCCTCCAGTTAGTTGTTTAATTCTCCACCACCATTCACGACTGGATGTGGCAGGACTGCAGAGCTTAGATCTGATCCATTGGTTATGGGATCGCTTAGCTCTGTCTATTGCATGCTGCTTATGCAGTTTGGCATGCAAGTAGCCCTGGGTTGTAGCTTCACCAGGTTGACACCTCATTTTTATGTATGCCTGGTGCTGCTCCTGGCATGCCCTCCTGCACTCTTCATTGAACCAGGGTTGGTCTCCTGGCTTGATGGTAATGGTAGAGTGGGGGATATGCCGGGCCATGAGGTTACAGATTGTGGTCGAGTACAATTCTGCTGCTGATGATGACCCACAGTGCCTCATGGATGCCCAGTTTTGCATTATTGAACCAGAGTTGGTCTCCTGGCTTGATGGTAACAGTAGAGTGGGGGATATACCGGGCCATGACGTTACAGATTGTGGTTGAGTACAATTCTGCTGCTGCTGATGGCCCACAGCGCCTCACGGATGCCCAGTTTTACATTGCTAGATCTGTTCGAAATCTATCCCATTTAGCACAGTGATAGTGCCACACAACACGATGGACGGTATCTTCAATGTGAAGGCAGGTCTTCGTCTCCACAAGGACTGTGTGGTGGTCACTCCTACCAATACAGTCATGGACAGAAGCATCTGCAGCAGGCAGATTGGTGAGGACAAGGTCAAGTATGTTTTTTCCTCGTGTTTGTTCCCCCACCACCTGCCGCAGACCCAGTCTAGCAGCTATTTCCTTTCGTACTCGGCCAGCTTGGTCAGTAGTGGTGCTCCCGAGCCACTCTTGGTGATAGACATTGAAACCCCCCACTCAGAGTACATTTGTGCCCTTGCCACCCTCAGTGCTTCCTCATGTGTGGCCACACACTTCCATAGCTTAGCTGGAACGTTGCATGTGACATCATTGAACTTCTGGAAGCACTGTATCCAGGTGCCCAGGGCTTGGCATTGATCTCCATGGTTATCTCTCTTCTGAGGGCTGAACTTCATGCTCCTCTGTAAGGCGGGTTTTTAGGTAGGGGGGACACGGAGAATCAGCATGGATTCATCAGTCATGGAACCTGATGCCGTAATGCTGCATTCCGATTGTCAGAGGCCGCGAAGTAATTAATCATGATCTTACCAGGCTTTTGTAATCTTGTGTTGGGTGTGCAGATTCTGTTTCTTGTCTTTAAAAAGCTGGAGGCACTGAGGCAACAGGTGACTCGAAAGGGTAATTTACTTTACTGCTGTTATCTATGGGAAGTAGTTGGTTGGAAGAACTTGGCAACTGCATTGTCTGTGATGCGGTGGGGGCGGGGTGGTGTTTGGCAGAACTCGGCAACTGAATTGTCTGGGAAAGGGGATGTTGGGACAACTCTGCAAATGATGTGTCTGTGAAGGTGGGGGGGGGGGGGTAGTTGGTAGAACTCTGCAAGTGGTGTATCTCTGATGTTGTGGGGGGCTGGTGGTGGTGGTTGGGAGAACTTGGCAAGTGTAGAGTAGGTTTCCTTTTCGAAGGCCAGTGCAGGGCACTGAAATGTTGTTGGTTTGCTCATGATGGCTCGCACTTTTGGAAATGTTGCAGGTCCAACATCAATCCATATCATAGAGCTAATGTAGGTTTCCCGTAACCAAAATTCCAACATCTCTTTTGTACAGATAGGTAAACTTAACCTTTGAAGGAAGCTGAAGGTCCAAGGAGGGTAGAGATGGGTTTGATTCACCCTGTTTTCTTGGATCCCCGTGCTGTGTTGAGGCAAATCTGCCGGAGGTGGAGAGGCAGCTGTGGCACAAGAGGAGTCTCCCAGACATGAGCAGCAGCAGCCGAGAATGCAATGAAGAGCACAGATACAGCAGCGAGTACACAGAACTCACCTGACATACCTGCAGATGTCTGAGTGAAACTGCCGGAGAAGACTGCAGCTGTACAGAGAGACCGTCACAGACCTCTTGGCACTGCTAAATGACGATTTTTGACCAATGGGTTTTGGTGGTCACCCTATGCCTATGGCCCTGAAGATCACTGTGGATCTAAAGTTTTATGCCTCTGGATCATTCCAGGAATCCACCTGGGACAGGTGTGGGGTCTCTCAATCCACAGCGCACCGCTGCATCAAAGAGGTGACAATGCTATGTTCAGGAGGGCTGTTGACTAGGACTGCTTTAGGATAGACCCTGAGAGTCAAGCCGTTGAATCAATGAGTTTAATAATAATTAATAATAATAAATTCAAAATCAATAATGTCAATAAAATCAATGAGAGACAACCATTGGATTGAGGCCATTGCGGGATTCAACACAGGTGCAAGATGTGATCCCACGGACCAACCAGCTGCCTTCATCAATAGGAAGGGTTTTCATTCCATTAATGTGCAACTTGTATGCAGCCACAGAAAGCGCTTCCTCCAAATGTGTGCCTGTTTCCCAGGAAGCTGCCATGACTCAGTCATACTCATAGTCCCAGGTGTTACATCTTTTTACTCGCCCCACTTGCCTTCAAGGGTGGATTCTTGGGGATAAGGGCTACCCATTGAGGACATGGCTTCTGACACCTGTAAGAAATGGCAGCAATGATGCAGAAGAGCGTTACAATGTCTACCCCAGAGCGAACATTGAGCAGGCCATTGGTATGCTGAAGGTACAGTTCCGCTGCCTCGATAGATCTCGTGGAGCCCTTCAGCATGCCCCACAGAAAGTTGGGCACATCGTTGTGGTCTGCTGCATTCTACATAACATAGCACTACAGAGGGGGGAGGTATTGCCAGAGGAAGACATGTGGGAGTATGAGACTTCCTGTGACGAAGAGGACACAGAGGGCACACAAGGCCAAGCAGTCATGGAAGATCCGAGCAGAGTGATGGAGGGCCAACATCTTGAGCAGTGCAGATGGGAAGCAAGGCAGAGCCTTATAATGGCATGTTTCCAAAATCCATGACTTGCAATAAATATACTTCTGAAAAAAAAAACTCACCCTCACACGTCGTGTCAAGTTGTCTGCCTCCGTCCTATCTTGCCCTCCAGCATGAATGGCATCATCCAATTCAGCCAGTGTCCATATGACATCATTCGAGTGATGAAACAATCATCCTCATTGGCATGTTAATGATTCAGTGGTCACTTTGCCAATGTCGTAAGGTGTTGGAGAGGATTGCAGTAGTTACACTCATGCCATGTTGGAATGTGGTTATCCAATGAAGGCTGAGGATTTGCACCAATGAACATTTAATTACATTAAACATGAGCTATCTATCTTACCCAAGAATACCCGTGTGTGTCAGGGTGTCTTTTTTATATGTTTGTGCGCGCTTCTGCATGGTACATCCCCTGCAAAAGCAGCTGAACTGGAGGCAGGCTGCTGATCATGATGCCCCTCAGTTGGAATGACTTCAGCGAATGACTCTGGATGCCTGAGGCCTGGAGGGCCCTGGTTGCCTAAAGACTTCCTGCACTGTTGCAGGATTGCGTTCAGGTGTCGCGGCTGCCAGAGATTAGCTCACTGGTGGAGGGGATGAGGAACTGGTGTACATACTTGAATCGCCCTGAGCGGAGACCAGAGATATGGAGCACATCCTCTCCCCCTCCCTCTCAAGGCTGCTTGGGGCTTCCCTACTCACCGGAGAAGTACTGGGAGCTGAAACATTCTCCGGCCTCCTGGTCCTTCTCTCGCCCTGCCACTGCTGAGTGGAACTCATGACCAAGGCGAGCGTTTTCAGGTCATTGCACAGCTGTAGAATGTGGCTCTCCAAGAGGGTTACCAACCTCTCGATGGATGAAGCCATGTGGTCATATGCCTGGGACATAGCAGCAGTCATGGCATGGATAGACTCCCCTACTATCCGCTCAAGGCTCCGCATGGGCTGTGGCATCTCTGCCAGACGCTGTTTAACCTCTCCCTGCAACTCCAGCATGCCCTGTGCTCCCGAAACCAGAGGCTTGTCATCAGCCTGGAGCTCAACTTGGGTCTGACCACCCACAGTCCTCTGACTGTCAGAGGTCTTGGCTGTCTCAGTCTCAGCCAGCTGCTCGGGCGCGTGTTGTGCTCACATCAGATTGTGACCCTGATTGTAAAGCCGAGCAGATTTCCAGTGAGGTGAAAGTACCTGTGCTGTTGGAAGGTGCAGGAGAGTCCTGGGATGATGTATCCTCTGAGTGCTCCTCATCCCCAGAGGCTATTGTCAGTCTCTCGGGGTCTGTGGTCTGCTGTGAACTGAAAATTGCAATGAAAACAACATGTGTGGGTTAGGCTACACTTTTATCCCATTAAGGACAGCATGCCAGAGATAATTCACCATGCATTTTTATCTGATCGGCAATAAGCACTCTCTTGCGCTGGGACCATGAGCTCCATGTCTGAGATGGCGCATCCTCTCTGGCTCCCAGCTAATTCCAGTGCCTTCTCTTTGGCTTGACTGAAAGGACACAGGTTGGGCACTCCACCACTGGTCCCAGCCGTCTCCCTCCTGTTATGGGCCCTCTTCTCCTTAAATAGCAAGGATATTGAATATTGCCAAACGTCAAATCACAGTTCTACTAATATGCGCACTTCATCAACTCCTGGGGATGCTTTGTCTGGCATGCTGACTCAACCTGTCATGGGTCTGAGGTACTATCGAGGGAGACTTGATTCACATATGCAACCAGTCACCTGCCATCAATCTGCTATGACCTCCCTGTTTTTGAAATGGCAGTGGCACCCATGTGGCATACCATGTAGCGACAACCAAATCACACCAAGCAATTTTGGAGTGTGTCATTTACCGTTGCTGAAAACAGGGGGTCATTGACCCATTTCCTAACCTGGAGCCAATTTAATCGGACTACCCTACGGCTACTAACCCCCTCCCCCTTCCCCCACCCGCCGCGATCTCCATCCAGGCTTGCTTGGTCAGGCAGGAGGACCTCTTCCTGCCATCATTGGGGAAAAGGACCTTCTGTCTTTCCCTTGCAGCCTGGACGAGAATAAGCAGGGAAGCCTCACTGAAACATGGGTCAATCTTGCTCAGACCTTTGACATGATCAGAAGGATGCCCTGTGAGGCGGCTTGCTGATTTTTTTTTTTAGAACAGCACAGAAGTGTTGCTTTAGCGAGCTTCTATAAAGTGCAGGGCTGGCAGGCTTTTAAAGATTGCACCAGCACCTGGACCTACATCAGGTCACGCTATGAATGCCGTCTCCATTTCCGCCCATCAGGTGACTGGGGGGAGACACAGCCACATCCATTATGCAAAATGGCCACCCGCTGTATAATTGCGGTGATGTAGCCAATCTCACGACAAGCAGGAGTGCTGCCATTTTGCACACCTCCGCCACCCTTGGTGGTGTAATCATAAAATTCAGCGCTGAATGTGTACCTGGAGGGCCTTCTGCCCCCTGCATCTCTCCTCCTTGCCATTCCTCCAACAAGGCCTCCAAAGCAGCATCCAAAAACCTTGGAACCTGTTCTTATTGAGTCAAAGTCACTTGCAGCACAGGAGGCCATTCAGCCCATTGAATCCATGTCAGCTCTCCAAGGCTCGATCCCATAGCCCTGCAAGACTATTTCTCTCAAGTGGCCATCCAACTTCCTCTTGAAGTCATTGATCGCCTCTGCTTCCACCACTCGAGGGCAGCGAGTTCCAGTCATTATACTCACTGCGTAAAAAAAGGGCTTCCTCATCTTTCCCCTGCATCTTTTGCCCAAAACTTGCAATCTGTGTCCCTTAGTCCTTGTACCATTAGTTAATGGGAACAGCTTTTCTTTGTCTAACTTATCTAAACCTGTCATAATCTTGTACACGTCTTTACCAAGTGTGCCATTCTTCAACATTTTCCAGGATAGAGTCATTTCCTGCATGGTGGACAGCACGTCCCCCTTTACAAAGGTGCAGGCTAACTTTACTCAGTGCAGACTAGCTTCAAGTGGTGCCAGAAATTCATGATATTGCTATTCAGCCAGTGAACAGTATGGTTAGCACTGACCGGATCTCTGAATCACTGAAATGAGCAGGCAGCATGAGCAGGCAAAATCAATGGGCATCACAATCATGCAAGACAATCCCTGTGCCCATTTTCAGGGGCTATCAAACTTAGCCCCCTATATTTGCAAAGTTGCTAATCCTCACGTGGAAAACAAAGATCAAGAGCTCACTTTTCAAGTTATACGTACTAACAACACCAAAGGTTTTGATTTTTCTTTTTGGAGAAGCAGCCAAATCAAGGAAGCTAATATATATTCTTCAAAACAATAACAACTAATTCATTGAAATTCCCAATCTACATTGAGCATTGTCTTTAGTGAAAGATTCTATTACTGGAGAAAAAACATTTAAATGCAGCAGCCTTGAACATTCTCAGCATGGCGCAGATCGTAAAGAAAGGCAGATTTAATCAAGTCCATTATTTATTCAATATTAACTTACTCAAAAAAAATCCCCGTGTCCGCAAACCGATGCGCAGCTTTAATTAAATTCTCGCTAAACTTCATTAAGTTGACTTCAGCAGGGAAATTTGTTGAGAGTTCATGGTTCACAATTTACATAAAAGACTGATGCCTTCAGGGATGATAACCTGAACTAGAGGCCATCATAAATTCAATTAAGGAATGTTTTGTTCCTTTGCTCATCCTTCAGAATATTTACATTAATAAGTGCGATTGATGCTAAGTAACTTATTTTTTCCCCTGAAGATGGACCCAACATGCAATTTTAAAGCAATATGGTGCAATAAGGAAGACATTACAAGTTTTATTAAACATTTTCATTAGCTCATACAAAATTTAATGGAGATATCTCCTTACTAGAGAACGATATGAATTGAAGAATCGGTTGTGTTACATTTCACAAATTATCTCAATTATTGTGGACTAATTATTCCAATCATAATATTGGATTCTCCAATAGCTTTTAAGTGAACTTTGATAATATTGAAGTGTTTCCATTCATCAAAACTCAAGATAATTTAGCCTATCTTAGTTAATTATTGCCACCAACACCTGCCCCCGCCCCACCCCACAACACTCCTCATTTACTGCTGTAGGATCGAATTGTGCCTTCAATTTTTCCAGCACAAGTGGACATTGTCTGACAATCAATCTTGTATACTTCTGAGATCATCACTCAAAAGAATCCTTTCCAGGCTGAAAAGCCCAAGTTTCATAACTCTGACGTCCGCCAATGGGGATCAATCTTGTGGCAATAGACTGCAATATCTCCAGCACTTGCATGTCTCTCTTGTTTCTTGGCAACCAGAACTGGATGCAACACTCAAGGACCTATCTGATCAGAATGTGATGAAATGTGTTCATTACCATCTCCAGTTCAGATTTGCGTGTTTTGGCTTTGTTGTTCACATTCCGTTGGTTTTGTTGATTATTGCTGTGCTTTGATTGGACCTGTTTACCAATGAATTTATGAAAAATTAATAGATCTCTTTCAGCATTATCCATCATTAGTTCAATACCACTCATGGAGTATGACCCATTCACCATGTCCCCTTCCTCTGCTCAACTTTTTACACTTGGCTGCATTTATTTCAACCGCCGTTGTTCAACCCACTTATCTTGTTGAACTCATTTCTCAATTCATGATCTGACCCTTTTTGATTCCCACTGCACCTCCTAATTGGCCATCATCTGAAAATTTGACTACTGTATCTTGCGTCTGAATCTATATCAGTTTTGTAAATTAGAATCACCAGTGATTCCAGCATTGAACTTGAGTTACCCCACTCCGTGGTTGATCTACTGCTCCCAGGCCCACTTTGGCAAAACAATCCTCTCTGTTTCTTATCCTGTGTCAATTTATTACTGTGAATCCCACAGCTTTTTGGGTGCAACTTTGTCTAAGGCCTACATCTCTGGGCTCACATTCCACACATCATGTGACACCTATTTTCCACTCGATCCCATTACTATCCTCATTTCCCCCCACACCAATGCACTTTTCAGTTCACTTATCCCTTCTTAATGCTGTTGATGTGCAGTACAATCCCAGTCCTCGTCATACGTAATTGCATGGATAGATCCTGTGGGTCATCCTGAAGCCTATAATTATTCTTGTCACTATCTACTGCATTGCCAAGTTATGTATTCTCCGCAAACTTTATAATGCTGCTCCCTACACCCAAGCTTATGGCATTTATAAAAATTGAAAAGAATAACGGCGGCACAGTGGCGCAGTGGTTAGCACTGCAGCCTCACAGCTCCAGGGACCCGGGTTCGATTCTGGGTACTGCCTGTGTGGAGTTTGCAAGTTCTCCCTGTGTCTGCGTGGGTTTTCTCCGGGTGCTCCGGTTTCCTCCCACAAGCCAAAAGACTTGCAGGTTGGTAGGTAAATTGACCATTATAAATTGTCACTAGTATAGGTAGGTGGTAGGGAAATATAGGGACAGGTGGGGATGTTTGGTAGGAATATGGGATTAGTGTAGGATTAGTATAAATGGGTGGTTGATGGTCGGCACAGACTCGTGGGCCGAAGGGCCTGTTTCAGTGCTGTATCTCTAATCTAATCTAAAACGGGCGGCACAGTGGCGCAGTGGTTAGCACTGCAGCCTCACAGCTCCAAGGACCCAGGTTCAAAACTGCCTGTGCGGAGGTTGCAAGTTATCCCTGTAACCGCGTGGGTTTTCACCGGGTGCTCCGGTTTCCTCCCACAGCCAAAGACCTGCAGGTGATAGGTAAATTGGCCATTGTAAATTGCCCCTAGTGTAGGTAGGTGGTAGGGAATATGGGATTACTGTAGGGTTAGTATAAATGGGTGGTTGTTGGTCGGCACAGACTCGGTGGGCCGAAGGGCCTGTTTCAGTGCTGAATCTCTAAATAATAAATAATAAAAAAAAATAAAAATAAAACTGACCCTTGGGGAACACCACTGCAAACACCAGCTAGTCTGAAAATTATCACTCCACTACCACCCTTTGCCCATAATTGCATGCTCTGGCATCTTCTTAATAAGCCTCCCATGTGGCACTTTGTTAAACATCTTCCAAAAGACCATATCTACAACTTCTACTGCACGCCATTGATCAACCTTCTCTGTACGTCAATGTATTCAATCAACTTAGTCAGACACGATTTGCCTTAAATAAATCCATGCCATCTCTTCTTGATTCCAAATGGAAGTTTATTTTGCCCCTGAGAATGGTTTCCAATAGATTTCCCACCACCGATTTTAGGCTGAGTGGCCTATAGTTTATTGGTTTATCCTTCTCTTCTTTCTGGAATAGTGGTACAACATTAGCAACCCTCTCATCTCTGGCACAACTCACGTATGCAATGAGGATTAGAAGATTATGACCAATGTCTCTGCGATTTCTACCATTGCTTCGATCAGGAACCTAGAAAGCAATGGCATTTTTTTGCTTTATCAATAGTTTAATCCCATTAATTTAATAAATACATTCATCCAAGCTTTGCAGAAAAGTAACAATTTTCCTTTATGTATCAATATTTTTTTTACCACTTCAGTTTCAAGATTGTGGGAAAAAAATGGACCATGAACATATTTTAAACCAGCAACTTTATGCAAAAGCATTTCTGAATGTTACTTACAAAAGTTTCTTTGAAAGCTCAGTACACAGATTAGGCATTCTTTCAAATGCAGGGATATGACGTTGTGAAATTATACACTTCTTTTCTGACTATCTGATTTTTCATTGTTCTGTTGCTCCAGGTGATAACTGAGGCCACGGCGGATGTCAACGGGATGGCCTTAAGGAATAAGGAGCCTGGGTGTATCCATTATTTTTTCCCTTGCCATTTTTTCTCACATTGCTCACATTGACTGTTTGCTGTGTCAGGCAAACCCTCCACCTGCCAAGACTGAAGCACACATGATTTCACCACATGAACATTAAAACTTAAAATTGCAAGACCCTGGCTGGAAGGATATTTGCATATTACCAGACAATTTTGAAACAAAGGAACCAGTCCCCACCCCAATACACAGAAGAGACCTGGTCAAACCGGTCGGTCACGTGTCCACCTGCTGGCCAACTAGGGGAGTTTTAAGCTGGAAAATCAGAATTTGAATACAAAGCCGTGTGCTCCTGGAACTGAAGCAAGAATTACCTCCTCTCCAGTTCTGCCTTCCTCCATCTCTTTCCCACAGAACTGAATCTTGGGAAAGCACGTGAACCTCAAAGAGAGAAAAAGTCTCCTACGCGAACAAGGATTAAGAGGAACACTGGGTCCCAACGAAACGCAAGACCATATATTCGATCAAGGACTACAATGAGATCAAAGCACAGTAACAAGATATTGCCTCAAACTGTTCTACTTTATCTTTTCTTCTTCCCTTTTCTGTCCCTATCTGCATGTGTATATCATGTGTACATGCTAGCGTGGACATGTCATATATCCGTAGGCGTGAACCGTATTAGAGTTTGAGTATGTTTAATAAATTTCACTTTTCTTCTTTAAGTCAAAGAAAGCCTGTTTGTGCTCATGTCTTTGCCTTATAATTGGAAAACTGAACAAGGATTCACAAAAGGGGAGCTCAAAACACAATGTGTTTAAAATTAAACCCTGTTACAATAAGACCAGGTGATGACAGTAACAGACCCCTAGACACCTTTCTAGCCTGGTCGTAACAGCTGTGATACTGTTCTAAGGTGCCAGTCATCCTATACTGCCTTGTGAAAGTGATTATTCCAACACGAGCCTCAACATTAAGACATGATAAATTAGTTGACAACAGGCCACCGAGATTGACTGTATCATCAACCAACATTGACAAATGCGGACATCCAACAGAGTTCTCTGCACAAGATCAGGTCCAGAATCTCCAGTCAATTTTCAACTCCTAGTAACGTAATTGTATCACATTGACCTCAGCTGAGTTTCACAAACCAGAGATTGAACCCAAGACCTCCTTGGTCTATTTAGGTAAGCTGCACACAGAATAAACACATTAAAGTATTGGGGGAGCCTGTCATTTCTAACTTGAGAATGATTGAAATTAGAACACTTAGAACTGACCAGTAACTTTCAGATGAAGTGAATGCTGCCTCAACATCAAGAACATGTATTTATATAGCACATTTAGTGTTGAGACATGTCCCAAGGCACTTCACAAGAGCATTATTAAACAAAATTTGAAACAAAGGCATATAAGGAGATATTAGACAGGTAACCAAAAGCTTGATCACAAAGATATGTTTTAAGGAGCATCTTAAAAGGAAGAGTGAGAAGCAGTGAGGTTTAGGGAGGGTATAGCAGAGCTTAGGTTCCAGGCAGCTGAAGGCACAGCTGCCAATGGTGCAGTGATGTAATTTGAAAATGCACAAAAAGGCAGAATTGAAGGAGCGTAAAGATCTTGAAGGGTTGTAAGGCTGCCGGAGGTTACAGAGATAGGGAGGTGTGAGGCCATGGAGGGACATGAAAATAGGGATGAAATTTTTAAAAACTGAAGCATTGCCAAGTCAGTAAGCATAGGAGCAATGGATGAACGGAACATGGTGTGAGTTAGGATATGGACATCAGAGTTCTGGATGAGCTCAAGTTTATGGAGGGTGCAAGGTGGGAGGCTGGCTGGTAAAACGTTGGAATGGTATGGAGGTAACAGAGGCATGGATGAAGGTTTCACCAGGAGCTTAACTGAGCTAGTGGTGGAGAACTCTTTTCTGTCCAATTGCAACTTGAAGCAGCTGCAGCTGAGGGAATTGCTTTCTGAATGCAATGGCACAGAGACGCTGATGCAGGATATTTGGGGAAATAAAAAGTGACCTGCAAATTTCCATTCTTTAATAAAAAGATCCAGCTGTCATTGACATAACTTATAGAGGTAGAGATGAATAAAAATGGTTCGCTTTTAAATTTTCTTACGAAGAAAGGAAGTATATTGAATAACTGCCCGAACTGATTGTACATTACATTACTTGATGTTTTTTCCTTGGTTATTTTTTGAACAATTTTCTTTTAAAATCTGATAGGTGTAATGTATTCCCAACAGCCTTGTTCTGAAAACTGAAACATTAATACGCCTACAATACCGCTCTATAAATCAGAGCAAGAAAGATGAGCATGAAGGAGTAGCCATTTCAAGTAATAAATCACAAGCTAATTCAATTCTCCAATATGTCAGCATATGATTAATTTATGTCAGCAGTTTTTTTCTTATATGTTTTTATCCCCTCTTGCTCTTTTCACTCCCCAACAAAAATAGAAAACTTAATGAACAATAGCAATTGCACAAGGTCCCATTCCATTACTTATGTTCAATTCCACAGAAGACAATCTTCCCGAACTGAGCAATTCTCAAATTCAACCGTAGAGAAATCCAGGAACAATTTACACCAGTATCATTAAATGCAGCAAAGGTCAGCATTTCTTTCCATTTATAGCCAGCATGGGAAATATCTGTGCCTGCAGTACTGCTGTGTTCAACACTCAACAGGTTAATTTTGCATCAATCTGTTCATCCATCGATTTCACCAGTATAATAAAATTATCAGCATCCAGATCATTGAAGGGACTGCAGATACGGGCAGCACTCTCCCCTCCCACTTTGTGAAGACACCCATATGATACAGTGGCAGCTGCAGCTGAGTTGGTCGTACTCTCCCTTCTTGGTCAAAAGGTTGTTGTCAAGTTCCATTCCAGAGATTTGAGAACAAAATTTAGGCTGAACCCCAGTACGACAGTGAGGGAGTGCTGCACCGTCGGAGGTCCCGTCTCTTGGTTGAGGCATTAAACTAAGGCCGCATCAGCCCTCTCAGGTGTGTGTAAAAGATCCCGGGGGAATATTTTGAAGAAGAGCAGAGGAGGTTTGTCCAGTGTCCTTACCAATATCTATCCCGCAACCAACATTACTTAAAAAAAACACAGATTACTGGGTCATTATTACATGGTTGTTTGCAGAACCTTGCTGTGTGCAAACTGGCTACCATGTTTCCTACATAGCAACAGTGACTCCTCTTCAAAAGGACTTAATTGGCTGCAAAGTGGATCGGAATATCTCAAGGTTGTGAAAGGCGCAATACAAACGCAAGTTCTTTCTTCCTTCTTTACAGATGTCCCCATTTAGTTTCTACCTGGTTTTAATGAATTCCTATGAATAATAATTAGTCTGAAATGTTTTGATTTGACTTCAGTACAGCAGCATGGTATTACTGCTCACTTCTAATTAAGAGATGACCTATCTGTAGTTTTTTTACGCAATTGGAATTGTGCACTCTTCATAACGGACTGGAGCGTCATTCCATTATCTGTCGACGACTACCTTCATCTACTGACAGGAGCTCGTGCTGCATCATTCAAAACGGAGTCATGCTCCAAAATCAAGTCCTATTTTTAGCTCTGCACTAAATAAAGAGAGTTTAACAGGCAAAACAAATGCATTCCATATTTATCTAAACTGCATTCCAAGGGCAGTGAATAGGGGCACCTCAAAGGTGACTCCAGAATGTTGATGGTGAGGGATTTAGAAACGGTAATGCCATTGAATGTCAAGGGGAGATGGTTAGATTTTCCCTGGTTGGAAATGGTGGCATGAATGTTACTCATCAGTCATCAGCCCAAGCCTGAATGTTGTCGTGGTCTTTCTGCATGCGAGCACGTACTGCTTCATTGTCTGAGGAGTTATTTGTGAAGGAGCAGATTTCCAGTCCTCTGTCATTTGCCCCTATTCACTGCCCTTAGAATGCAGTTTAGATAAATATGGAATGCATTTGTGTTGCAGAGCTAAGACTAGGACTTGATTTTGGAGCATGACTCCGTTTTGAATGATGCAGCACGAGCTCCTGTCAGTAGATGAAGGTAGTCGTCGACAGATAATGGAATGACGCTCCAGTCCGTTATGAAGAGTGCACAATTCCAATTGCGTAAAAAACTGCAGCTAGGTCATCTCTTAATTAGAAGTGAGCAGTAATACCATGCTGCTGTACTGAAGTCAAATCAAAACATTTCAGACTAATTATTATTTATAGGAATTCATTAAAACCAGGTAGAAACTAAATACTGTAGATATAAAAGCAGGTCAGAGGCTGGGAATTCTGTGGTGAGTTACTCACTTCCTTCGACAGCACCTTCAAAACCTGTCACCTCTACCACCTAGAACTAGACCAGCAAGTACATAGGAACACTTTCCCCTCCAAGTCACACATCATCCTGATCTGGAACGATATCGATGTTCCTTCACTATCACTAGGTCAAAATTCTGCAATGTCCTCCCTGTTGTGGGCTGATCTTAAGAGGACCACCTGAAGAAGCTGTAAGTGAAGACCACCACAGGAAGTAATCTCGCGACACACATGACCAGGTAGTTGCGGGTGTAGCCCAAAAGAGTGAGATGTGTAGTAGTGAGCTCCTTCAGTATGTGTTTTATATATTTGTGTGTGTGTTCTAATTAAGTTATAATTAAAAATCTAATAGCTTCCTTCTGTGACTTTATGACTATTTCTTGTAGTCCTGTGAGTCTTACAATAGTTCACATACCAAAGGAACAAATAATATTCCACTCCCTAACAGTACTGTGGGTGTACCTATACCACATGGACTGCAGCTGTTCAAGAAGGCAGTTCACCACTTTCTGAAGGACAATTCAGGATGGGCAATAAATTCTCGGCTCGCCAGTGATGCTCACATCCCATGAATGAAAAAAAATATGCTGAACCGTATTATAAAATCTACCATGAAATTATATTTTGACTGAAGCAAAAACTCAGTCCTGTGTAACTGGAACAGTCCCAGGCTATGTTTAAGTTTTCTGGCATCCTGAAAACAGTCAACTTACCTGTAGCATTTTGAGACTTATACCAATTTGGAATGAAAGGGTTTTTAGTTAAATTCAGCTTGTGCGGTTACTATAAATTCAATCAAGTTTACCAAGATACACACGTTGGGCTGAATTTTGTTCAGCTCCCGATGTCGGGCTCCGTGGTGGGGGGACATGGAAGATCGCTGCGGCAGCGGCCCACCATGGATCCTGACGTCGGGATTGCTGGGCCCGATCTTCCTGGCGACGCCAAGGCTCCGTGGCGGCCACCCGTCGCTTAGTGCCAGGACCTGACTTTAAATATTGAATTAACTTTATGCATACATCTAAATCCAACTCCCCACGATCTTACCGTCAGATCCAGATCTTCAATGTGACGGGCGGTACTCATGCGCCTTCACTTTCTCGTCCAGGGAACGCTGGCACCACCAAAGTGGGGAAGGGGGGATAAAAGCAATTTTGTGTAGTGGGGGAAGGGGGATGGAGTCAACTCTGCATTTTTAGTCTGCCGGGGGAAATGTGACCTCTGCACTTTGAGCAGTTGGTGCGGGAGAGGGGGGGTCAACCCCACAATTTCAGTCTATTGGTGGGGGAGGGGGAAATGGGCCAAACATTTATTTTTAACGTAGCAGGGGGTGGAAACAGGGGCAACTCTGCATTCTCTGAGCAAGGCTGGCAGCACTTGAAAAATGCACCAACACCTGCTCAGAGACAGCTAACGCTGTTTACGGCATCGCCAAGGCCGCCCCCCCCCCCCCACATGATTGGGGGGCGTGGCCAACCCGCATATTTAAATGAGCTACTGCGCTCAAGATGGTGGCAGCACACGGCCCGCAAATGCGGGCCGCCATTTTTTCGCCCGCCGCCAAATAAAATCCTGCTGGTTATGTGGAATATTTGGGACAAAATAATTAGTTAAAATACCAGACAAATAGGTCACTTCCAAATTATGAATCCCCGTGTACCATATCAGTTAGAGACAACAGAGAGTCATTGAGTACATCTTAAGAATGTTTTGACCACTTTACTGTTGGAATGGCTTCATTCAACGTTGTTCAGTAGGTGGACTAGCTGAATAGCCAATGGTGGACTAGCTAAATAGTCATTGTAGTTACTATAGCGCCCCAAGGTGGTCAGAAGCAGGAACCTTAAGCACTGAGATAGACCCACAAGGCCAAAAAAAGGAGGGGAAAAAAAAACAATGTTTTGCTTTCTAATTAGTCATAGTGAGGTTGAGTTTCCTGGCTGAAATATAAATACATATCTAAGAGGAAGGTTAATACCAGTGAGTTCATGGGCTGCAAGCTTGGAGAATAATATTCTATTCATTCATATACTGCATGTAAGAATTTATAACACATTCACTGAACACCCAAAAATAATGACTGCTCAGCCAAACAAATTGATTGTTATTCCTGGGGCTGGGGTTAGGGTGGAGTAGGGGTAGATAGAAAATATCAATGTAAGTGGTATAATAGATCTCACTGATATTTTATGAATCCAGCTGTCCATAGCAATAGCAATATTTGATATATAAACCACAGCTGAGAACTAAAGCTTTTCCTTTCCCCATTTTCAAGTTCATTGTTTAAGGGAAATATGTATTTATGTCTGCATTTAACTTCTCCATTAAATTTAAAAGAAATTTCATCAAAATGAAAAATGCATGAAAAAATTAAAATATGAATGAGAATATGCAGATTCCAATTTGACACAGTTTCCGTTCTGTTTTAAGCATGGGGCAATTGTCACGTGCGTATATTTATGCTATTTATTTCATGCGTTGGTTGAGTCTCACAGCAAGGGCTGATTTGCTCAAAGTTCCATGGAGTTGATTGAACCAACGAGGAATCACAAAGCTACCATATTTCTGCCCATCTGTCATCAGATTTCAGAATGCTTCCCTAGTTTTAGACTCATTTGATTGTTATTCCTGTTAGTGTTCACACTCATAAAACAGGTTTCCAACAATCGTGTCTTTTCCCTTTTGGTAAATAACAGATATTTGGAAGTTAGAAGAGAGGATCCTTGAGTGTGCATCAGTACTTGAAGGGAAGCACCATGTATGAGAGTTTGAAAACCACAGCTTAGCAATGCTTAACTAAGATTCACACAAAAATACAATGTTAAAATTGAATTCTTTGTATTTTATTTTGCGAAATAATCTCAGCAGAAAGATTCTTACTGTAAAAGGTTGGGGCAAAAACAGATTTGTCTGAGATTATTCTCCCTTTATAGTAAGTCACAGCAATCCAAGAACTTCAATGAGTCGGCAGAATATACTATGATCATGTGGTAAAACTACAAAATTACTTCAGTTCAGCTTTCACTGTGTCAACCAATTACTTGGTGGACTGGGATGGTGGAAGCAGTTATCGCCCAGTGGACTCAGATGACAAATAAATTAGAAATAGAGAAAAGGGGGTAACAGCAGGCAGAGAAAGAGGAAAAGAAAAACAAACAGTAATGAAATGAAAGGAATAACTACACCACTTGAATTTATTTCCCTTTTGAGGGAAGTAACTTAGTTATATGGTCAGTTGAATGACAGATGCTAGCTCATTATCATGCAAATGTATGGTAAATGTACAAACAGGATGTTCTCAAATATGTTGGTCAATTACAGCTGCAGTGATACTGTCACTGTCATCCCATTGAGTAA
Organism: Heterodontus francisci; assembly: GCF_036365525.1. Lineage (NCBI taxonomy): Eukaryota > Metazoa > Chordata > Chondrichthyes > Heterodontiformes > Heterodontidae > Heterodontus > Heterodontus francisci. Next base: position 55,528,162 of record NC_090392.1, on the reverse strand, counting down.
TAAATCAGTAGAACATGTTAAATTAAGTTTCGAACATTATTCAAAGACACTCTGCTGCCAACATTACTATACTTCATAAGTTTGACTCTGAAACATTGAGAGTGGAGATGTACTTCATACAATGACAGATCAAAGTGTTAACCCACCATTTCCTTGACCAGCCTTATTGAATTCATTGAAGCAACTGAAATAATAGTTATGAATTACGCAGTACACACAGTATATTTGGATTTCCAAAAAGCCTTTGATAAGGTAGACTTATGACTAAAGTCAAAATATGTGGAGTCAGGGGAACACATAACAGAATGGATAGCAAGCTGGCTATAAAACAGAAAGCAGAGACTAGAGATTAAAGGTAGTCACTCAGATTGGCAAATGGTGGGAAGTGGTGTTCTGCAACGATCAGTGATTGGACCACCATTGATCACCATTTCCACAAACAATTGGTTTCGGGAATCGGAAGTGCAATTTCAAAATTTGCAGATGGCATCAAATTGGGGATTATATTTATTACAAGGAGTACTGTGAAAAACTATAGGAAGATATTAATGAACATGCAGAACGGCATGTAAATCACCAAATGAACTTTATGATTAGATAAAATAGTGAGGTGGTACATCTTGGTGGGAAGAATAAGTAGGCCACATACTGCTGGAAAGAAGTATTGTCTAAATGGGGTAGAAGAATGTTCTCACCTCATCAGCCTGAATCTAAATCCCGGAGACCTACTGTGTAACTCAATTTCGCAGCAGATTTAACAAACCAAATACTCATGTTTAACTAGGCACATTGCTGTGGTAGAATAATAATGTGCATTAAAATGTGAGGCAGCTGCATTTTATCTCATTCTAATCACATCTAGTACAGAACATTTAACACAGTAGTAACAGAGAAATGATGCCCTGAGGATAGGGTGGTCATGCGGGAGTTAATCTGAATATGTACCACCTAAGGGCCAGTGCTTTGAGAGATTTTCAGCCAACCAACTCTCACGAAAAAGACAAAAAAAATAAATCTAATCATTTTGACTATTAACTATTAGACTTCCCAGTTGCTCAAAAAGTTCAGGAAGTTTACTCTGAGGGTAACTGAATTAGAAAGGCCAAAAAATCTCCACAATTGATTCTCCAGACTGTGCTGTGTTACTCAATCTGAGCCTGGATGACAGGTGGAGTGTTTGAAGCTGCCTCAGTTCCCTAAACTGAAGGAGCAGAGAAAAAGAAATACAAATGGACTTTTTGTGAATACCTAATAAGAACAGGATCGATCTCAACTTGCTCCTCTTCTGAGACAATCCTTTGGGAACAAGGATGACTTTCTTCCAATCCAAGGTTGTGGGTCCTGAGGTGAATCAATAGTCCAATTCTAGATCCGCACACATTGCCACAGGTGGGGCAGATGGTGTTTGGTGAGGCAAGTAAATGGGATGCTCGAATTTCTGAACGCTGCTTCCGTTGTTTGCACTTGGTCGCTGCCTGGGCACGTCGACATTGTTCGAACTGGCTGGCACCTTCGCGGATGCTTCTTCTCTATTTTGGGCAGTCTCGGGCAAGAGATTCCCACGAGTCAGTGGAGATGTCACATTTTTTCAGGGAAGCTTTAAGGACATCCTTATAGCGTTTCCTCTGCCTTTCTGGTAGTCGGTCATTGAGTGGCAGAACAGGTCCAAGAGGATAAGTGGCATATTCCTGTTCTGATGGTTTTCTGACCTATTCTTCCATGTTAACAAAAATAAGTCAATTAACAATGCTGAAGCTTCTGCATAAAGAATGGCTATTCCTGTGAGATATCAGAGAGCGACGAGTATCCATAGACACATCCATACCTGTGCTATGAGTCAATGTTTTCTTGAGAAGAGAAACTGGTGAGAAGGGAAAAAAGTAAATAATTTTCAGGCGAGATGGCAGCATGAACAGTTTATGATGCACTGTTTAAAATGAGAATAAGTTGTAAGCTCATGACAAAAATGAAGCACTAGTTTTGATTTATTGACTGTCTCAAGTACATAAACAATTTATAAACCAACTACAATTTAGACTCCTGTACCCACATCAATACAATGCTGCTGCTTTCGATTTTAGGCTGGAGAAAAAACTCATTCAAATTTAAACAAGCTGCATGTTTGGTTCCGTTTGCCTGTGCTTGGCAGTACATATTTTTAAATATGATTGGTGGGATATTCAGAATCAAGTCATCTCAGTAACTCTTTTCCCACAATTGTTTGTCCAAACCAGATATACTCATTAACAGAGTGCAAGTTTTGAATATAAACTTTCATCATATTGATGCCAGGGAATTAGCCAGGCAGAGCCATTTGCAAGTTCTCTGTCGAAAGAAGCACAAAGACAGCCAATGAACTTTCTTCAGACTGTGCGTAGCCTACACCGCCCAATCCTACAGCATCGTCATTCAGCCTAATGCACTCCAAATCATCGCAACATAGGAAGAGGAATAGGCTATTTAGCTCTGAGCCTGTTCCAGCATTCAATGAAATTGTGGCTGATCTGCAAACTGTTGCTGGAGCAAGGAAATGACTTGTTAAACAGATCAGCCGTGACTGGAAAAAACATATGCATACTAACAGACAGTGCTTGGAGGGACAAAGGGGCTATTCCCTGCTCCAATTTAACCCACAATGGACATTGAGCACCAGGTATTGTGTGTAAGAAAAGACATTCCAGGGTTGACTAAGACAAGAGAATCCACAAACAGACATGGTCACACCAGTTAGTCACATGACTAACCTGCTTGGCAACCTAGGTTTTACTGAATTGTACAAACAGTTTGAACTGAAGACTGTTTTGCTCCTGGAGTGAGAAGACCTCTTCTGTCTGCTCCCATCTCTTTCTCACAAGCCTCTGGACCCACTGAGGACACATGAACCCCAAGAGGGAAAAGTCTCCTACATGGAACAAGGTTTAAGAAGAATATTGGGTCCCAACGGAAATCAAGACCTACTCACCAGTCAAGTACTTTACATCGAGCTCGAAGAACAATAACTAAAACCATCTTCAGATATTGCCTCAAACTTTTCCACTTTATTTCTGCTCTTTTCTGTCTCTATCTGCATGTATCGCCTATGCCTGCTAGCGTGGGCGAGCCAAGTATCCGTAGGGATTTAGCGAATTAGAGTTTAAGTTTAATAAAGTTCAACCTTTTTTCTTTAAATCTAAGAAAAGCTGTTTGGTAGTTTGTTTGCCTTATAATTGGAAGTTAGTGAACAAGGATTCACTAAGGGTGAGCTAAAAAAAACTGTGTTTAAAATTAAACCGTTATGGTAAGACCAAGTGAAGGCTGAAAGGGTACACTAGATCTCTTTCTTACCTGGTCGTAACAGTCACCCATAAAGATTAACCAAGTGCTAGATCATTCCATATAAAAAAGGATGCGAAGAGAATAACAAACCCTAGGTGTCCCTGGCAAACCTGTGTTTGGTTCCTTTCAAAACAACTCCTCTGATCGTGTTAATGTTTTAGATCTGTGACCTTTCATCAGAAACATTCAGAGCCATGCCGGGACTTTTCACTCCTCAGGCCCTGAATTGGTCTTGGGTGTGAACGACACCGCATTGAGACAGGAGGTCCGAACCTAATGGAGTTGCCGGTCAATGAGCAGGCTGGCAGCTCAATGTCCAAGCAGCACCACTGGGAGCGGTAGCCACTGCTGGAACAACCCCCAGCCATTGCAAGGAAGGTGAAGGACGGCCCCGGAAGACAGGTAAATTTTTAGGCCTCGCCGGGGACAATCGGCTGGGTCCCAGTGATGCAAGGACGCTCGGTTGGGGGGGCAGGGCGACCGGTCAGGAGGCTCCCCCCCTCCCCACCAAGCCTGCAAGAAGGCCACCTGGTTTTACCAGATGGGGTTCTTGAGGCTTCTGCCATCCTGCTGCCGAGGGTAAAATACCCTCGGCAGCAGGAGGAGGCCCTTAAGTGCCAGTTAATTGAGCGGGTGGGCCATTTCCTTGCCGCCGCCATGCGTACCATTTTAGCGGGGGCGGGAGGGGATGGTGAACGGTCCCCCTCCCCGCCTCCCACTCAATTTTACACTCCCCGCCCCCCCCCCACCAGCCACCAGCCCACTCATTTGCGGACCGTAAAATTCTGGCTGTTAACTCTGTTTCTCTCCACACAGAAGCTGTCATGCCTGAATATTTCCAGCACTTTCTGTTCTCATTTCAGAGTTCCAGCAGTATTTTGATCTTATTCCTCAGATAGTCTGTCTGACTGTTATCAGTCAGCTGGTTTGAATATCTTAAGAAAATTAATTGCAATTTCCAAGAAATATGGTCAGATGAACTTGGCCCCTGAAGTAATTCGAAACACAAGGAAACATCGTTCATTATTTACAAGCTATTTATGAAGCGTTAGCTTATTTTTTGGAATTATAATCTTATTATTCTGTCCACTTGGTGAGATAGTGGAATGATGGGTCTCCTGTGAATATTTAGTTTATATTATAGCCAAAATTTTATGTCGAAGTGGGAGCCCCGCCCACTGGCAAAATGTCAGAGGTAAGCCTACTTACACTGGCCGCTAAATTGGCCTCGGACAGGACTTCTGCCCTCTGAGGCAGGAGGTCCCACCTCCAATAGCTGCCAGTCATTCAATGGGCTGGGAGCTCTTCAGTCCTAGCAGTGCTGTTGGAGGTGTGGGGTGGTTGGTTTTTTGGGGGGGCGGGAGGTGAGGTGCTCCAGTGGTGACAGCTTGTGCTGTGGGGGTGCCTTCGATCAGGAAGCCCCTCATCCCAGCGAGCAAGGAGGCCACCGGGTTTAACTGGGTGGCCTTCTCAGCTGGCCAAGTGCCTGTCTGCCTCTGGTCACATCCCAGCGGCAGTGGGAGGAGGCTCTTAAGTGGTAATTAATTGGCCACTGAAGGGCCTTAATTGGCCTGGGGTAGACAGGCCATTTGTCACCTCCACCACTGCTCGTAAAATTGCAAGGGGGCAGGAAAGAGACAGGAACAGCACCCCCCTCACTCTCAAGTTTAAGCCCACCCACTCCCTGCCTCTAGCCTGTTCCCAGGTGGAAGGGGGTGCATAAAAGTCCGGCCTAACGTCTGTTGATGTGCTTGTTCAAAATTTATTCAAGTTGTTTTTTTTAAAAATAAGGTCCAATGTGATGCTTGACCACTTTTGCAGATTAGAATGAGATCTTTTGGAAGCCTAAGTCCAGTAGGCAAGTCCAATGCAATCAGACCTGTAGCCAGACAAGGTTTTTCTTGTGTGGACTAATTAATACAGAATTATCTGCACTAATGACAGTGTTCCTGATCCTGGGTCTAGTTATCTCACTCCATCCTGAATGTGCATCCAAACAAAATGCCGTGTTCACCTCTATGGAGCATCCCCACGCAACTTGAGACCAAAATAAATATCACTGGTGTGCAAAAGGTGCAATGCCATAAAACAAAATGTTCACATCCATTTAAAAACCCCTATCTTCACCCAGCATGGCTGTAGAGATAGTATAACATGAACCTGAAACTTGAGGTACAGGAGGAGCAATGTAAATTAAGGTTCCCATCTGTCAATTGCATTCAGTGATCTGTGCTGGAAAACGTTTATACACGAGCAGTTGGTGATGCCAGGATTCACTCCAGGTATAAAGAAACAAAAGAAGTTGTATTTATACAGCACATTTCATGACCACAGGATTTCCTTCAGTAATGTACAGCCAATTAAGTTCTTTAGAAGTGTCGTCTCTGTTGTAATTTCTGCAACGCAGCAGTCAACTTGTGCACAGCAAGATCCCACGAACAGTCCTGTAATAATGATCAGATAATCTGGTTTAATGGTGCTCCATTGAGGGATGAATATTGGCCTGGAAATGGGATCTTTCTCATCCACCCGAGATTATAGATGCGGCCTCGGATCAATGTCTGAAAGATGGCATCTCTGTCAATGCAGCACTTACTCAGTACTGCATTGCAATGTCAGCCGAGATCTTTTGCTCAAATCACTGGACAAGGACTTGAACCCAGCTAACAGACGCACTGTAGTAAAGTAGCCGAGTGATACTTGTATGAAGGATGTGGTATATACTGAAGGCTGCCATTGCACCCCAGTATGAATCAGTATTTTCTGAAGATTGAGCAATAACTGGGGGTGAAACAAAACAAAGCTATACTCACCTCACGCATCATCACCATTATCCTGTATATTAACAGGTGGCTGTAAGAAAGCACGACACAAATTTACAAACTTATCAGCAGGGCTGGCACAAGCATTGGTGATGCTGCTCTTCGTCCCAGTAGCTCTGAAAAGATAGACAGCTCCTTGATCTCTGGAAGCAGTCAAGTGAAAACTGGGATGGAGAAGCAAACAGAATTTGGGGAATCAACCTCATCCTAGAACCAGCAATAAAAGCTGCTCTATCCAATAGATCATTTAAAAATTTGAAAAGCACTGACCAAAATTAATCCTCCTTCCACTAATATACAGTTGGCAACAATGGCTGTGAACAAATAAGAGCGTCAAACAATTGCAAGAATAAAGCTTCAACATTTAATCAGTGAGCCAAACCACCATGGAAGATTACAGCCTTTAGGATAGTTTGGTTATTTCAGTGCTTTGCCTCCTCCATTGGAGGTTACATCTCCACTTGCACCATCAGCTACTTATTGCCATCATTAAGATCTGTTGTGCACACCTTCTACATGAAAGAATGTAACATGGAAGAGTATTTTACAATGATGAGGACGTTGGACATGATTTATGTTTATTCCCTTGCTCTTGAATTATGCCCAATGTTCTGAAAATGCTGACTCGTGCTGGAGGACAATGGTTACCTTCATGAGAAGGCCAGATTATTCATTCTTCATACAAGTATCAATAGGCTATCGCTGAAAATAGAGACATTTTGTCAAAGCTTTTCGTCTTGCACTCATCAGGACAAATCGCAAGAATACCAATGCAAGGGAAAGCAACAAAGTTATACTGTATGAGAAGAGAGTGCTGATCAGTTGGCAAGTGGACTCTGATTGGTAGAGGCATTGCCATGGAGAATGTACCAGTTTATGGCAACTGACAGTTAACTGCCAAGCTTTGTTTTAAATTTAAACCAGGCAGCTTGACTCTGATTGGTCAAGGCATTGCCCTGAGAAATGAACCAGTGAATGGCTGTCACTTATTTTGTTCAGCTGAAACATGCACAATGTGTGTACATGTTCTTTCTGTCTGCAAAGAACAGGGTCCTGTGTACTAATATATGTAGCTTCCAGTACACGCAAAATTATTAACTACAGTACCTCAGCTCTTAATATACTTCAACACATTTTCATAACACAAGTTACGTTACTTCCGCTTCACTCTTATGGACATTGTTTTTGGATGTTGAGATCAGAGCCAGCTCCAAGGAGAGCATAGTTCAGGTCAATTTCAGATTTCAATTGAGAAAAATATTAAGTCAGTTCAGTTTGAATTCAGATGCCTGGTTGTGTCCTCCAAATGGAACAAGGAAAAAATGTCTTTCATGCTTGAGTGGCAATTTGTCCTCCTTTTTGCGCAAGATGTTCCTTAAAAATGGGCAGCAACTGTTGAGATGAAACAATTCCTTCAAGAGGTACATGCTCTTCCTTTCTCCAAGGTGTATTTTTGAGTATGCATTATTTCTTGCTGATGGATTGACAAGGTCACCGGGGAGGGACGAGGAGTATATACCAGATCGGCTTGGCAGTATGGTGGAAAAGGTACAACGGCTCAGCTGCAGTTATGGTCTGCCCCTATTCAAGAAACACCTTCTGTAACCAGGTCCAAGTTTGGTTTTCCAATTGACACAGAAAACACCTTTACAAAAGATGTAATCTGACAGCCCATTTCCATTATCTGTTGCTTTATATTCAGTGATTTAATGAAAAATCTCAAAACAGCCGAACAAAGTTATGGTAAAAAGGAATAAAAATTACAACTAGGTTCAGCAAAACCTGATGATCAGATGATTCTGGAAATTATACCATGGTACAATTTCAACGCTTAAACAGCTGGACTTTACAACTCCAATTTACATGCCAGATGACAGCGTGGATTAAATCCACACAGTACATCCTTACTCATCTTCCTCAATGTCAGGCACCTATAAACTTTGTGTTTTGTACAATCTTCTATTCGATGTTTCCCTCTTCATCAACGTCAGACTCATTTACGGCTGAACTGTGAACCAACACAGAGACAAGATTCTGCAGATTCTGCAACTGACACTACTAAACACTATGAAATAAAAATAAAAGCAGAAAATGCTGGAAATACTCAGCAGGTCTAGCAGCATTTGTGGGTGAACAGAATTAACATTTCTAAACTTTCTAATGAAAGGTCATCAACCTGAAACGTTAACTCTGCTTCTCTCTCCACAGATGCTGTCTGATCTGCTAAGTATTTCCAGCATTTTCTGACTGTATTTGATTTCCAACATCTGCACAAGTTTGCTTTTGTACTATAGAATACAAATCCATTTGGACCACTTGTTATTTTTCCATAACTAAGTAACATCCAACAGGAATGAATATTAGCTCATATGCAACCAATGCTGTCAGGTTTTAATCAATTCCTGATTGTCATGTATATAAAGACGTTGGAATTATCTTTGGTTCTATTTCCTGTATTAAATTTTCTCTTACCCTCAAATATCTTTCACCACCGTCTCAAATATTTTTCATCAGTTTCTCTGTCACTCACTCCATTTTCCTCCACCATGCACTTTGCTGGGATTATCCTCTGCCACTGACTCTTCCCCACCACCTCTCTAAGCAGTGCTGCTGTGCACAATCAGAATACTTACAGATGCAGGCCATTCGGCCCATCGAGTCCCTGCCAGTTGTCTGCAAGAGCAATCTAGCTAGTTCTACTCCCCTGCTATTAAAGATCAGCTTTAATGGGTCTGCAAATGAAACCCAACCCGAGACCGACAGAACCACATCCGATCCGAGCACGACTCAGCCCGAGTCCTTTCACTTTTTCCCATGCGCGACCCAACCATCAGTTAACCTATCTTCCGTTTTTCACTTTGTTGCTTATCTGCACAAGCTTACAAAAACTGTAACTAAACAACCTTTCAAGTCCAAAAAGTACATTAACATTGGAGCTACGTACCGGAGGTGGTGATAAAGTGTGTCCGACCTGACCCGAGCCCGAATGTCGGACCTGGAAGAGTGAGCCGACCCGAATCCGACACGTCGTCGGGTCCGGGTCAGGTAGCCATGCTCTACCTGCCATTTCCCCATAGCCCTGTATTTTGCTTTCTTTTTAGGGACTTATCCAATTTCTTTTTGAAAGCCCTGATTGAATCCGCCTCCAACACACTGTCAGCTACCGCGATCCAGATCTAAACCACTTGCTGCATAAAAAAAGTTTTTCCTCATCTCACCATTGGTTCTTTTGCCAATCACCTTAAATCATGTCCTCTAGTTCTTGACCTGTCCACCAATGGGGACAGTTTCTTGCCATCTACTCTGTCTTGGCACCTCATGATTTTGAACACTTCTGTCAAATCTCTTCTGAACCTTCTCTTCTCCAAGGAGCAAATCAAGCTTCTCCAATTTATGCACATAACTGAAGTCCCTCATCCCCAGAACAATTCTTGTAAATCTTTTCTGCACCATCTCTAATGCCTTCACATCCATCTAAAGTGCGGTGCCCAGAATTTGGCACAGTATTCAAGTTGAGACTGAACGATTGCTTTATAAAGGTTCATCATAACCTCCTCACTTTTGTTTGCACTGCCTTTATTTATACAGTCAATGCTGTAAGTTTTTAAGCAATTCATGATATCAGATATCAATCCCTGCTCCCGTATGCCTTTTTAACCACTTTCTCAACCTGCCCTGCTACCTTCAATGATTTGTGCACATATACCCTCAGCTCTCTGTTGTTGCACTCTCTTTAGAATTGTACCCTTCATTTTATATTGTTTCTCCTTGTTCTTCCTACCAAAATGTACCATTTTACACTTCTCTGCATTAAATTTCATCTGCCACATGGCCACCCATTCCTTCTGCCTGTCTATGAAGGTGTGTTTGAAGGTGGAGCTTACTCATTCATTTACTTTCCCCCACCCCTGTGGCAATAGGAGAGGCCCTACATCAGCTACAGATATTAAGCAGCTCAGTCCAAGTCTGAACACGTTTAAGCAATAAGTAATGACAGATGGGCCTTCATCAGATCACCTTGAATTTTAAAATCAGTTACCAGTACAGCTTGAAAATTGATCTGGTCACAGTGAAAAATATTTTTATATTGAATCTGCTCAGTAGTCTGGAAAATATTGAATATTGAATTTAAAAACAAAACACTGGTGTGTAAAGTGATACACACATGCAATGGTATCTTATTTATGGTTAAGCACTTTGAGATGTTCAGACATGATGAATTGCTTTTGAAGCACAAATATCAAATAATAGCTTTACAAGTTGTCACAGTGGTAGGACTCTCAGTTCTGATCCACAAAGTCTACATTGGTACCAAAACATGATGTTAATACATTATTGATGCAGTCACTCTCAACCCTTTATCACCTATTGGCTCTGCATAGGTGGTTGGAGGTATTTTGTCTGCTCGCAACTCTTCAGGACAGTATGGCATACAGTACTCAAAAAATGTTAGCCATAGCTCAGTGTTATCACTCTCACCTTTGAGGTAGAATGTCCTGGGTTTAAATCCCACTGCGGTGACTGCGGCACATAATGTAGGCTGGCATTCCAGTGCAGTATTGAGGGAGTGCTGCACAGTTGGAAATGCCGACTTTTGGATGAAACATTAAACACAACTCCTCTCAAGTAGATGTAAAAGATCCCATGGCAGCATTCAAAGAGCAGGGGAGTCCTGGACAATAATCCCTGAACCAACAGCATTAAAATGATTATCTGGTCATTATGTCATTGCTGTTTGTGGGATCTTACGGTATGCATAATGGCTGTCACATTTCCCTCCAATATAACAGTGACTCCACTTCAAAAGCAATTTTTTGTCTGTAATGTGTTCTGGGATGTTCTGAGGTCAGGAAAGGCACTGTATCAGTGCATGCCCTTTCTTTCTTGTGTGACAGGCTTCCTGTGCTAATCACATCCATCACCAGCAATGGAAATGAATGACCAGGTAGGGTTTTTCCAGTGGTGTTGATTCGAAGAGGAAGGTTGGCCAAGTAACCCTGACTTTCTTTGAATAATGCAATACATTGTTTAATTTTCACCTGAATTGCCCAAGCAGTGGGCAGAGGCCAAGGTTTCATGTGTTATTTGAAGGATGCTGACGCCAACAATGCCTCAGCAGGAACAGCACTACCTACTGATTCAGGTTTACACACTGGTCTTGCATCTCCATAGGTGCACTTATTAAACTTAAGTAGAGGTTTTCAGGTAGTTCACTTGTCTGTCTTCTGTACCCGGTCTCAAGGGATGGAAGGAGGATACAGCAGAACAATTAATTTGCATGTTTATTGCACCTTACACTTAGTGGAATATCCCAAGGTGCTTCACGGGAGCGTAATCAGCCGAAACCTGAGACAAAACAAGTTTTTCTTCCCAAGAGCGATGCATTTTATGACTTAATCATCCAAGTTTCTGAATTAGTTAAGGGTATTAGAATTGCACTATTCTTTGTTTAATATATTGTTACTTGGTTTATCAATACAGGAATGTGTCACCACAGGTGCAATCATGACTCCATGGCTGGAATTTTACGTCACTCCGAGCCGGATGGTGGCAGGGGGTGTGATGTAAAATGGAGCGGGAGGCTGTCCCGACCCACTCCCGCCTCCACCCCCCACCCCCCCACCTTTACGTAGGGCGGCGTCGGGGGAGCAAAAATCGGCCTGCCTGCCCCAGGCCAATCAAGGCCCTTAAGTGACCACTTAACGGCCTTCGCCCGTCTCCACACGGATTTTATGATGCCCGATGGAGAGCTGCCCCCACTATCCCAACTACCCCGAAGACCCAACACGACCCCTCCCCCCCGCAAACAACCACCCTTGCTTTGCCGGGGTCCGACCGATTACCCCCGGCGAGGCAACCAAAACGTACCTTATTTCCCGGCTCCCAGGCATCTTGTCTTCATGCTGGGCTGTAGTCCCAGCAGTGGCCACCGCTCCCAGTGGCGCTGCTGGGACTAAGAGCTGCCGGCCCGGTGATTGGCTGGTAGCTCAATGAGGTGGGACTTCCTCCCTCAAGCGGGCGGAAGTCCCGCCTTGAAACAATTAAAGCCTGGGAACCCGCGAATTCCGGAACGGATCCCCAGGCGAGGTGAAGTGGGTTCGCCACTGACCTTTACGTCGGAGGCTGGCTCCTGTCTGCCCACAGTAAAATTTCAGCCCATATAGGAACATTTTCCTCCATCAGAAGAGAAAGGTGACAATTACAGGCTCTCACCTTAAAGGAACCACAATTACAGGGGAAAAAGGTGCTCCAATATTACATCCTAGTATTTCTACTGAAGTGTGCGCTGCACTTCTGCTCCTTTTCATTTCTGTCTCTGACGTTATCCAGTAAGTTGGAAGCAAATAACTATCAAAAAAGTTATTGAATAACAACTTCTGTTTTGTTGTTGAAACATATCAAGAACCATGACCCTGATGGAGCTTTCCACTTTCACAATAATATTTGTAGAACCTCTCTCCCCTGCCCTCCACTCCACATAAAAAGAACTATAGTGCAAACAGTTAATTAGCCAAGCAGATTTGGCTGCACCACATATCTAATTCAAAAGTGGCTGTGATGGTAAATTAACTAAAATTTCTAATGGCCAATATATTCAAAAATAATGTGACCTATCCTGCCCACACACTTAGTGAGTTCAGCATCATTGTGCAGCTGTTTCAGCTCATCTATTCAGCACATGACACCAGCTTCAGGCTGCAAGCATCTTTAATGGACCAGATATACAGTCATTGCATTAGATGTATGGTCAGATTCCACAAGAAGTGAAATTAATGTACCATATTTGACATCTTCCCAATAGAAGGCTGTGGAGATGTTGATCTTGTACCTGTCTTTGATGACTGGAAGCTATAAATATATTCACTTTTTAGTCCATAGAACACATCAATGTGTTCAAGCATCACTCCACTTCCACATCACTACAAATATTAACATGCAATCACAGTTTGAATAGAAGTGAGCTGTATGCGAAGGACTCGCAAAGGCACAGGATACAGAGCTAGCAGTTCAACTCAGGTCTTCCAATGTTTTGGAGATTGGATCTGTGATATTATGAAAGACAGCAGTTCTTCATGCTTGAGGAAAATAATCAGCAGCCATATTTGCCCCCCATTCCAGCTGCCATACCTTTACACATCACTTGCTTTCAACCTTTCAGCTCTGCACTCAGGACATGAGCTCTGCAACTGCACATACATTTTTGATTTGTATGGTAAACCTTTTAATTTCTAGTACGTCACATGTGAAATAATATTTTTGTTGTATATGTGAATCATAACAGCCCAAGAGAAACACTAATGATATATGGACTGGATGCTGTCTTTTAGTGTCATCTAACATTTTGCTGAGACTTGGGTTTTATTGAACTATTATTCCATTAAATCCAACCTGAGGGCAGCTTTTGGAGAAAATCATTCTGGACAGGTCTCACTGTCGTATAAATGCAAATTAAGCAGCATTAAAACCTGAAAGCAAAGCCAAAAATGGTATTGAAATGCCACGTACAAATTGGAAGTCAAAGATAATTGCATCCCTCGCTCTGCTTCCTACTGGTAGTTCACTGAATCCCACATCAATTCTCATTCACTTTTATTGGTTCAATGATGATTTATGTTTTACTCTGCTGTTTTTGCTCTACTGCCGTTCTTAACCTTTCATCTCACTTCCTTCCTCCAACTCCATTATGGTTCAGTGGGTAGCACTGTCACCTCCGAGTCCGAAGGTTGTGGGTTCAAGTCATTCTCCAGAGACTTCAGCACAAAAATCAAAACTGACACTCTGTGCAGTACTGAGAGTGTGCTGCATGTTTGAAATGCTGCCTCTTAATGAAATGTTAAAGCAATACCCCAACTCTCTCTCAGGTGGCTGTAAAAGATCCCATGGCATTATTTCCAAGAAGAGCAGGGAAGCACTCATGAGTGTCCTGACCAATACTTTTCCCTCAATTTACATCACTAAAAGACATATTATCTTGCAATTTGTGGGAGCTTGCTGTGCGCACATTGGCTGCCACATTTCCAACATAACAGTGACCACAATTTAAATACATTTCATTGGCTGTAAAGCACTTTGCGATGTCCTAAGGTCATGAATGGCGCTATATAAATACAAGTCTTGCTGTTTTTCTTTTAACTCATGCTGTATTTTGCTGTTGCGCATTATCTGTTTATTAACCAGCGTATTCCTTGGTTTTTCAGGTTTTTTTTCCTTTAAAATCTGCATTCCTATCATAACCATTCTTTTTCCCCACAAGAGCTCATGTTGCTATCGATCCATATCTTCACAAACAATCAAAACGAGTTGTCGATAAATAGAATTCAGCTAGCTCGTCAGCTTTAAGTGAGCCACCTCACACGCACTCATGAAGATCAGGTATGTGGATAAAAGGCCAAGAAAACATAATTTTTTATGAAAATATAATATGAAACAAGATTATAGCAAGTGTGAGCGAGCAGACTGGGTCTGACTTCACATCTAATGCATACATAAGAACATTGACTGAAGGAAGTGTTTTGACATGAATGGTCACCTGTCTGCTCAAACTCTCTAACTTTAATCAGTGCCTTATTGAGACAGTGTTCAGATCAATGGGTATCCAGTTCACCATCTTAAAAATCCTTTAATACTTCAACATACTTCAGTTTTTAATTTCAAAATGTCTAACTAATATAATGAGCTTCTGGGATGATGAAATATGGAGTCATGTCTTTGACATAGCATGTACTTCTCCAATAACGAGCTTCGTACCAATCCACTTTAGCTTCAAGTGGCGGGGCATCTTTTTTTATAGCCAACATTTTGTCAAATATCTGTTGGGGGAACAAAGTTAAAATGCAGAGCAAAAAATCTTCTCAATTGTCACAGCAACCTCTCTGTTCCTGACACTGCAACAATTCAGCTTATTTTATTCATCCCATTTTAAATTCCTCCTTTTATCTAATTGTAAGAGTGAGACGAAGACAGATGCAGCAATTTCAATGCCGCTGCAGATAATTCTCATCCTGATCCTTGCATCCTGTTTCAAACCCATGGTGAAAATACTTACCGAGCAATTACATATTTAATGCAGCACAAAACAATTTCAACGATAGTGACTCACTCAGCAATTCCTAGTCACACCACTGCTCAACTTCCGTTAAACAGGTTGAATATGTTGACCAACTCCTTTACATAAAGCTGTTCGACCCCTAATTTCTAAATTAATCCACAATGGAATGGTTTCTACAATCACTTTTTCATCGAAGTTTTTAAACTATTTCTTCTGCCTCTTTGCTTGTGCATGCACTTCAATTGTCATTTATGACTGCAGAATATCCAAATTTTAAGGAATACATCACACCACAAGTTTTAATTCTGTAGCACGATTTTAAAGTAACACTTTGCTTCAGCAATTTTTGTACAATAGATATCTTCAAACACTGATCCATTAAAGTTGAATTATTTCAAAAGCAAAGCTGGTGAAACTTCTTAAGGTTCGACAACCTGCTTAAAGGTCACATGGAAAGGCTTCATTATCCTGCAACAGCCGAAAACATGGCTGTTCAAATTCTGCAGTCACCATCAAATTAACTGTAGGAATAATTAATCAAGCATAAAGTGCCTTAATTAGACAAGAATGAAATTACACAGAGTCCTTACAACAAGTACAATACTGCAATTTTAGCAAGTGCAAGTTAAACTCTAAGCCTGCAAGTAACCTTGAGATAAGGGTTTGGATGGTGTGAAACCCTGGATAAACACAGCATAATCTCTTCAAATATTTGAGTGGTGCTGTCTGGAACACCAAGGACGAGCACTACACAGTACCAAGGGTGGCTCTCACTGACTACTGGGATCCAGTTCTCGCACAGTCCATTGTAGGTAAGCATTGTGAAGGTCACAAAGCTCTGCCCAGGTTAACAAGGGAAATGAAACAAATAGCACTGTATTTCTTCAATTACCTCCGAGCTCAAATATACTGTCGAATGAAAAAGTCTGATCACTAATAGTAAATCTATACTCTTCTAGAATATCAACACTTATTTTGTTGTGATAAATTTGATGATTTAGAAATTATGGCTGGAATTTTACCTGTTCTGGCAGGTCTGCAGTCCAGGAGGCGGAAGCGGGTGCCGAAGTTGCTCCCGCGCTTAGCTGCCACCCCAATCGAGTGTTAACTGTCCAATTAGAGTCTCTGCGGCACATAACTGTTTGAAATAGGTGCGCACGGGCAGAAAGGGGAGCGTCGACAGGGCGGGGCTAGAGTCTGAAGAAGGTGCTGAAAGCCATTTAAAAGGGCCTTCTGGACCATCAGTGGCTCTCAGAGGCCTGCTTTCATCATGGAGGATAGTTGTAGGAGCAAGAGCTTAACACTAGGCATATACCTGGCTGAAGGGGAAAGGAGGGTCATTGCAATTAAACGGGCGACCCAGTCAATTTCCAGAAATCTACCAGAACCCACTTGCGGCAATGTCAGAGAGAGCCAACTGCATGGCCCCAAGGTTCACAGAACACTCCCTGCATGACCTCTTCCAGGCGACTGAGGGAAGGTGGGAGGTCCTCTTCCCACCAGACAGGAGGAGGAGGCCTCCCCTGGTCACCAAGAAGACATGGTTAGAGGTTGCAGTGGAGGTCAGCAGCCGCGGGATTGTGAGGAGGACATGACTCCAGTGCCGCAAGCAGGTCAACAACCTTCCCTGCTCTGCCAGGGTAAGGGGCATGTCTCAGTCATCATTGCTTTGTACTTATACGGGAGGGTTACCAGGTGTTGATACTGCAAAGTCAAAGCCATCCATTTGGAGTAAACGGCTGCAGCCCTGTCATGAGCCAGATGCTGGGCACAACTGAGATGCACAATGGTCCAGAAGTAAGCCAACCGTGCACTTCAATGGCAATTGTCCCAGAGGCAGCAGCAGCAGAAGGGATGAGTGGGTGCTCCTTCAAGTCAAGTAACTGAACTGACTGCCATGTGTTTCCACAGGAGAAGACAGCCCAGAATGCCAGAGAGAGAGCACAGACCAGTGGCAGTGTTGCCAATATTGCAATTCTCACAAGTGTGGAGGAGGAGGCATTGCTGCTTGCTGGGCAGGACGGAGGACGCTCAGTTGCAGATGGTGAGGCTGGAGTATCTGGCCAGGAGGTTGAGCTCCCCAGAGTGCCGGCGGGGTGGGGAGGGGGGTGCAGTTTGGCTCAAGCAATGAAGGTTGCTTGCAAGTTCCAAGTCATACATATACGGCCACTCTGCAGTCATTGACATGTCCTTCAGTCCGGAGTGTCGCTCACACCTGATCATTCTGGTTTCCCCTCAGGTGAAACACAGAAGTGGCTAGGCAACTTCTCCGGGGCACATCTGTCCACCTCTGAGGAGGTGGATGGGACCTCAGAGGGTGCAGCATCACGTCCTTTCCCTGCACCAAGCACCAGCTCAGAAACAGTCACCTCAGTTAGGCTGGTTGCATCTTCGGATTTGTGGCCACAACCTGGTGCCAGCACCGCACAAGTGCAAGACCAGCTGCCAGAGGCAGTATCGGCTGAAGCCTCTGACACTCAGAGGACTGTGGGAGGCCAGGCCAGTGCTGAGCCCCTTGCTGTTGATGAGCCTCTGAGGGCATCCATTCGGTGGGAGATGCTGCAGGTTCAGTGTGAGGTGTGTGGAGATCTGGTAGAGTTACAGAGACGATGTGTGTTCTGGACTTTGGAGATCTCCATGAGTTCCGCACAGTCTCTGTCATCTGTGCAACTGGCTTCCTCCATTGAAAGATTAGTGGCTGCAGTGGGGGGCCCAATCCTGCAGGCCCTGCAAACCTTCACGGAGAAAGTGAGCTCCATGCAGCAGTGCCGCATGAGCTGTCGACGAAGCTCCTACAACATCCAACAGCTGCTCAACCCTCTAAGGTCAGCAGGGAGGCCCAATTGAACCTCATGAGGGCACAGGATCAACAGCTGCATGCATCTGATGCGTACAGTGGCTCCCTGCCCCCTTTGCCAGTGACATTAACACCTCAGAATCCCAGAGTGACAGAGGGTGGTCCTGAGACTGCTCAGGGTCACAACATGCCGGGGCCCTCACGGCCTGGAGCAGTCAGAGGACGCTTGCCAAGGTCATCCCAAGCCACAGGGCATCCTGAACAGCCACCTGCCTCTGCTGTGGCTGACAGCAAGGGGTTGTCAACAGACGTGAGCACTCACAAACTTTTGAAGAAATCATATTAACTGTATTTCGGATCACTGGTGCCATTTTGAATTATTTATTTGTTGTTCGACAAAACTTATTAAATTTCTCATTTGGCTTTTTTCATCTGTTTCAATTCAATGATGTATTAGGCAGTCTTTTTGTTCTGCATGAGATGGAGACTTGGGGGAGGTGCCACATTGGGCCATGTTGTGTTTGAGGGAAAGGTGGATGATTGCAGCTGAGATTAACATCAGGTGAGTGTTTTTGTGCTTCAAGCTGATGTGAATGCTTGAATTCAGATTGGCACGTCAGTCACTGGCACACTACATGGGTCAGGAGCCTCCAATCAGGAGAAATGCCTGAGTATTAGAGCCTCCCGAGCCTCCCTCGCACTCAACTCCTGCAAACCTCCAACTCCTTCCCCCCGACTTTCAGGTGGCTGTGCCCCTCCTCCTTCTCCTTAACCCTTTCACCCTCTTCGTCTGAGGATGCCTCAGGCTGAACAATGTTCTCCCCCATCTGCAGCACCAGGTTATATAAGGTAGAGCAGGCAACAGCAATGCGAGATACCCTAGCTGGCGAATACTGAAGGGCACCACTTGAGCGATCCAGGCACCTAAATCTCATCTTCAGAAGACCTATGATCTGCTCAATGGTGACTCTGGTGTTCACATGGCTCACATTGTACCGTTCCTCTGCCTCATTCCATGGGTTCCTCAATGGTGTCATCAGCCATGTCTTCAGCAGGTAACCCCTGTTACCAAGTATCCATCCCTGCAGGCACTCGGGCGGGGGGCGCTGAATAGTGCTGGCATCTGGGAGTTCTGGAGAATGCATGTGTCGTGACTGCTTCCTGGATAATGAGCATACACCTGCAATATAGTCTTACGGTGGTCACAGACAAGTTGCACATTCATTGAGTGAAACCCCTTTCGATTAATGAAGGCCCCTAACAGACCTGCAGGTGCTCTATGACCACTTGTGTACAGTCAATCACGCCGTGGACCACAGGGAACCCTGCGATGGCACGAAAGCCTCTGGCTCTCTCAGCCTGAATGGCAGACTCTGTTTGGAACTTGATGAACTGGTTGGCACACCTGAATATGGCATCAGTTACCACCTTGATGCAGTGTTGCACTGATGACTGGGCAATTCTGCACGTCTCCTGCCGAAGCCTAGAAGCCTGACGCGTAGAAGCTCAGAGCGACTGAGCTTTAGTGTGACCGGCATTGAATGGCCACCCACGCAGTTGGAAGCGACCACCACTGCCATCATCTCACAGAGATGTGACAGTCTCTCAGGACAGGCACAGTCTTCTTCGGCACTGGCGCTCTGACATCTGCAGAAAGCTCAACCGCGGGCGGTACACCCTGCCTACTGGGTAGACTAGTCTCCTCACAGATGGTTGCTCCCAATGCACTCTGTGACCTTCTGCCCCTCCCGCATTACCAGGCTGCATTTGTCCAGCAGGTCACTGAT
The DNA here is from genome assembly GCF_036365525.1 of Heterodontus francisci. Taxonomy (NCBI): domain Eukaryota; kingdom Metazoa; phylum Chordata; class Chondrichthyes; order Heterodontiformes; family Heterodontidae; genus Heterodontus; species Heterodontus francisci. The sequence goes on along the minus strand of NC_090392.1, from coordinate 55,508,392 downwards.
TTCCCTGGCCAATTGTCCTCCTGTCCCTCCTTGTGGCGTTCGCTTACTTGCTAGAGGAGCCGCCTCCAGAGTGGACAATGCCCCTGGCTGCAGTGTCCCAAAGATGTAAAGAGAACAGCTATTTGCTGCCTACTGCAAGGACAGGCACCTGCAACCCCTTCCCCTGCACAGAATTAATCACTGATGCTGGGCCCCTACCAGGAGTTTAACTCACTCAGGTGAACCCTGGAGAGCCAACAATATCAGTCCCGACCTTGCAATCAACTCAGAAATCAAACGGAAAGAAATGAAAACTCCAGTACCACCAACTCCTTCACAGTCACACTCGTTGCTGCTCTTTTAAAGCTGCCGGGTTCCCGTCCCCCGACACCCCCCCCGACCCCCACCCCACCCCCCCCCCACCCCCGCCCCCGCCCCATGACCCGTTTTCCAAATGTAAAATTTAATGACCGATGTAAAATGGCTGGCAATTGCCTTTTCAACTACTTCAATTGGCCCTTAATTGATGTAAATCAAATGGCAAGCGGCACCTCTCTCTCGCCCACCCTGCATAAGACTGGGATTGGGCATAATGACGTCGGGGACCCAACCCGACATCAATGCCTGCCAACTTTTGGTTCGGCCTCATCGGAGGACACCCAATTTGAGCAAGTAAAATTCCAGCCGATGTCACATTGTATTCCAGTCCAGCCCATTTGTCCTTTTGCCTCATTCCATGCTTCCAGCAAGACTACAATTTCCATGAGCAGACTGCGTCCCTTAGGATTTGTACAAGTTAACATAGCAGGATCCAAGTAATCAATCATTAACTTCTAGCCATGGCAAGGTCCCTATTAAGAGTAAATGGAGTGACTACAATTTTCTCAAGGCACCCAAGGCCAGACAAACATGCACAAGCGAAACCACGGGGTCAAATTTCACGGAATCACAGAAATGTATTTACAGATAAAGTAATATGCAGAAGCAGAGAGGGTGATGGGAAAGAAAATGGAAAGAGAGAAAGATGCAGAGACAAAGCCAGATGCACAGGAGCAGAATAAACAAATAACAGCATTAATTTCTACTAGGCTCTGGCAGAAGATCTGTGGAAACCCCAGAGAAGAGTGTTTAAGTTATTTCTCTTAGGGTTTCATGATCGCATCCGTTCAAAAGAATCCTTGTGGAGCTTCCACCCCTTATACAAAAAAATTGTGATTTTAAATCATCAGACCAGTCCAAAATCCTTAGTTTATTCCAGTTGGTTTCTGAACATACAGTCTTTTCTGGTAGCTTACTGGGAATTAACTCCTCACATATAGAGCAGCAATTGTTTAAAGAAACAACTTCTTATTAGTCTTTTTGAAAAAGAAGTTACATAAATATTGTTAACAGAGTTTATGAGCAGTTTGTTTTTAGACATGGAGCAGCAGGTGGAAAATAAGTTTCAATCACATGCTTGTAAGTGCATAAAATACCCCCCGTCCCTCAAAGAATAATTAAATTAACTTAGGATCAAAAGTTTACTGAAGCATCAACTCAGCCACATTATTGTCACTTGTCCTGAAGATATACCAAGGAAGCACTTCGACTCCATTTAAGGGTATCAGAATTTTTAATGTGGAATACATGTGCCAATGTTTTCTTTAGTATTCACTAAGACCGTCTATTTACACCACCTCCGTAACATTACCCATCTTGACCCCTGTCTCAGCTCATCTGCTGCTAAAACCCTCATTCATGCCTTTGTTACCACCAGATTTGATCATTCCAATGCACTCCTGGCTGGTCTCCCACATTCTACCCTCTGTAAATCCTAAACTCTGCTGCCCGTGTCTCAACTCGCACCAAGGGCTGAATTTTTATGAGCACGCTGCAAATCGCAGTGGCACGCTCTGATCTTGGCGGTCTTCCCGCGCAGATGCACCGTCGTTGAGTCCCCGTGATATTTTGCGCGGGGGATCATTGGAATGGAAGAGGGGGGGGCGGAGCACTGACCCCGATGACGTAGAGGGGGCAGTCGCTCCGTCCCCGGCAACGGCATCCGGCACCATTTTTAAAGGGCTTCAAGCCCTTAGAATAAATCTGAACTTTTAAAGTAATATTATCGTGAATTGTTAAAAAAATAAATGAAAGCTGGAGGCCCTTTCCCACCAACTCCCACCCCTCCACCCCACCCCCCCCTCACCCCCCAACGCAGTGTTTGTTTTTGGGCCTGTATCACCAAAATGAACTTTATTCCCAACCCAAACTTTCCTGCCCAACCTTGTAACATTTGCCCTTCAACCCCTTCCCACCATCCCCACAGCCAATGAAAAGTATTTTCCCCGCTCCCCCCTCCCCCTCTGATAATTTCACTCCTCCCATCTCCCACCACTGTCACGCCTCAGAACTCAGTCACTACCAGGTAAGTAATTATTCTTTAATTTTACTATTATTTGCATATGAAAATAAGGGCCTTACAGCTGAGCGGAGAGGGGAGGGGTGGGGGTGGGTGGCCGCACTGAGGTCTCGCCACCGCCAGTAAAATCTGGCGGGGCTTTCCCGAAGTTGGGGGTCATGGCTGGCCTCTCCCAGAAGAATTTTCCGCAACCCCCCACCCTCCCCAATGCCAGAGGCCTCATAAAAGTACCATTCACCTGACATCCCTGTGCTCACTTACCTATCTTGGCTCCTGGTCAAGCAACATCTGGATTTATTATTTTCAAATCCTTGTATGGCCTCACCCCTTCCTATCTCTGCAATCTCCACCAGCCACACATCCCTCTGAGATATCTGCGGTCATCTAATTCTGACCTCTTGAGCATCCCCAATTTTAATCACTCCACTATTGGTGGCCATGCCTTCAGTTGCCTTGGTCCTAAGCTCTGGGAGTGTGGTGAAGGCAGGTTCAATCAAGGCACTCAAAAGGGAATTAGACAGTTATATGAAAAGGAAGAGTGTGCATGGTTACGGGGAGAAGGCAGGGGAGTGACACTGGACAAAATATTCAGTCGGAGAGCCGGTGCAGACACAATGGGCCCAATGGCCTCCTTCTGCGCTCTAACAATCCTGTGATTCTGTGAATTCTTCCCTACAACTCTACACCTCTCTAATCTTACTTTCCTCCTTTAAGGCACTCTTTAAAACCTATCTGGGATCATAGAATGCTTACAGCACAGAAGGAGGCCATTCACCCCATCCTGTCCATGCCAGCTCTCTGCAAGAGCAACTTACCTAATCCCATTCCCCCACCTTTTCCCCATAGCCCTGTGAATTTTCTCTCTTCAGATAACTGTCCAATTCTGCATCTGTAATAAGATAGGTCAACTAGTGGCACACATAGAGGTAAACGATCTTGATTTAACTGCCATTACCGAGACATGGTCACAAGGAGATCGAGGTTGAAAATAAATATTCCAGGGTACACAATATTTCAGACAGACAGACAGAATGGCAAAGGAGGAGGGGTAGCCCTGATAGTAAAGGATGGCAATAAGGGCATTAATAAGAAGGGATCTGGCCTCAGAAGATTATGAATGTAGGATCAGTTTGGGTAGAAGTTAGGAGTAACAGGAGTCAGAAAACACTGGTGGCAGTAGTTTACAGGCCCCCTAAGAGTAGTTATATTATTGGACAGAACGTTAAATTGGAAATTATTGCAGCATGTAAAAAAGGTAATTTATTAATTGTGGGGGATTTTAATGTGCATATAGACTGGGACAATCAAATTGGCAACAGTTGTCTAGATGATGAATTTGTAGAATGCTTTTGTGACAGTTTCTTGGAGCAATACGTTGTAGAACTGACTAGGGATAAAGCTAGCTTAGATCTTATATTGTGTAATGAAGCATGGTTAATAAGCAATGTCATAGTAAAAGAAAGATCCACTGGGAAATAGTGATCATTATACCATTGCATTTCATGTTAAATTTGAAAGTGACACATTTCAATCACAAACAAGAATCTTAAACTTTAAACAAATTATGAAGGCATGAGGGGAGAACTGGCTAAGGTTAATTGGGTAAATAGACTGGAAGGTATGGTGGTAAATGAACAGTGGTAAACATTTATAGAAACAATTCAAAGGGTTCAACAAAAGTACATTCTGTTCAAAAACAAAAACTCGTCAGAAAGACACATCCAAGGCTCACTCAGGAAGGAGAGTATTAGACTAAAAGAAGAGACTTACAATGTTGCAAAAAATTGTAGCAAGTCTGAAGTTTGAGAGTGTCTTAGAAACCAGCAAAGGGCCACCAAAATGTTGATTTAAAGGGAAAAAATAGAATGAGAGTAAACTAGCCAGCAATATAAAAACAGATTGTAAGAGCTTTTATAAGTTCATAAAAAGGAAGAGAGTAGCTAAAGCAGATGTTGGTCCCTTAGAGGCAGAGACAGGAGAAATCATCATGGGGAATGAGGAAATGGCAGAGGCATTGAACAAATATTTTCTTCACAGTAGAAGACACAAACTCCATACCAGAAATAGGCAGTAACCTAGGGGCTAAAAAGAGTGAGGAAATTAAGGATATTTATATCAGTCGAGAAAAAGTATTGGAGAAACCTGAGGGACTAAAATCTGACAAGTCCCTCAGACCAGATGGCCTACATCCTAGGGTTCTAAAAGAGATAGCTGCAGAGATAGAGGATGAGCTGGCTATGATTTTCCAGAATTCTTTAGATTCAGGAATGGTCCTGTCAGATTGGAAGTTGGCAAATGTTACACCACTTTTCAAGAAAGGAGGTAGAGAGAACATAAGGAACTACAGGCCAGTTAGCCTAACATCAGTCATTGAGAAGATGCTGGAAATTATTATTAAAGAAGTCTTAACATTGCACTTGAGGTTGGGATAGATAGATTTTTGGTCTCGTAGGGAATCAAGGGATATGGGGAGTGGGTAGGAAAGTGGAAATGAAGCCCAAGATCAGCCATGCTCATATTGAATGGCAGAGCAGGCTCAATGGGCCGTATGGTCTACTTCTGCTCCTATTTCTTGTGTTCTTGTGTTCAATTCTCTTCTGAAAGCCACAATTCAATCTACCTCCACCGCACACTCAGGCAGTGCATTCCAGATCCTAACTACTCGCTGCGTAAAATGTTTTTACCAATCACCTTAAATCGTGTCCTCTGGTTCTGGACCCTTTCGTCAATGGGAACAGTTTCTCCCTAACTATGCTGTGCAGACCCCTCATGACTTTGGATACCTCTATCAAATCTCCTTGTAAACTTCTCTTCTTTTACCAGCCCCTCAAAGCCATGGGTTGTGGCGGGATGGCCCGTAAAATACTTGTGGGAGAGGCCTGCCATGACCCAGGACACCAAGAAGGCTCTGCCGCATATTAACGGTGGCTGCGAGGCTTCAGTGTGGCCCCCTGCAAACTGCGGCGCACTCATAAAATTCAGTCCATACCCTCAGAGCCCTCTGCTCCTGCACCCGCTTTAGAATAGTACCCTTTAATTTATATTGCCTTTCCTCGTTCTTCCTACCAAAATAAATCGGCTCGCATTTCTGTGCATTAAATTTCATCTGCCACTTGTGTGCCAATTCCACCAGCCTGACTATATCCTTTTTAATTTTATCTCTATCCTCCTCGCAGTGCACAAGACTTCCAAGTTTTGGGTCATCCTTAAATTTTGAAATTGTACCCTGTACACCCAAGTCTTGGTCATTAGTATACATCAGTAAAAAGCTGGGGTCCTAACACTGACCCCTGGGAAGCACCACTGTGCACCTCCCTCCTGTCTGAAAAACAAATGTTCACAACTGCTCTCTGTTTCCTGTCACTCAGCAAACTTCGTGTCGATGCTGCTACTGTCCCTTTTATTCCATGGGCTCTAACTTTGCTGACAAGCCTGTTAACGTGGCAATTTATCAAATGTATTTTGGAAGTCTATGTACACCACATCAACTGCATTATCATCATTGACCCTCTCTGTTACCCCATCAAAAAACTCAAGCAAGTTAGGTAAACTCTATTTGCCTTGAACAAATCCGTGCTAGCTTTCCTTAATTAATCCACATTTGTCCAAGTGACTGTTAACTTTGTCCCGAAGTATCTCTTTAACCAAGCTTTTGGTCATCTTACCTACTATCACCTTGTGTAGAGCAGTGTCATTTTTGTTTTATAACACTCCTGTGATGCATATTTTATTACATTAAAAATGCTATATAAATTTCAGTTGTTGTTGTTAACACCTGTTACCAGTAAAATGAAGCCAAAGAAACAACAAAACTTCTCAGTTTTCACATGGATATTATAAAAATATACTAATACCTAGGAGAGTTTGAAGACAGTAATCTCATCCTGAGATTCAGATGACTGCTATAAATCACTCCAACATTGTTCTTTCAGCTTACGAACCTGAACCCATTAAGATTACTATCTTGTATTCACTCCCAGGTGTTCATTATTCACAATATAACAATCTTTTCAGTTCTGCGATGTAGAACTGAAATATTACTCCAAGACAATCTTCAACAGCAATAAAATATTTTCAATTCCAGCACCAATATTTGGATGACCAATCTTTGCACACAAAAGTTTGGATTTAAAAGCAGCTTGGGATCGGGACCAGAGGTGGGTGGGCCCGGAATTTTGCACCCCACCTGTCATACCAGTTCCACACCACGATCCCAACCCCAAGCCATTTTTGGAGACACAAGGTCAGGGTTGGTTAATTACAGGGTCTATTAACGCCTGTTCCCACACTGACTGGGATGTCCAGTCGGCAATGTGGGCAAGAGACATTAGCCTGGACCACAGCCAGGCAACCCTGGCAAGCTCACTTTGAGAAAGGGAGCGGGGGGGGAGGGGGCACGCTTTCTCCCGCAAAGGACCCCACGTATACCAGTCATGGTCGCCGGGCTACAGCTGTTGCTGCTGGCTGTCTCATGGAGAGGTTTCCCCTCCACAATTATGGATAGTTAGCTCTGGCCATTTTAAATTTTTTAAAAATGACCTCTTCTTCAGAGAGCGTCTCCATGTTAAGGTGACCTCTCCATCTCCAAAATGAATCATTAGCTCCCACCTCAGCCGATATGTCAGTAGTGGAGGGCTTCTCATTGTCTCCCCAGCCTCAGGAGCCAGCCCGCCATCCTTAATTGGATGGCAAGCCTGCTCCGTGCCATTAATAGGCTTGACCCTTTAAAAGTCCTGTTGGACATGTCTGGAACACGCCATGTGGCGTCGGGACCCAGAACTGTTCTGACTTCCAGTTCCCAACCCTGGACTGAAAATCCAGCCCAAAATCTCACTACCCGATATCTGATGTCTGCCTTTCACAACATTTTCATGAATTTCATGAACTTATGCATCTCATAGCATACTGCCGATCCTCTAGACTCTGGATTTCTTTGTTTTGGTGAGCAGGAGAGAAAGAAACAATACTTAAACATTATCCTGCTGCTTTTTCTCATCAGTCATGATCCTCAAAGCAGCACCTTCGGAAGTTATGTAACTATCATGTCTCTGATTTGTGCATTTTTCCACATTTTCTGGAAGTCTTTTGAAAACACTAAGCGAGTATTAAAAATGATTTATCACACCAAAATATTATAAATTATAAACTTTCAGTTGGATCCCACAGTGCATCATTAATGAGCTCCTCAGCAAAGGTTAATCAAATAGAAAAAGAACCATTTCTCTCATGTTGCAGCATGATGGTAAGGCAGCTTCTAATCTTCATTTCCTGAGAAAGAGTCAATATTATTCCCCTTGTGAACCCCGAAAATTTGGAGTGCAAGAGATTCTACAAACTTATGCAAAATATCAGGGCTCATTCCACATAGGAGAAGTGTTAGAAAATAATGCTATTGTCACATTAGTCTAAAAGATTTTGTTTTTACTCTTAAATGTGGGATTTTTAAAATCATCTACAGTGAATTTGCAACAATGATGCGGTTTAATTGAGAATATCTGAAGCTTGGAAATTGCCATCTAGAAAGATGGTATGTTGCGTATGGGAAGGAGGAAAGAGATTGTGGAATTTCACCCACACGCATTCTTTAAAAAAGTGACTAATAAACGTTTTCATCAATTTATTTCTTACCTACTCCCACTCACAGCTTCCTTGGAGTGTTTGATACAGTTGTACTGCTTTCTACAGACCAATTAATAGGATTAAAGAAGTTTTATAATGTAATTTTATAAATTCTCCAAGTAACAACCTGACACTGGTTCCGAAGAAGGATCACTGACCCGAAACGTTAACTCTGCTTCTCTTTTCACAGATGCTGCCAGACCTGCTGAGTGGTTCCAGCATTTCTTATTTTTATTTCAGATTTCCAGCATCCGCAGTATTTTGCTTTTATTAACCTGACACTGGCTTGTTTTTCCAAACAACACACTTTCGTTGCATATTAAGCATTTGGTTGGTCAATTATTGTGCAAGAATCTCTATTTTATGTTTAAAAATCTGTACAAGTGTCAGGTCTAGCCTGCATTTTGCCCATTGTACTTGGGTGTCATGCTTAAAATAGATAAGCTGAAATTTTGACTTCATAAAGCATCAAATAATAACTGCAGTAATCCAGAACATAACAGTCAATAGTAAGAGAGGAGAAAAAACTGCCAAGAAGCAAGCTCAAAAAAAAACCAAATCAAAAAATATCAGCATTCAACTAGCAGCCACCAAAACAAGCAGCGGGACATCTAAATATATCATTCCAAGCACTGAACGTCATTAATAAACTGAGGAATTTAGTCCTGGAAATAAGGTTGATTAGATGTAGAAAAAATGAACAATCGAACAAAAATGATAAAACTAAACTATACAGTTGCTTTTTTGAAGCTTTGTTGCTGGTTTGCGTTTCTCAGAGAAGCCGAGAGCTCAAGCTCATGCAGCTTTCCCAGTGGCACATTCACCCTAGTCCTCAATTTATACAACATCAGAACCTTTAATCTACTGTGTGGAAGAATATGTGAGATGTGCTAGCTACTTAGAAAACAAGAACTCCTGAACTGATCACAGTTTGAAAAACAAATTCCTACTGATGTGCTCCTAGAATCCTCAAAATATATATTCTTTAACTTCCTCACTCTCAACTTGCACTGCATTGAAAAGAAATAAATCAGGTTGGTGTTTGGAGCTGAAGTGAATGGTCTCTACATCTACTAGGTCAGCTTGTGCTACTACCTTGATAATCTTTTTCCCTATTGCTCCTTTTTTTCAGCAAGCTGATGAATGTCAACCTGCGTCAATTAAAATATAACAGTTTCTTTCATCATTGGGATACATGAATAATCCTCTTTGTGGAAGAAGATTTAACAATGGAAATACAGCAACAGGTTTGAATCAACAGCTCTCCATGCAAAGAACATAACAAAGAGAAATAGGAGCAGGTGTAGGCCATACAGGCCCACATGCTTGTTCCGCAATTCAATAAGGTCATAGATGATCTTCTACCTCAACTATGCTTTCCTTCCCAATCCACATATCCTTGTACATAACCATAATGATGAGGGGATCCCAGTTGCCCCATCACAAGAGAGGGCAGAAGCAAAAATAAAAAAGCAAACTTCAGCTCGGGAGTGCATTCACATTGCTGGCAGGTCCTGCTAGAGCAACATTATTTGAAGCCAAGGTGATTTCATCGTGTGAGGTGAATGGATGCATTGATGGAAGGGGAAAAAACAGCAGTATTTTAATGTTTGGTAAAATAAGATAGTTATTAACAGTGTGGTGACTAAATAATTTGCAGTTTTACTATGCAGTGCTGTCAAGGTAAATATAATGGTTTTCATGCTAGTGCAGAATTTCTGGTTCTAATGCATTAAACTGAAATCTGCAGCCAACCTCACAGGAACTAACCAGTGCGTGACTTTCTGACAGAAGGTTTTCAAATAGATAATTTGCAGCATGTAATCAAAAGAAAATCATCGCTGTACAGTAGGAACTGCAGTCTCTGTTGCTGGTAATTACACAGATATCGGAGGCTACAGAATACCATGCCCTCAATGTGTAAAACCTGTAATTCAATTTGACACAGGTCATAAAGCATTGCCATCATCAGCTGGAAGAAGCCGTTGTGGCCAGCCAGCTTGGAATGCAGCCTAGATCACAGTACTTGTCACAAATCATTCGTCTTTCATCCTCAAGGAAATTAGAGTGCAAGGCTACAAGGCCTTGTACAATTTCCATGAGAGATGAGAAAGGACCACTATTCATCAGGGCTGGGTGAGTGCTCCACTAAAGCTGAGATTAACTGAAAATGATTGGGTTTTCAGTAAATAAAAATATCTTGATCATAACAGAGCTATTGGACTTGGCTCTGCCCAGTAATGAACGGCACACTTCGATAACTGATTTCTGGAAATTTTCCCACTTGTACCCCAATAACCAACCAAATGTCAACCCATCAATACATTAATACATGTATTAATCTCCTGTGCAATCTCTTGGAAAATCTTTCACCCAATTTTGGAACAAATGAGTTTCAAAAATCAAGTGCTCAGCAATTACAGCCAAAATGATTTTTACAAAGCCACACAAGACCACAGTTTTTACTCAATACTGCCTATTTCTCTTCTGGTTAAGTGGGTGAGTGTTGTAAAAAGTACAGAACAAATGAAAAGAAAATCACTCAGAGAAGCATTTCTGACTTGTGGAGGACAACTTAAATGTCCGCAAGAAAACAAGTTGCTGGTTTTTAATACTTAAAAGCAGAGTACGATTACAAGAAAGTTTTTCAATTAAATGTGGAAAGAGCCATCTGAGTATAGGATTGTTTCGCTCAATTCTCTGCACGCTTCTTGCCTCATGTGGTGCAACTTTTTATTAGTGAATGAGGCTATTTGGCCCATCAGGCAGGTGTTAGCTCTTCACCTCAGCAACTACCCCGCATCATTTGTGCTTGAAATGTTTATTGGCTCATCCTCGAAGATATGGTGGCGTCTGGCTCAATTTTACCTTTGACAAAGCAATCCCCACTCTTACCAAGTAGGGCTAGATAGGTGGGCTGCAATAGCCATTCTCAATCCTGTATCTAGGTAAAAGGAAAAAAAATGGCAATTCTAGAAATCCAAAAGTAAAACAGAAAGTCAGTCAACATCTGCGGAGACTCCAGACAGATTAACAAGTCAGACCTTCCTCCAGAACAGACCTCACAGCAGATGGGCAACACATAGAATCAATAAAAGGGACAGGAGGGAAAACAAGTTTAAACAAATTAATAACTATTCCAGGCATAGGTTTTATCAGGGAATTGCACTGTTCTAATGCAGCCTATGTCATAGGTGCTCTTCAACTTACAAAAGACGACATTAAAGAGTAAGTGATTTATGCCATTAATTGTGCCATTCCATATTTCCCTGGGAATTTTGTGCAGCTTTGACATAACGCTTGCCAAAAAACAAAAGGTAATAATCACAGCCACGCCTCCATTAGAATAGATTTTGACAATGGATCACACACACACTGCCACTTGGACTTCAAACTAACGTTGTGATTGATCGCTCCAAGATCAGGTTTAAACTCAGTTATGAAGATGCTTCTGTATTTTTTGTTAAGTATTTTTTTCAGGACTCGTATTTAAATTGAGGAGATGGATTCATTGGAATATTTCATAAATGCTGGACTTTGGTTTGTTGTTGACAGTTCACTGAAAGGACACTGAGATGTTGTTTGCAAACAACCTTTACTGGAAATCAGGTGCTTTGGGCTCAGTAAACAAACAGAAATCTTGGTGACCTGAGGAAGATGTTTACAGAGAAGCCACATGTCAAGGTTTATGGAGGCCAAGAGGTTGACTTTCTGTTTGGGGTTTGGATATTGTTTTCAGTTCAGTTGGGGTGTGAACTGTTTTGAAGACAATTGGTGTTTTGCCTACCAAAGAAAAAGAAACCACCCAGCTCTTTTTCTTTCTCTACCTCTTTGTAAAAACCCTGCAAAGCTCCAGCATGGGAGAGCTAAAATCCCTGATGCTGTATCTCTCCTGAGAAGCTGGAAAAACCTGCCAAATTAATTCTCAATGCCACCTGAAAAGAAATGCTTTAGAAAAGATCCCAGAGACCCATCTCTGTATACCTGGACGCTGGACTAAAATAGGCAACTGACTTCCTTCCATATCTTTTTTTTCAGGAATTAGCAAGTATTTGGCTAAAGTTTTTTTTTTGTAACAGACCTCTGCAGAGAGAATTTCTGTATTTTTTTCAGTGTGTATGTAAGTGTGTGTGGGGGGGGGAGGAAATTTAAAAAAGGGAATTTCATATTTCAATGTGTGTGTTAATGCTTTGTTTTGTTACTGGATATAAGTCTTGTTTGATAATGAACAGATAATTTTGTTGTTTATTAAAGAAACCTGGTTGGTACATCTTATTCTGGGGTAAAGAGTATATGATTTGCCCCATCGGTACCTGGGTAAATATTTGAATATATGTTGTGAGTTGTGAAGAAGTGCACTGTTCCCACCTCGGTTGTAACAGCTCCTAGTGATTAAAAATGTATTACTGTGACAAAGACGTATGAACTTATGATCTTTGAGTATCCACTTCCTGCAGCTGGGAGTTTCAATTTTAAAACTGCCCCACATGTCCGGAGCCCATTCAATTTAGGAGATTGGTTTCAGAATTTAAATTACACCTTCTCTGTCTTCCAACAGTTTTCAACCTCATCTTAGCCCCCATCAATAAACATATTTTTTCTCGACTCTTCATTATTTTTCCATCAGTTGTGTGTAAATTGATGCAGACGTAATGCAAAAACATCTCGAGTCTGTATATTCAGAGAAAAGTCAGTATGTTGTTATGTAAATGTTTGCTGTCGAAGATCTACAATCTTAGTCTTAACTAAACCCCAAACTTTTCACAAAGTTAGAAATTCAAGGTCAGCTTGCTTAGCTCAGTTTATGCCCTCGTAATCCAGGAAAATAAAAGTCAGCAATGATTTAATTCCTCAATTACTAATTTCTAATCTAACAACTTGGAACGGCCTGCCTTCAGAGATCACACAAGAACAATGAAACTGACAGAAATCATAGGATGGTTATAGCGCGGAAAGAGCCCATTTGGCCCATCATGTTCATGCTGGCTATCTACAAGAAGCAACTCACCTAGACCCATCCCCAATCTTTTCCCCATAGCCCAGTGAATTTTTTTTCTTCAGATAATTATCTAGTTCTCCTTTGAAGGCCTCAATTGAATCTGTCTCCACCACACTCTCAGGTAGTGCACTCAGATCCTAACCACTTGCTGCGTAAAAAAACATTTCTCTCATGTCATTGTTTCTTCTTTTGCCAGTTACCTTAAATTAGTGTCCTCTGGTTCTGAATCCTTCTGCCAATGGGAACAGTTTCTCCCTATCTACTCTGTCCAGATCCCTCATGATTTTGAACACCTCTATCAAATCTCCTCTTAATCTTCCCTTCTCCAAGGAGAACAGCCCCAGCTTCTCCAACCTATGCAACATCCCTGGAACCATTCTCATGAATCTTTTCTGCATCCTCTCTAATGCCTTCACATCATTCTTGAAGTGTAGTGCCCAAAACTGGACAGAATACTCCAAACCAGTGTTTTATACAGGTTTATCATAACTTCCTTGTTCTGAAACTCTATGCCCCTACTTATAAAGCCTAGGATTCCATATGTTTTCTCAACTTGCCCTACAACCTTCAATGATTTATGCACATATATCCCCAGGTCCCTCTGCTCCTGCACCCCCTTTAGAATTGTACCATTCAATTTCTATTTCCTGTCCTCATTCTTCCTACTAAAATGAATCACTTAACATTTCTCTACATTAAATTTCATCTGCCACCTGTCCGCCCATTTCACCAGCCTGTGAATGTCCTCTTGAAGTTTAACACCATTCGCCTCACAGTTCACAATACTTCCAAGTTTAGTGTCATTCACAAATTTTGAAATTGTGTCCTGTACACCCAAGTCTAGGTCATTAATAGCCATCACAAAAAGCAGGGGTCCGAACACCGAGCCTTGGGGAACCACACTATATACATTTCTCCAGTCCAAAAAACAATCATCCACAACTACTCTCTATTTTCTGTCACTCAGCCAATTTTGTATCCATGCTGCCACTGTCAATTTTATTCCATAGGCTTCAAGTTTGCTGACAATCCTGTTATGTGGCACGTTATCAAATTCCTTTTAGAAGTCCATGCACACCGCATCAACCGCATTACCTCATGAAACCTCTGTTACCCCATCAAAAAACTCAAGCAAGTTAGTTAAACAAGATTTGCCCTTAAGAAATACATGCTGTCTTTCCTTAGCTAACCCACATTTGTCCAAGTGACTGTTAATTTTGACCCGAATTATCATTTCTAAAAGCTTTCCCACCACCAAAGTTAAACTGACTAGCCTGTTGTTGTCCAGCTTATCCTTACACCCTTTTTTTGAACAAGGGTGTAACATTTGCAATTCTCCAGTCCTGTAGTACCTCCCCTGTTTCTAAGGAAAACTGGAAGGTTAGTGCCAGTCCCTCTGCAATTTTCATCCTTAATTCCTAAGTATCCTTGGGTGCATTTCATCTAGTTCTGGTGACTTCTCAACCTTAATTACAGCCAACCTATCTAATACCTCCTCTTTATTAATTTCCAGCCCATCCAATGTCTCAAGTACCTCCTCTTCCACCATGACATGGGCAACATCTTCGTCCGTGGTGAAGACAGATACAAAGTACTCAAATAATACCTCAGCCACGCCCCCTGTCATCATGCATAAATTCCCACTCCTCCTTTTACCACCTTTTTACTATATATATGCTGTCATGAAAACCACACCTGCCAAAGTGAGACATATTAATTGTCATATGGAACATTAATTTTAAACTGTTACTGGACTGAAAAAAATAGCTTGGTTTAAAAAGACCACTGAAACATGACTGCTCAGTCTGCATTCTAAAAGACAGTTAAAAAATAGACAATGGGAACTGCTCACTGATTCAACTAACAGAGATTGTTCTGGGCAACAGTGATCCATATCTTGTCTGTGAAAGAGACAGCACTAAACGCACACGCACCCCCGCCCCAGCGAGAGCTTTTAAATCCACAAACTGCAGGAGCGGTTGTTCCAACTAAGGGGTTAGTCATGTGACTAACCTGCTGGCCAACTAGGAGTTTTGAATTGTACTCACAGAACAGTTTGAAGACAGACTGCTGTCTTCTTGAAGTTCAGTTGCATCTCCCTGTCTCTCTCTCTCTCTCCCTCATGAAAAGCACAGAAGCAACTCAAGCCTCAAGACAGAAGACCAGCAAAACAAGTCTGAAAGTGTGCACCAGGCCCCAACGAGAACTACAAGTTTTAACTGCAATCAAAGACTCTAAATCCAATTCAAAATGAGTAACTGAACTCCAAATTACTTTAAACCTTTCTCCTTTTTTCTCCTCCTTTGTCTCTATTTACGTGTGTGTTTATAGCATATGCATGCCAGCATGGTCACGTCGCATATTTCTAGTAGTTTTAAGGTGAATGAACTTACACCTTTCTTGTTTAAATCTGTCTGGTTGATTTCTTTGCCATTACAATTAGAGAACAGCGAACAAGGATTCACTAAGGGGAAGCTTAAACCACAGTGTTTTAAAAGCTAAACCCTGTTACGGCCAAACCAGGCAAAGGCTGAGATGGAACCCCTAGACGCCTTTCTCACCTGGTCGTGACAATACCTATAGAAGACTTTTAGATTCCCTGTTATGTTAGCTGCCAGTCTCTTCGCTTCCCTTATTTGCTTTTTCACTTCCCCTTTGAACTTTCTCTATTGAGCCTGGTTCTCAATTGTGTTATCCACCTGACATCTATCATATGCACCCTTTTTCTGCTTCATCTTATCCTCTATCTCTTTCACCATCCAGGGTGCTCTGGATCTGTTTGCCTTGCCAATCCCCCTCATGGGAATGTACCTTGACTGCACCTGTACTATCTCCTCTATAAAGGCAGCCCATTGTTCAGTTGCAGTTTTGTCTGCCAATCTTTGATTCCAATTTACTTGGGCTAGATTCAATGCCATTCCATTGAAGTTGGCTCGCCCCCAATTAATTATCATTACTCTGGATTACTCCTTGTCCTTTATCATAGTTAACCTAAACCTTAGGATGCTATGGTCACTGTCGCCTAAATGTTCCCCTACTGACGCTTGATTCACTTGTCCCACCTCATTCCTCAGAACCAGATCCAGAAATTCCTCCTTCCTCATTGGACTGGAAACATAGTGATGTAGAAAATTCTCCTGAACACACTCTAGAAGCTCTTGCTCTCTCTGCCCTTTACACTATTACTATTTGTTACGCCAATGTGCTTTGTTGAATGATAACTTTCTTGAATCCACTGAATGGAAATCTGAATTTATATATTTTTTTAAAAAGACATTTTTAAAAAGACGAGGTGCCAGCAAAATCATCCTTTCAGCTTTAGATGATCACCTAATTTGCAACACTGTATCCTACATTGAAATGCTTGTGAGGAGGGAGACAAAATGTCTGCAAAGTCCCCAGCAAGAAACAAGACCCAGGAAGTTTAATGGAATTACCTGTCCTCTCAGCAAGAAGAAGAAATTCTGCTAAATGCTATGTTTGAATCACTGAGTGACTGTCACCTGACAAGCCCCTCCCCATCTGTGGTTTTAAGCTGATGTTTTCTCTGCAGCAAACAAGAAGCAACTGGACTCTGACATGAGCAGAACCTAAGTGGGGGTCCCTCTCTCTCCATTCCAGCTTGAAAACTTTCAAATCCTGCTTGTTGTCTGACCACCTTTGCATACTCCAGCTACAATAAGAAACTCTGCTGGAGGAAATCATCCGCATCACTATCTCCAAGTGACTCATCGAACCAGTTATCTACCTCTTCAAACTAAAAGTCTCAGGACCACTGAATTCAACTAGAAGCCAGCTGAATCACCAATCTCCACCGACTGATTACCTTTTTTCTATGGATTCTAACTCAACCAATCTAGCTTTTCCACTCTGTAACCTATTTTTGTGTGTGCGTGTGTGTGTAAACCTCTAGTATGTATGAAAGAGTGAAGGTTGGTGTGTTATTACTTTTATTACTTGATTAAGGTACAATAAAGTCAACCTCTTTGTTAATTCAAGAAAACCTGTCCAATTAGTTCTCGTTATGATCATAGTAAGTCATCAAACACCTACTGAATTAGCCAGTACATCCACTTGAAAAAAAAATTAGACCTGTTGTGGCCAAACAAGGAGAGGGAAAGGAGGAAAGCCTTTCAACCCCTCCTCACTTGCAACACTATCCCAGTCTACATTGGGATAATTAAAGTCCCCCATTATAACAACTCTATAATTCTTGCATCTCTCTGTAATTTCCTTCAAAATTTGTTGCTCTATATGGCTCCCACTAGTTGTTGACCTGTAGAATATCCCCAGCAATGTAATGGTGCCTCTATTGTTTCTTAGCTCGAATCAAATAGATTCTATCTTTGACCCCTCTAGGACATCCTCTCTCTCCAGCACTGTAATGTTCTCCTTACTCAATACAGCTACCCCTCCTCTTCTCTTTCCTTCCCTATTTTCCTTTCCAAGAATATTTAGTATCCAGTCCTGGCCTTTTTCGAGCTAGGTCTCCTTTATCACAGGACATCATAGTTATCTGTGTCTGCAGCTCACCAAACTTAATTAACACAATTCACACATTCACAGACATGCGCAGTAAACCAAATCTGGACCTTCTTACATTCCCTCTTACACTGACCCCAACTAATGC
The DNA here is from genome assembly GCF_036365525.1 of Heterodontus francisci. Classification (NCBI taxonomy): domain Eukaryota; kingdom Metazoa; phylum Chordata; class Chondrichthyes; order Heterodontiformes; family Heterodontidae; genus Heterodontus; species Heterodontus francisci. The sequence goes on along the minus strand of NC_090392.1, from coordinate 55,490,767 downwards.
CTTATTATTTCCTATTCTAGCACTATCTGTCTCTCCCAATTCTCTGTGCACCTTGGTTTTCCTCTCTACGCTTACCTCCTTGTTCTCACACCCCTACCCAATAGCACAAGCAAATCACCCCACAAGGACATGAGTCCCAGCTCGGTTCAGGTGCAACCCACCCAGCCTGTACAGATCTCATCTAAATCTGATCCCAATGCCCCAGGAATCTAAAACCCTCCCTCCATCATCTGCTCTGTCCTCATATTTCTATACTCACTTGCACCTGTTACTGGGAGTAATCAGGAGATTACTACCTTTAAAGTCCTGCTTTCTAGTTTCCTTCCTAGCCCCCTAAACTCTGCCTGCAGGACCTCATCCCTCTTTCTACCTATATGGTTGGTACCAATATGGACCACGACATCTGGCTGTTCATCCTCTCCCCCTCCCCCCCGCACCATCAGAGGGTTTTGCAGCCATTCCGTGACATCCTTGACCCTGAAACCAAGGAGGCAACATACCATCCTGAATTCTCTTCTACAGCCACAGAAATATCTGCTTGTTCTCCTAACTATAGAATTACCCCATCACTATTACTTTTCTAATCTTCCTGCTGCCCCCGTGCAGCTGAGCCGGCCGTAGTGCCGTGGTCTAAACTCTGACTGCACACCCCAGAGGAACCATCACTCTCACCAGTATTCAGAATGGAATACTGGTTGGCAAGTGAGATGCACTCAGGGGAGTCCTGCACTACCTGCCTGGTTCTTCTTGACAGCCTGGCGGTCACCTATTCCCTCTCTGCCTGTGTGTTCTTAAGCTGCGGGGTTGCCAGATCTATAAACGTGCTTTCTATGAGACACTTAGCCTTACTGATGCTCCTCAGTCAAGCCAGATGCTGCTCAAGCTCCGAAACACGGATAGTGAGCTGCTGCAGCTGACACTTCATGCACATATGGTTGTCCAGGAGACGAGAAGCATCCTGGAGTTTGCGCATGGAGCAGGATGCGTACTCCACGAGTCCGAGCTGCCCAAGCTGTCTGAGGCCATTTCAGAGGGCAGTTAAGAGTCGACCACATTGATGAGACTCTGGAATCACATGTAGGCCAGACCAGGAAAGGATGGCAGATTTCCTTCCCTAAAGGACATTTAAAATTATGTGACAAATGATAAAATTCACTTTAGTTTTCAGACTAATGAATTGATCAAGTCTTATTTTACATTTGATTAACTTAGATTAAGTTAAAAGCTCCCAATATTCTCATCCTGCCTGTTCTTTGTTTCCCCACCCTCTTTGTTCAGTGTGATATCACATTGATGTCACTTTTCAGTTGTTCTCCCATGTTTGGTTTGGCTCTGAATCTCCTCACAGTTCCTACTCCTTTTTATCCAGCCTCCGATGCCCACGCCTTTAGATCTGGCCCCCCGATCCCAACTCCGCTCCTGTTCCTTCATCTCCGGCCTCTGATCCCCGCTCTGCTCCCACTAAGGCTATGGGCCAATTGCTGGAAAATGGGATTAGAATAGATAGGTGTTTGATGGCCAGTGCGGACACGATGGACCAAAGGGCCTGATTCTGTGCTGTATAACTATGACTCTATGCTTCATCTCCAGTTTTTGATCTCTTGGTGCACTTTTTTTTTTTGAGTCTCCTCTCTGCTCCCATTGCTTTTTCTCTGGTCTCTAATATGGTTGGTACTAAATCTCAAAGCTTGCAAAGGGATATGACAGCTTAAAACAATTGCAGACAATTTTTTTTTTAAGAAGTTACATTTGCATTTGCTGAAACCTCCCCCAGGGCTCAGGCTGGTGGCGATTTAGCCCTGTGCTTGCTGCGGCATAATTAAATTAGAAAAAAATCAGCAAAAATTTGCAACAGTGAGATAGCGTATGAGTTGACAAGATATTCCATGTACATAGCCAGTCTTGCTGTTGGGAAAAATCTGGGCTGATGTGTCAATTGAATTAAAGGCAATTGTGTGATGGAATATTGGTATAATAGGCTTAATTAGGTCGACTTTAGATATAGTTAATATATAATAAGTTTTAGAATTAAAGACAGAATAAATGGTCAGTTTTCAAGGCTCACTGACATTCCCCTTTAAGAACGTAGAGTTAAAAAATTTCAAGGTCCCTGTCATGAACCAGAAACAACTTTTCAAGTTGGGTAATCCATTTCAGTGTGTCTGTTGTCAGGGGCTTGTATGATAAACACACGTTGAAATATCCTATGTGACATCAGTAAAAGATAGCAATAAACTTAATTAGTTTTTGGGGTTGTTGATGCAGACAGATTGGCTCAAAAGGTTACTTTAGAACACCATAAAAAAGGAAATTATAGATAATAAAAGAATCAATGGAATGGATTTACAGGAACAAGAGGTCAAGTAACACAATTATAAGCATTTTGACCAGATAAATGCTCACAACCTCAAGAGCAGGGCAATTCCAGTAAAACATTCAGTAGTTAGATAATGATACTACCAAATATGGATCTTGAAAGAAAGAAAAAAAACACAGAAAGGTAACACCTATATGCTAAAAAGTCAAATGATACCTGAGCAACAGTATAAACATGAGAAGTTCTGAAGCAAAAAATTAGAAGTGTTGAATTTCTCAAACAATATTTCTCACCCGATGCCTTACTCGGGGAATTTAAGGTAAAAGTTTACTTTAAACTGATGGATATTCTAAGATAGTTTGCTGTAACATTAGCAAGGTTAAACTTTTGGATTCTACGTTAGAAATAATATTATGTGTTACATCTCTTAGTAATATTTGATATTCTGATATGCAATACACTTCTAAGTGGATACGTATGTTAAATTCTTTGATAAATATATAAAAGTTAATAAATTGTCCCATTTAGTATTCTGTACACAGCTACAAGAACCCCCTCTCTGTGACTCAAGTGGAGAGATTGCATTGAAGAGAGTTTCCCAGACCCTTATAATATCTGGGATATTTATGACTTAGCCATAATTATTAAAAATAGGCTGTCTGAAAGATGGTAATATTCTCTGTTAGTTTTCTTTCTTCAAGAGAAAGCTAGTTCAATTCTTTTGACCCAAATAAGTGTCTATAGAATGTGTTTGGTTTGAACTTAACAAAAGGAAATTCATAGGGATGTACTCCTGATTTGGTTTAGTCCCTATAGGTGGTTAAAGTCATAAATCACTTCAATTGTTAGATATTGTGAAATAGCATCTCAGACAATTGGGAAAAAAAAGTATCAAGAACTTGAGGACAAGAAACAACTAAACCAGTGAATAGCAAAGGCAGTGAGATGTCCAGCCTGGGGGAAAAGGTGGGAAAAACAATGAGTAACAATGCGTTAGATGTCTGTGCTTCAAATAAGGATGTCTTCACTGAAATATATGTCACCTGCTGCAGCCACAATTGCAATGGGAAAGGATCACAGTAGCTGTGAAGGTGACTAACAATGAACTTTTATGCACCTGTCTCCTTTCGAATGGAGCTGGTGATATTTGCAACATCTCACAATGTTCCATCGACTATTGCGTAAGGGAGGTCACTGAGGTTCGTTGTTCAAAGAGAGATAATTACATTTCATTCTCTCTTGCCAGAGACCAAAAGGCAAAGCGAGCACACAGCTTTGTTAGGATTTCAGGCTTCCACATGGTGCAGGGTGCCACTGACTGCACACAATTTGCTTTGCAGCTACTGCATGACAATGCTTCCCTATACCCGGAACTAAAAGAAATTCTGCTCCCTCAGCTGTAACCATAGGCAGCAAACCACGCAGGTCAATATCTGATATTCTGGTAGCGGTCATGATGCCTTCATTCTGCGGCTATCCACTGTGCCAGCTGCATTTGAGCCACCACTGTAAACCCAAGGGTAGCTACTCGTTGACAAGGGCTATCTGCTGACCACCTGGCACCTGATTCCCTCGTGCATCCCACACACACGCACAGCATGCATATGATGAGTGTCACACTGCTATATGCAATGAGAGGAGCAGACCATTGGCATGCTGAAACAAAGCTTCCACTTCCCTGGACCGAAGTGGAGGAGGCCTGCAGTACTGAAGAGAGTTGGTGTCAAGATTTGTTATGCTCTCCACAACCTCACCATCATTAAGGGCCTTTGCCACCAGCTACACGATGAGCAGCTGAGGAGCAAGAATATGAGGACAAGGAGAAGGAAGTGGAGGAGAAAGAGGAGGAATTGAGGCAATCTATGCAGCCCCTTCCTGCCCGGGCTGTACGTGAAGAAATAATTCAAGTGCAATACCTGTAACCGCAACTCCAATGCCCCATTCACCAACAGATCCACACCTTACCTTCTTTCTGTCACGGCACATCACAGCGTCCTCTTGGACACAATGCTGAAATACAAGTCACTGCAAAACAATCATTCCAAACCAAATTGATAAATGACTTATTGCACACAAACGTAAACTGATCACCCGTGTGCATTCCCTTAGTGCCTGTCTTTCATGTGCCTTTGCCTGTCCTCATGCTCCAACACAATGCTACCTCTGTGGCTGCCACATGGCTGGAGGGAGAATTTCCACTGTGGGAGACTGCAGATGGCCTTGAAGGGTGATCTCGAGCAGCTCTGGGCCTTGAAGGCCCGACTGCAGACTGCACCATCTCGGCATGGGCGGCAGCAATCTGAGCTGTGCCTCAACAATCTCAGTAACCTGTTGGACGACATATAGCTGGATTGCTATGGCACCTCACAAGCCCCTTTGAGCAGTGTAATCCACAGCCATGATGGCAGCAGTCTGAGCATGCATGGCAGCATGCTGACCTTGCATTGCAGCAATCTGAACTTCTACTGCAGCACTCAGATGATGGTTGACTGCTGCTGTGCTGCAATGAATGTTGTAACATCAACCATCAGAACACTGCATCTTGGTTGGGCCCACAAGTGTGCAAATGGCATTGGTCACTTCTTCTACACTGGAAAGGATGGACTCCAAGCTCTTTGGAAAGCCCTGGGCAAAGTTGGAGCTCAATATCTCCATGGCATTGAATGCAAGCTATCTGGCAGAATTCCCACTGCACCAAGCATTTGATTGTGTGCACCCATCACCATTCTTCTGTAGGCTGCCACATCAAAGTCCTCTGAGTCATCTGTAGCAAGATTTTGGTAGTGTTTTTCAATGCTGACAAACTGGCCTCAATGCTAGCTTTGCACACTGACTTGACTGCAGCATTCTCAGGCCTGGTGTCTCACCACTTGCAGATCCTGCCTCTAATCTATCCTGAGCTGGCAGCTGCAAATGTGAAATCAAGTCAGAGTGCTATGTCTTTGTCAGCACTCTCTTTTTAGTGTTCCTCCACTGTCTGGTAAGGTTGCACCTCTTTGAGTGTCTGAAAGGAAAAAGGCACAAGTGTAGGGTTGTGGTGAGGGAAGGAAGGGAACTAAGAGGTGTATGTTTACACCATACAGATCTTGTAAATCAGAAGAGATTGTGGGATGCGGAACAGGTGGGATGTGAGAAGAGGATTAGATATGAAGACACTGCCATCTTTGATGGCTTCAGCCCCACCAGTGGTCATGGCCTCAGCAATGGCCATTACATGGGGTCTAGGAAATGCAGCTGCACTCATCCCCCTGTCCTGCTACCTCCAGTTGTGTGCTATCTTGTCCTGCAGCAAAGAGGTAAGGGTGTCAGGGAGTCTTGTACAATGTGTCTGGGTGATGTGACAATCATGGTTGAATAGCTGGCACTGTGCAAGCTGTCGGATGTGGGTGAGATGCTTGCAGCAGTGCAAAGTTTGTGAAGGTGAGGTGAAGCATATTATGGGCATAGATATGAGTCCTGATTGATAAAGGTGGGAGTTGTAGGACATGGCAATTAGGGATGGGCAACAAATGCTGGCCTTGCCAGTGATGCCCACATCCCATAACTGTCCCATGGCACTGACCTCCACAGCTGTCTGCTCCCACTGCCTTTTCTGTCCCCGTGTGCATACAGGATATCTCTCCTCTTTTCCATCTCCTCCATCACGGCCTCCAGTGCAGCATCCGAAAAGTTGGAGACTGCTTTTCCCCATGTTGTGCCGTTCCACACTGTTTCCCAAGATTCACTTCCTGTCGACTGCCAACACCTGTTCCAACCATAAATGCACCTCCCCTTTAAGAGGCGCAGGCTAGCTTTAAATGGTGCTACGAAGTTACAATCTTGGGGCCCCTGCCAATGAGTGCAGGCAATGAACAGCGCCATTAGCACTGGCTGCACACAGCAATCATTATACTGAGCAGGAAGCATGAAGTTGGCGTGTCACCTGCATTTCAATCGACGGGCATTAGGTAAGCGCGCAGTGTGATTCCATTGCCCGACATGGGGGTGATCCAATTTCATTTCTGTTGTCTGCCTTTTAAAAAAAAAAAATGCATCTACTTCTGGAACTGGCAAAAAGATGTGCAATCATTAGATGCTGATGTTCAGTGTTAACATTTAAAAGACATGGCAACAATAAAAAGATCTGTATGTTAGAAACATGAACTTTAACTTTATTGTCTCACAATCAGTAACTTATCTGGACCCATGTTCTTTAGCATTGTTTACTTTGCTATTGTTTCCAAATGATATTTCTTCAATTACCTTGTGCAGGCTATGACGAGATAACGGCCTTTGTAGCCTTAATCTCTGTGCCTGCACTGTAATTGAATTCCTAACTTCAAAATCATGCAACTAAATGTTGACAGACTACCAAACCCTAACAGTAAAATGAGCTGATATACACCTTCATATCCAATGCAGATCAAAAAACTGTAGGTGCTGAGCTTATGGTATAGTTTCTGGTCATGCGTCATTCGCCTCATCACAAAGTTATCATCAGCTTCAATTCACTAACATATTTTTAGTGCCTTGGCTGAACTGAAGGAATTATGATTTTTCTGCTTCCTACTACTTTTTTCCATAAGAGTTCCCAGAAAGTGATCCAAACAGATGTACTCTCACATCTGCTAATCTGAGCATCTTCCACCCTGCAAGAATGGAATTGGCTGTTGGGAAAAGAGTGACAAGAGGCAACTGAAATGACCATATGGCTAGGGCTTCAAGTCCTTCAAGTTGTTTTAACTTGAGATTGCATGGGAGCAAGTTTCTTCAACTGGATGATAAGACAGGATAGCCAAGTATAACAAGACATTCCATCTCAGGGGAAATGAGGAAAAAATATCCCAGACTTCTTGGCCACGAGTTGAGTAGGAATGAGTTTTATCCTGCAAATATAAGAGAATGTTAAGCCAATAATCCAATAATGGGGTCAAGATGATGTGAAACCATGAACAAAGCTGAAGTTATGAATGCAGTCTGAAACCCAAGATTGGATTACTGCTCTGAAATTCACTTCACAATAACCATTGCAGTTTACATTCTATACAGGATCTACAATTTTGATTTCAGATTCAGTTTTCTTGCTGTTATAAAACAAACTGTTTGATGGATGGAGGTTTTGTCTTGCCATTTCAAGATTTAGTTCAGTACAATGTAAGCACAAAGAGGATTGCCAATGTTATGGCACAGGAGATTAAAGTAAAGTGGATTACTTCACGAGATGTGCAGCAGTAGATTGCAGTAAGATTCATTATCAGATTATACAGGACTGCAAAAAATAGCAATAATTCACACAAGGAAAGGTCTGAATAGCAATCCACAAAGTGGCGTGATAAGCTCCAGTTTCTCCAGGATTTTACTTATAAACACACATATTGATATTTGGCCTGATAAATTTAAGTTTGTATCTATCAATAATACTGGAACTACTTTCTGACATCATCTGCTGCCCTTTTTGACGAGTGGACCATGCTCAGCTGTCATCCTGAAAATGCTCCATCATCAGGAATTATATTCAAAACCCCTTTGCAGCTCAAACTGCAACATGCTGAATTACTAAATGGCAAAACTACTAAGGGGAAAAAGACAAAATCAATATTTTGAATGTAACTGGAATAATTAAAACTCGTTTCTTCCCCTCAGCCTGCCACAAAAATGTGGGTACATGTTACAAACTCACAAAGAAGGAAGTTAATACTATTCCAATAAATTCCTTCAAGAAAGAATGGAGTTGAATATCTAGATAAACATAGATGGTCAAATATGACATTAGACGCAATTATTCCTGGGTTGGTATGGTGGGAAGAAAAGATATAATTCATGATTATTGAGGATAGAGGCACTGGGTTGGAGATACCAGGTTCTTGCTCAATTACCTCTGGCAATGTGGGGAATTTTTAAATCAAACATTTGCCAAAAACAAGCTACACTAGTTCCAGAAGTTTTTATTTGATAGATAAAAATTATTTCAGTTTCCAATCATTGAAGAGGTAAAACTTAATGGGACAGTGGCAGGATGGGGAGTGGGAAGGTGGGAAGACGAGCGAGGTGGTTTGGGGTGGGGAGGGCGTGATGGGGAACGGTTAGAGGGCTGTTGAAACACAGCACTAACTACTCTCCATCTATAGTCCTGACATTCTGATAGCAAGAGTAAGATCAGAAAAAGTGCAGACACAAAGTAAATAGATAATGAAAGGACACAGAGATGAAAAGGCAAATATTCCAACATTTCTTTCTTCTTTCGCACCAATTTTGATCTGAGCTAAATTAACTTTTCTCTCATTCAATTTCTCCATACTAACTTGTGCTGAGGGCAGGATCACAACCTAATATTGGACATCTTCAGGCAGTGAGTACTTGAGTGATATTAGCTTGCCGCACCCCACCCCCCGCCACCCCCCCCCCCCCGCCCCCCCCACCCTCCCTTTACTTCCCTCTGGAGAAACATTCTTCCCAAGTGAATGAGCATACCATGCAGGGAATTTGCAAGCCATTGCAATGCTTCCTAATCTGTTAGGTTGGCATCTGTTTGAACAGCTCCTCCGTCAATCACAGATTTGATTCCAGTGTGACCTAATCCATAGATTTCAGTGTGTGTCACGTTCAAGGCTCAGAACACCTTTTGCTTTCCTCCTTATCTGAGCCAACATATGCCATTAACAGATTTACAAACTCTGCCCTCTGAATGTCTTTCATTGTTTCAAATGAAACACTGTTAATTAAATGGCTGAAATCAATCAGCACTATTTGAAATTTGTAGCTTCTGTGGGAAAGGATTAGTCATCTTGAACCACCTTCGCAAATTTCAGATAGAAACCACGTAACCTTCAAGTCTCCTTCCCAATGGAAACTGATTATACATCTTTACATAAAGGGTTAACCAGTTAAGAATATTCTTTAACAGTTAAGGCTTCTGCATTACAGGCATGAGGCAGTGTTATCTCATGCACCACATCTTTACGTCTGGCATTACACAAACAGGCAACCTGACCCTGGTGAAGGATCCAACAGAAGTGAATCAAATCCTGTCCTCACCCAACATTCAAATATATACAGTTTTTAGCAGGAATCCCTGGATATGCAACAGAAGAAGGAACCATGGCTAATTTTCCCCCTTTATAATCTGGGAATAACAAAGGTTTTTTTTAGTGCAAGGAGAGGGCTATATCAACAGTTATTATGCAACAACTTTTACGTTTGTCGGCTTCTTTCCAATGGTACTCCTATGGCAACCCCTGCTGAGAATAAACAATTTGACACAGACTAGGGATTGCACATCAGGCTGTGTAACTCTGTTCCAAGCCATGAGAAAGAGTGGGGGATAGATCTATAATGTGGTTGATGTAATTGTTGGTAAATTGCAAGATTACTAGTGCCTATAATGCTAAATTCAAATCACTAATTGGTTTTTATTTGCCACATTGCGAGAATGCCAAGCTGCGAGAGACTGGCCAAACCCGATTCTCAAAACTCATCAAGCAGAGCTGCCAAATGCTATTTTGCCATTCTGACCCAGGAAAACCTGTAAACTTGAAGCTCTACAAAAACAAAGTACTGTGCATGCTGGAAATCTGAAATTACACAAAAAGTGCCAGATATACTCAAATTTGAAGTTGTGCTGAGCTATCCATTTAATCAGTCTGACTGCAAATTTCAAATTACATGCATATTGATTTGCCTCCACCTGGGTAACATTATGTCAAATGAAGTATTGATTTTTAGTTGCTCTCATTTATCTGCACGTTCAAATTGGAAATCAAAGATGAAAATCCATTAAAAATGTATTAGCATAAATGTAACCATTGTTAGACGACAGGAACCATTTCCAAAAGTTGATTTTGGTAAGTGGCTTACACATTCATTTGTAAATTGTTTGGGGTGCTCAACAACCATTCAATTGTTTGAATTCAGTGATATCATGCAATTACAAAAATTTGCATCGCTCAACAGCCAGGCTTCTAAATTTTCACATTTTAGCTTGGCTTGGATGACGTCAGGGTAAAAGTTCAAGCATCATTCCAGGGCACAATAACATCAAGCGGGCTGAGATTCCAATGCAGAATGGAGTGCTGGTTTGCTGCTGGTAGTGCAACTGAGGTGTTAAACAACCACTGTATATGAAACGCTTGGAGAGATCGAGATGTAATATGGTGCTATGTGTATATATACATATATATATATATATATATATCTACATATATAAAAAGGTGTTATTTCTTTTTTAATGCTACGCTGTGGCAGTGCAATAGCCATTTCCTTCCCTTCCTTCACACTGGAACCCAAGGAGTATGACCCAATCAGTGCTTGCTGTCATTACTTCACTGAAATTGACAGCAACGTCTGCACATGCTCAGAATAATGTGGAAATCCAGAAGTTGCTGTCATTGATGACATGCTTCTCCAGAGGGTGTGCTGTTCAGGCAACACTCCTCCCCCAACCCTCACAACCCCAAGACTGAAATCAATGAGGAATTCCATTAATAACACTGTAAAAATCGTTGGAAAATTTATGCCTTGTTGAATGAGGTGTAGCTGGGATTTTAACAGTGTATCAACTTCATGATTACTTCTAACAGCCTCAGTGGCCCTGAAAAGCTAGTTTTATATTTATGGAATGTCAAATTTCTCATTAAGGTAAAAAAAAATCCACTTTTTTTAAAGTAATTTTTTTTCAAAATTGTTTATCTTTATTTTAGCTTCTATCTTAATCATAAGCATAAATTTTTGCAATCTGAAAGTTTAAATTAAAAGTGAAGAATATTAAGTGCTTTTAACTTCCTGCTTTGTTGTGTGTGAATGCTTCAATGTGATTGGCTAGCTAGATGGTTTCTGACATCACTGCTGCAGCACACTGGGAAACTTCCTGGACTTGGCACTAGAATTGCTGTTGGGAAAGCAAAAACCATGCCATAGAGATCGCTATATCTTTGTGAGCAGCTTTCTTTGAGGTCAGCAGTGAGTGCCCTTGCTTTGCTGCTGATCATAAAATCCGGGCCATTATGCAACTCGGCTCTGTGATATATTTCAGAAAGCCTGGTGGTAAAGAAGCCAAACTGAAGCCGAAGGATAGAACTGCAGCCGAAGGATAGAATCATAGAATCGTAGAAATACACAGCACGGAAGGAGGCCATTTGGCCCATCGTGTTCGCGCCAGCTGACCCGGAGCCACCAAGCCTAATCCCACTTTCCAGCTCTTGCTCCGTAACCTTGTTGGTTATGGCATTTCAAGTGCTTATCTAAGTACTTCTTAAATGCTGTGAGGGTTACTGCCTCAATCACGCTTTCAGGCACTGAGTTCCAGATCCTCACCACCCTCTGGATTAAAGAATTTCCCCTCAAATCCATTCTAAACCTCCTAACGCTTACCCTAAATCTATGCCCCCTTGTTGTGGGCCCCTCAACCTAGGGGAATGGGGCCTTCCTATCCACTCTATCTAGACCCCTCAGAATTTTATATTCCTATTAGGCTTGCCTTGCCTACTCTGTTCCAACAAGAACAGCTGTAGCCTATCCCATCTTTCCTCGTAACTAAAAATTCTCCAGTCCAGACAACATCTTCATAAATCTGCTCTGTACCCTCCCTTGTGCAATTACATCTTTCCTATAGTGCGATGACCAGAATTTCATGTGGTACTCCAGCTGTGGTCTAACTAGTATCTTATACATATTCAGCATAACCTCCCAGCTCTTATATTCTATGCCACAGCTGATAAAGCCAAGTATCCCGTATGCCTTCCTGACCACCTTATCTATCGGTCCAGCCACCTTCAAGGTTCTGTGGACATGCACTCCAAGGTCCCTCTGTTCCTCTATATTTCTCAGTATCCTATCATTTATTGTATATTCCCTGTCTTGTTAGTCTTCCCCACATGCATTACCTCACACTTCTTTGGATTGAACTTCATTTGCCAATATTCCCCCGCCTGACTTGGCCATTGATATCATCAAGTTTACAGCTACCTTCTTCATTTTCAACCACATGGCCTATTTTTGTGTCGGCTGCAAACTTCTTTATCATACCCCCTAAATTCAAGATTAAATCATTGATATATACCAGAAAAAGCAAGGGACCCAATAGTGAGCCTTGCAGAACCGCACTGGAAACAGCCTTTCAGTCATAAAAACACCCATCGGCCATTCCCCTTTGCTTCCAGCCTCTGTGCCAATTTTGGATCCAACTTGTCACTCTCTTGGATCCCTTGGGCTTTTACTTTCGCAACCAATCTGTTATGTGAGACCTATCAAAAGCCTTGCTAAAATCCATGTAGACTACATCAAGTGCACTATACTCAAGGCACAAGTCAGGAGTGTGATGGAATACTCTCCACTTGCCTGGATGGGTGCAGCTCCAACAACACTCAAGAAGTTCGACAAAGGACAAAGCAGCCCATTTAATTGGCATCCCATCCACAACATTCACTCCCTCCACTACTGACGCACAGTGGCAGCAGTGTGTATCATCTACAAGATGCACTGCAGCAATACACCAAGGCTCCTTAGACAGCACCTTCCAAACCCACGACCTCTACCAACTAGAAGGACAAGCGCAGAAAATGCATGGGAACACCACTACATGCAAGATCCCCTCCAAGTCACACACCATCCTGACTTGGAACTATATCGCTGTTCTTTCACTGTCGCTGGTTCAAGATCCTGGAACTCCCTTCCGAACAGCACTGTGGGTATACCTACCCTACATGGACTGCAGCAGTTCAAGAAGGCGGCTCATCACCACCTTCTCAAGGGCAATTAGGGATGGGCAATAAATGCTGGCCTAGCCAGCAACACCCACATCCCATGAATGAATAAAAAAAACTCATCAATCCTCCTTGTTACTTCCTCAAATAATTCAATCATATTTGTCAAATACGACCTTACCTTAACAATTCCGTGCTGACTGCCTTTGATTAATCTGTGTCTTTCTAAATGAAGATTTATCCTGTCCCTCGATTTTTTTCCAAAATGTTCCCACCACCGTGACTGCAGTTGCTCGATCTACCCCTTTCTCCCTTTTAAACTGTAGTACATTAGCTGTCCTCTAGTCCTCTGGCACCACATCCGTAGCCAGAGAGGATTGGAAAATGACGGCTAGAGCCTCTGCTATTTCTTCTATTGCTTCCCTTAACAGCCTAGGATACATACCATCTGGACCTGGGGATTAATCCATTTTCAAATATGTTAAATCTCTTAATGCTTCCTCTCTCTATGTTAATTTGATCCAATATTTCACACTCCTCATCCTTGATTGCAATGTCTGGATCGTTCCTCTCTTTTGTGAAAACAGATGCAAAGCTTTCATTAAGAACCATACCAACGTCCTCCACCTCCACTCACAGTTTACCTTTATAGTCCCCAATAGGTCCGACTCTTTCTTCAGTTATACTCTTGCTCATTATATATTTAATTAAAAAATCTTTGGGCTTTCATTGAATTTACTTGCCAATATCCTTTCATGCCCTCTTTCTGCTTTCCTAATTACCTTTTTAATTACACCCCTATACATTTTATACTCCTCTAGGCTTTCTGCAATATTGAGCCCTCGGCATCTATCATAAGCTTCCCTTTTATTCTTTATCCTTCCCTTTAAGCCCTTTGACATCCAGAGGGCTCTGGATTGGTTCGACCTACCTTTTTTCTTTAAGGGAACATACTTGCTTTGAACCCTCACTATCTCTTCCTTGAATGTCTCCCATTGATCTGACATTGATTTCCCTTCAAGTAGCTGTTTACAGTCCACTTTAGCTAAATCACATCTCAGCTTAGTAAAGTTAACTTTTTCCAACTGAAAACATTTATTCCTGGCCTATCTTTGTCCCTTTCCATAACTACCCTAAATCTAACTGAATTATGATCACTTGCACCAAAGTGCTCCCTAGCTGATACGCCTTCCACCTGCCCAGCTTCATTCTCTAAAACTAAGTCTAGAACCACCCCCTTATTGTTGGGCTTGCTGCGTACTCACTAAGTTCTGCTGAATGCAAGTTATGAATTTTGCTCCCTCTGTATCTTTCACACTAATTCTATCCCAGTTCATATTTAAGTGAATGAAATGCCCACTATTACTGCCCTATTGCTTTTGCACTTCTCAGAGATTTGCCTACATATTTGCTCTTCTATCTCCTGCTGACTGTTAGCGGATCTACAGTACACTCCCAGTAATGCGATTGCCACTTTTTTAATTCTTCAGTACAACCCATACGACCTCATTTGATGATCCTTCTACCATATCAACCCTCCTCACAGTTACAATTGTTTCTGTAATCCATATTGCGACCCCTTCCCCTTCCCTCTCTAGCTTGTCTGAAAACCCAGTAACCAGGAATGCTGAGCTGCCATTCCTGCTCTTCTTTCAGCCATATCTCAAGAATAGCGATAATACCATAGTCCCACATGGCAACCTGTGTTCTTAGCTCATCTGCCTTATTCCCTAGACTAATTGCATTGAAGTATATACCATTTAGCACTGCCAAACTCCCTTTTTGTCTATTTTCTCGCCTTTATTTCCTCTGCCTTCCAAACATGCTTACGAATTTTCTGCCTGCCATTTCCAACTTTTCCTCTTTGCCTTCTGAATTTACTCTCAGGTTCCCATTCCCTTGCCAAGCTAGGTTAACCCCTCCCTGGAGCCAAAGGATAGAATGGGAGACACGCTTTTATTTACAGAACCATTACAAACCTGCACCTCCTAACCCAACCCTCATTGTTTAATCTATTCTTATTTATAGTTGTAGAAATGAACCACAGTTAATGCCCAACATCTGTGTACAATTAAACACAATGAAGATATAACCAATACTTTGGTCCGAGGAATTCTCAACAACGATTGCAAAAAATCCATCCCATTCACAATCTGTCGGGATTCCCACTGGATTGGAAAATTATGCCCAGTGTTGTGTCTCCCATTTTTCTTTTATGACTTTTTTTTAAAAATAAAAGGTTACATGTGCGTTTTGGCAAATACGTACTGTGGAAGCTGCAGTAGCATCTGCCATATTTTAGTGTTGCCAACCCTCCAGGATTGCTTTAGATTCTCCACGGATTCAAGAGCAACCCAGTAAAGAAAATACCTGGGTGTTCAACAAAAGTGGAGCTTTTATTTCCATTTTTCCTTGAACACATATTTATTAGTTATAAAAATATTAGAGATAGTGAAAAAAGGCTGTTTGACTGGGTGGAGCAGTTGCAGGCTATGTGATGAAACCTCCAGGGACACATCCAACCAGAGTTGGCATCAATAGCCATATGATGGTGAGCAACTAACTACTCCATGATGCACACAGGAAGGCTGCAGTTATGGCTGAACAGGAAAGTGCTGTGCAGCAGACGGAGTTGGAAAATCTGATTGGAATTGTTAGCATACCTGTCCAGTTAATTAGCCTTGTCATTGGTTACTTGCTCATAATTAAGACTGAAATGCCAGCAATGATCATGTTCACTAAGTATTATTCAATTAATCCAAAAATGCAATCCAGGGCACAAAAAAATCTTAATTAGCAATGTTCAGGCAGTAGGGCCTTGGCAGCTGTGTGGAAAAGTAGAAATGAAAATCTGAGGTATTCTTCACGGATAACTGCGCTTTTCAAGAACAGTCCTGATAGAATCTGTAGGTTTTTACCTTGTGTTATGAAGCACACTTCTTGGATATTCTCCAACAACCATCCCAAATTGCTTTGAGAAATTGAAGGAATGTAACTATGCAGCTTCATACTATATCTGTGATTTGATTACTTATGCTATGTCATTAAAGAGCTCAATTTTACAATTACTGTGGCAGTAAATTTGAGAAACTGATAAGTTATCCAATTAATACTTCATTAAACCAGTTTTAACTTTAGCTTTTTATTTTAAAAGTGAAAGAGGAAGGGGAACAGATCAACAACAGAAGTTAAAAGAAAGTCACAGCATCTCTCTACTGCTTTCCAATATTCGTGTGAGGAAATTAGTTTTTGGGAGATTGGGAAGAGTAGCTAAAATATTTTAGTTACATTGAGAAGAGTAATAGCTGTTAAGAACTGTAGCAAGTACTATTGTGGACCACATGCCAGGCATAAAGTTTGCACGCTGAAATGTTGGGCTCAATTCTCATCAAACCTACAATTTAATGAGTTTTTAAACCTGTCTGGTGATGGATTGAAATAAAAACAGAAAGTGCTGGAAATACTCAGCAGGGCAGGCGGTATCTGTGAAGAGAGAAACAGTGGCCGGAATTTTACGCCGCCCCAGCGGGTTGGATGGTGGCGTGGGGACGGTGTAAAATTGAGTGGCGGGCTCTGGGAGGCCTACCCGCCCCAATTCCACCTCCGGACAAGTTTACGGCAGTCAGGCAGGGGGTGGGGGGGGTGGGAAACTCACCCCCCACCACCGAGGCTAATTAAGACCCTTAAGTGGCTACTTAAGGGTCCTCACCCGCCTCCATGGGTATTTTACCCGTGGCAAGCGGGTGTGCTGGGGACGTGAAAGGCCGCCCTGCGATAGCTGCCGGCCTTTCCGCGCCCCAGGGGGGTGCCCGACTGAGGGTCGCCCCCGCCTCCTAACCCACCTCCGGGACCCAAGACACCCCCCTCTCCACAAATGACCACTCCAGCCTCACCAGTGAAGGACCGATCCCCCTGGGGAGGCAAGCCCAACTTACCTTCCCTCCTCAATCCATGGTGTCGGCTGGGCTCCTGGTGGCACTGCTAGGACTAAGATTGGCCGGCAGCTCACTGAGGTGGGACTTCCTCCCTCAAGTGGCTGGAAGTCCCGCCTCGGGACAATTAAAGCCCAGGGACCCGTAAAATACGGGACGAATCACCGGGCTAGGCAGAAGCGGGTTCACCACCGACTTTCACGTCGGCGTCCGGCTCCCATCCATCCACCGTAAAATTCCAGCCAGTGTTAAAGTTTCAGGTCTGTAATCAATCTGGAAAATGAACAAAAGGGAGGTCTGTGATAGGGTGGAAGACAGGAGAGATTAAATGACAAAAGGGTTGGTGGGGCAAGGTCAAAGGGCATGGTTATGGGACAAGTAAAGAAATAAAAGATGTGCCTTGAGGAGGTTTGAATCACAGAATGAAGAACAGCAGCCGTCCAAAAGCAAGTACAAGAGAAACAAAAAGAGGAAAATCAAAACATGAAAAGAAAAAGGAAACAAAATGGGTCAGAGATTACAGTCCAAAATTGTTGAACTCAGATGTTGAGTCCAGAAGGCCGTAAAGACAGTGTTCTTCAAGCTTACGTTAAGCTTCAATGGGCTGAGTATTTCCAGCAATTTGTTTTAACTTCAGACTTCCAGCATCCACAGTATCTTGCTTTTGTAGTAGAGGTCAGGTTTACCCAGGTAAGTAATTGTTTACTGACTTTTCTACGAGGTAGGTATGGTTCTTCAAATTTCACAAATAATTGACCAAATTGTACTCTTCAGTTAGCTGAATTGCTAAAATTGCTTCACATGCAAACAATAGCTGGGGTTAAAATTTCCATTTCTTACAAGTGTTTAATGAGGAATTAGCAATTAAAATAGCCCTTTCAACTGTGTTAGGCAATTTGTATGGATTCCTGGTAATTCGAAGCAGCAAAATGGTACATATGTGAACATTTATGGCTAATTTGTTACCAGTACAAATCTATGTTTATATTAAAACAAATCATAAATTGAATTACAATTTCTAGAAAGCTCTTTAGCAAATTCTGAAGAAAGTGATACTTTCATCAATTGCTACTTCCCAGATAATCCGATGAAGTTAGTTGCATGAAATGTGATCAGTGAAACTGTTACATGAGGCCACAGACATTCTTGCAATATTTAACTAGCACAGCACTTGGTAATTTATTGAAACCTGCAAGAGGAAAATGTCATTTGACGCATCAAAAAAAATTCAAGTATTGCTATTAATACATCTGTAACACTTGATATCCCTCAGCATTAGATATTAATAATGTCCTCTTTTAAAGGTTTCAATTTATTCTTTTAACTTTGTCCTGTTAAATAATGTCAAATTTTCCCAATAAGCCAATGAGTAAATAATGTTTCCCTTTTTGTATGTGGGATCTGACATTATTGAGGTGACTCCTGCATTTATTTTCTGGTCCCAAGCTCTGGTTGTACAGCAGGGCAAGTGCATTTGGGTTGCATCTCTCATTAGCTACATAGTTATGTTTTGGGATCTTTTAACCGTTTTTTGAAAAAAAAGACTATTTGGAAGTTACAATTATAAGCCTTTTATTTAAAATTAAGTGGCTTCAAATTGGTTCAGAGTCTTCTTTGCAGCCAAATACTCAAATGCTGAGATAAACAGACGACAGTCTGTTTATAAGTCAAGTATTGAAGGTGTGTTTACCCAAATAATGGAGGACAAAAGTTAATTTATCATCCTATGTCAAGCTTCCTTTGGCTATTGAAAAAATCCATATTCAAGATCAGTCTGAATGGCTTGCTAACAGAAAAGTAGTAAAAAGGCCAAGGCAACTTATTTTAACACAAGGTGACCAAAGCATGTTTAAAATGTTGTTCAACGTTGGACTGGCCAAATAAATGTTAAGCAGCAGAGTTTATTATTTCTGTTATTCATGAGGAGAGGTTTTAAGGTAAGTGAAATAAGCTTTGACTATAACAGTTTCTCTGCATGTTCACTTGCAGCCAGTAAAATAAAGCAGGTTAATGATTTTTATCTGGCTTTGTCTAACTGAGGTTTTTCTCAGTTTACCTATTGAAAGACTGGAGAGCAGCATCTGGGAGCGCAATATCCAATACTCAATCTTTGACTTGGCCCAGGATTCGTTGGCAGGAAAGAGGTCAGAGTGATTTGTGAAGGGTAGATCATGCCCTACTAGTCTACTTGAACTTTTGGAGACGTCACCGGCATTGCAGATAAAACATTATCTATGGGTGTTGACTATATGGACTTCTGGAAGGCATTGATAAGGTTACGCACACAAAATTATGAGGAAAAAATAAGAGTGCATGGAATGGGAAGTAACCTTGTGATATGGATTGGCAACTGATACATCTTTCACCACTTGCCCCGCCAAGGCTTTTGTGGTGGCACTGTGGTGTTTATCACCATATCATCCCTTCACCTCGTCTCCTACTCCTCTGTCACCTTCTCCCCCTTTGAGCATCTCACTTCTCTTTCAAAATCCTTGTTCCCTACCGTCCTCCCAAGTACGATAAAAATGTTATCACCGCTTTCCTCCCTCATTCTCTGTACTGAACGACTTCTCAACCTCAGTGATTTCAACCCCCATCTCAACCCATCATGATCTCTCTGCTGAGTTCACTACGCTCTTATCCTCCCTAAATCTCTGCCTCCGTGTAAACTCCCAACCCATATTCACTGCCACCCCTTAGACATTACCATCTCACATGGTCTTGTTAGTCCCATAGTATCAATACAGAAAAGGCCATCTCTGATGATTTCTATACATCACTCACCACCCACATCCCCTTCCACACCCCAATCTTACCTACTTCTGTATTTGTCCCTGGAAAAACTATCTGCCAATTCACTTACAACTGCACTTTCAAAATCCCAACTGTCTCGCCTTTGGCCCTCCGCCTACCACAACATTTCTGCAGCTACTGATTTGCTCAACCGCACCCTTACCTCCACCTTTGATGCTCTAATCCCTAATAAAACCATTACTCTCTCTCACGCTGGTCGTTCCCCTGGTGCAGCCCTCATCTCCGCTCCCTTAAGTCCAAGGGACGCAGATTTGAAAGGATATGGCGAACAGTTTAACCATCCACCATCAAATCTGGCTCAACCACAAAATGCACGACTGGGTCAAACCGCTGTCTTATGCAGGCTTTGGTCTTTCGTATACCAGCATGTACAGCCACTGTCGTCACATGGGCCCTTCCTAGTATTTCTCCCCAGTACCTCTGGCACCACGAACTGGTGAACTACTGTCCACTTCTTGCCCTCAGGTCTGTGAGGAGAACTCCATTTCCTCATCAGTACTTCTTTAAGCAGTAGCAATCAAGGACTTCCTCTGCTTCACTTTCAGACAGGGCAGCCTGTGCTAACTCTTTCAATACTGGGTCAGCTCGCTGAGCCTCAGCTAGGGATGATCCATTTAATTCATTCCCTGGGTCTCCTAACTTTCCAAAGAAAGTCTCGGACAGGCAGACCTCATGGTCACTTGCCTGCAGTGTCAATGCAGTCTCCTCTTCAGGAGCTGGTTTGATTATGGCCTGACCCACTACACATTCAGGGAAACTGCAGGAGACCGTCTCCTGCCAGCGCCCTGTCTCTCTGACCTCCGGCGGTTTTTCTTTCACTATTGGTGGGGCTAACACCTTCACCCCCGCCAGATCATTACCTAGGAGCAGGTCAACCCCGTCCACAGGTAAACTGGGGAAAACCCCTACAGTCACCGGTGCCGAAACTAGGTCGCACTCCAGGTGCACTCGATGTACTGGTACAGACATACACTGCCCTCCAATACCATTCACCACCATTTTGGTGTTCACTGCACCAAAGGTTAGGCCTTTTCCCAGTAAAAGGGATCTGGTGGCCCCTGTGACCCTAAGAATCACTGTGGGCTTGCTTGCCCCACTTGAGGGATATGGGGTTACTTTCACTTCAGAAACAAAACCCGGATAACCTTCATCCGTGTTTTCTATCAGGCCCTCATCTTCACTGAGGGGGTGTGCCCTGATTAACCATACCAGTTTCCCCTTTAGTTTCCAGCAGTCAGCTTTTTAATGCCCTGCCTTATTACAATAGAAGCACACAGGTCTCCGGGTCTCATACTTGCTCACAGCACCTTTCCTTTTGGCTGGAAGAGTGCCCCCTGTGTCTCCTACTTTCCTTTCTCTTCCAGGACTGCCTGGGCAGATATCACCTTCCCACCCTTTGTCCTTTTCGGATTTGTGGGTGTGATTAGGAAAGGTTCTCCCCTGGGAGACCAACTTATAAATTAAAGCAAACTCATCAGCCATAGCAGCCGCTTGCCAGGCTCCCTGAAACCGCTGCTCCTCCACGTGGGTTTTTATTGAGAATGGGAGAGTTTTAAATTCCTCTAACAGCATTACTTCTCAGAGAGCCTCATAGCTTATTTTTAAAGCTCGCAGCCACTGGTCAAAATCCAGCTGCTTACTTCTTTCAAACTCTAAATAAATTTGATTGACTTGCTTTTTGAGAGTTCTAAACTTTTGGTGATAGGCTTCAGGTACTAATTCATATGCCCCGAGGATAGCATTTTTGGTCAGTTCAAAATTTGATGAACTCTCATCTGGCAACAGCAAATAAAACTCATGGGCTTTTCCAGTTAGCTTGCTTTGTAGCAAGAGAGACCAGGTCTCAGCTGGCCATTTTAGCTGCCTTGCCAGTTTCTCGAAAGACACGCAAAACGCTTCCACATCTTCCTCATTGAATTTTGGAATTAATTGAGTGCATTTTAGCAATCTTGTATCCAGTCCTGAATTGCGCTCCTCCATATTGGCCATGCTTTCACTGGGGTTACTCTGTCGCCCCCTAGCTAACTCAAGCCGCTTCAACTCTCTTTCTTGGCATTCTTTCTGGAAATTTTTCTCTCTCTCTCTCTCTCCTGCCTTTCATTTTCTTCACAGTTCTTTTGGAAGCCCCTCTCTTTCTCCCTCTCCCCTAAAGTTTCCTTTGTTCCAATTGTATCTTTGCTAGCAGTAACTGCTCTGGGTCTGCTTCTAACCCTGATTCTGCTTCTAACCCTGTTTCTGCTTCTTCAGATTCAAGGGAAAAATGGTTGGCCACTCGTCTTAGGAGTTCAGACTTCCTAGCCTTGCCACGTACAGTGATCCCACACTGCTCAGCCATTTTTCTCAACTGCTCCATCGACAGTGCTTTTAACTTATCCCAAGTTACTTCATCCTGGCTTGGAGAGCGACTAGCTTCAGTTGCAGACATGTTAGTATTCAATCACACATAACCACACAAGAAAACCTGTATTGATATTTTGCTCTTTTTGATTGGGAACAACTTGGCTTCCCACTTCCAATTTCACTCATTTGTCTGTGGGTAAAATCCTGGATGCTAGCACCCAAATTTCTGTTATGACCAGGTGCAAAAGGTATCTAGGAGTCTGTTACTATCTTCACCTGGTCTTACTGTAACAGGGTTTAATTTTAAACAGTGTTTTGAGCTCCTCCTTTGTGAATCCTTGTTCACAACTTTCCAGTTATAAGGCAAAGAAATGAGCACGAGCAGGCTTTCTTTGGTTTAAAAAAGATGAAACTTATTCCACCTTAAACTTAAACTCTAATACGGTTCACGCCTATGGATATACGACACACCAATGCTAGCATGCACGCGCGATATAAACATGCAGATAGGGACAGAAAAGAGAGGAAAATATAGCAGAGAGGATTTGAGGCAATATCTTGTTACGATGCTTTGAGCTCACAGTAGTCCTTTTGTAAGTAGTCTTGCTTTTTGTTGGAGCCCAGTAGTCTTCTAAAAACCCGTATTCACATAGGAAACTTTTCTCTCTTTGAGTTTCATGTGTTTTCACAAGATTCTGTTGCGTGGGAAGGAGACAGAAGCAGGCAGAAGAGAGGTCTTCTTGCTTCGGTTCCAGTAGAGATCTTTACTCCATGAGCACATGGCTTTGTCTCTTCAAAATCTGCTTTTCCAGTTTAAAACTCCCCTAGTTGGCCAGCAGGTGGTCACGTGACTGACTGGTTTGACCAGGTCTCTTCTGTGTTTTGGGGGCAGGGACTGGTTTCCCTTGTTTCCACATTGTCTGGTACTATGCAAATATCTTTCCAATTAGGGGCTTGCAATTTTAAGTTTTAATGTTCATGTGGCAAAATAATGTGTGCCTCAGTCTTGGCAGATGGGGGTGGGGGTGTTTGCCTGACACGACCAGATCTTTTTTGTATTTTCAGTGTTTCTATAAATACACAAATGGCTCAATTCAAATCAAAATTCTATTAAAACAGGGACTGAATACATTGTCTCTCGAGATTAAATACTGAAGGTGCTCATCCAGATGCAAAATAAGAGTCCAGTTGCTATTTTGATGCTAAGTTCAATGTATTATATACTATATAGCCAAACAATCTGAGACTATAGGCCACATTTTATCAGGGTCCTGATCCCAATGCCAGGCTGAATTCCGGGTTGGGAACTTGGAAGTGCTGTGGCGGGACCCTAGGAGACTTTTGAGGAGGTGGCTAAATAAGAAATAAAAACAAGAAATGCTGGAAATACTCAGCAGGTCTGGCAGCATCTGTGGAGAGAGAAGCAAAGTTAACGTTTCAGGTCAGAGACCCTTCATCAGAACTGATAAGTTTGCCACCGGGAGCCCCGTCCAATTAAGGATGGTGGCTAGGCTCTGCAGCCAGGAGGGCCAATGGGAGCGCCCGAGGCTCGGGGCAGCCAGCAGCTCCACCAGGAGAGGCAGCTGCTGCTGCTGCTCCAGGTGGGAGACCATGATGTGCCTTAATATGGAGGCACCTTTTGAAGACTTGTAAATATTACAAAATATACCATGCTCACAGCTGTCAGACCATTGTTGCGGAGGGGAACACACTCCGCAGTACGGCTGCGGCTGTGGCCTTTGCAGCCCAGTGGATTCATGCTGGGCTGCTTTGTAAGTTGCGCTTCTGCCTCCCAGGCCTGCCACCGGGAGGCCATCATCATTTCTATCTACAGGCCCCAGCCCCATCGAGGGGTCCAAATGTCATCTAGAAAACCCAGACGGCGTCCGAAACGTGCCCTCAATTGGAACTTTAACTGGCTACCCACTGCCTCCCTGGAAATAGGCTGGAGGTAGGAACATGCTGGCAGACTAGCATGCCGGCTGGTAGCAAGAAATTGCCTGCCTCCAAACCTGACTCCACCTCAGGATGAAAATTCAGCCCCAGCATTCAGCTTCAGGATAACGACTTTCCCTGAAAACATCTAACCGATACAGGGAGATGCAATTAATTAACACATCTGAGCTGCATGGTGAACAAGCACAGACTGTGAACAACATGGCTGACAATCCAAGGTTTGAAGGATGCTTTAAATCACCTTATCTTGTCTCGATTTTTTTAAAGCTCTGACTGAGCCACGTACAATAGGTATGCTAGATTATGTAATGCTCAATCACAATCTTTTGCATCTTCTTCCATGCCCAGTTAGTTTCTACCATGCATATCGCATTGTATCACACTTAGTGAGAGACTGAAGACAGCCACCATAGGAACTTCCAGGTATGAGAATATTCAACAACATACACCATCACGTTACAGATGTGTGGCATTTTCCTCATCACCAATTGTGCAATTCAAATGCAGCATACAAGCCTGAGTATCAGAACCTGGGGAATATAATACCAAGACCTTGTAATTAAGATGCTAGTGATACAAGCTAAAATAAATGTTACAATATTTACACAATATTCTACTAAACTTGGGTCAAAATAGCAAATAGTGTACCTTGTGTGAGACAAAGAATAGGCATGTTGGGTCATTTAATTTCTATCACCCATTTCATGGGAATGGGACAGGCAGCAAAGAGGAAGCTTCAGAGCTTTCAGAGTGAAACAGGAAGGGAAGGAGAGGAGGAGGTTATTCAACTACTGCTGTCAAGAATACTTGGAGCAAGCACTTCCCAGACATCACAAATATTTTAATATAATAAAAGTAAAATACTGCAGATACTGGAAATCTGAAATAAAAACAAAAAATGCTGGAAATACTCAGGAGGTCTGGCAGCATCTGTGGAGAGAGAAGCAGAGTTAACATTTCACGTCAGTGACCCTTCATCTGATCACTAATGTTTTGTTGCCCCTACCCTCTGAAAAAAGCCCTTAGGAAGCTGATATCTTCTTGAGTTGGCATAAAAGCAATTCCCAGTCATCAGTGGCTTAACCACAGCTCTCTTTCACACACAGGAATAAAAGTTCTTTTGTTGCCGCTAGTCGGCTGGGAATCATTCTCAGTGAGCTGGTGCCTTCCTAATTTAGCTAGCTATGTGGTTCCAGCAGGCAATAGTGGTTCTGTCACAAGCCCCTCTGACTCATAGCTTGTATCTTTTTTTGTTTCCCCTGTCCTTTTGGAAAAGCTCCACAGGAAGCTAACAACATCCAAGATTCCAGTCAGATGAAGTGGTTCAGCGACAGCTCATCATCATGTGTAACATCAATTTCTCCTCTCTCTCTCTGTTAAACCTTCAAGAAACAAGAAACACTTGATCTTAGCCAAAAATCATGGATAAATAATTGACACACAAGTGATGGCACCAGCAGTGCTTGGGATGAGTACTTTCCAAACTAACTTGCTTCGATAAGTCAGAATCACTCTTCCTGTTTTTCGCTTTCTGGGAAAGATACTTAAAAGCCACTGATCTCCCGCTGAAATAAAGGCTCAGTGTATCGGTTTAAAATTGAAATATTTAAATGGAGTCAGATAATGAAACAGATCTGAATACGAATAGCTTCTAACTAATGTATTTAATCTTTAAAATACAGAACTCCTTACAAAAACATGGAGATGGAACACCATTAAATAGGACATCAATTGTGGTTGAATTTCTAAATATTCCTTAGATCTGGTCCCAGATGTTTGGCATCAGACCAAAGGTACAATTAGGAAGCGACTGCTCGTGGTGTACCAAGTTCACATTGCAATGGCATATAAATAGTCTGTTATAAGAATCGTAAAGTGTTCTCAGTGATGAACTTGTAATCAGCCATACAGCTGTTTTAATTATTGAACACTGCCAAGTCAGTTATAGTAGATTAGATCAAGGCTAAAGCTTCTTCTTCTCTGCCACAAAAACATACCTAGAGCCCAACTGCTTGATTAATAGGTTCCACTTCCCATACCAGACTTCTATAGTGTCTCTGACTAGAATTGTCAATACAACATCTTATAATGCAGAGTAATGGACAATTTTGTGCTGCAGATTTGCATTAAAAGCTCAGTCATGTCTACCCAAATGCATTTTCCCCGAAGAGCCTTATGATCAGAAGCAGCAAGCGTCAGCATGTCAACTCGGTTACCAAATTATTCTGGGTTTCAATCAAAAGAATTGCAGATTTAAATTTCTTTGTTGGAAAAAAACACCCAAATTGCAACAAAAATTAATTTCACTATGATTAAAACAAAACATTTTCTGGTTTCTTTTTTGAGACTACAAATCTCTATACCACCTCCCAAGCCGCCTTGTCTAGTTATCTTAAGGTGACAACAGGATCAGATTTTTTTGTGTTGTTCTACCATCAGTGTTGAATAGTCCAATACTTTTTTTCTAAGCCCACATCTGAAGAATCACTTTGCAAAGGTGGTGGTGGTACCAGCCAGCATCCCAAGAACAATAATCCAGCATGAGTCATCACCAGACATGGTTGGAAGCATACTCCATGTTGAGTGACTTCCAAAAGAAGTGTGGAAAAAATTGCAGGAATAAGTCAGCGAAATAAGTGAAAGTGTTTTCTGACCCACTTTTATATAAAAAGATCTTTGCTTCAGCAGAGACTTCCCCATACTAAATTAACAGCTTGGATACAAGGATCATGTTCTGTTGAAAGGTCATTGACCTGAAACATTAACTCTCTTTCTCTCTCGACAGATGCTGCCAGACTTGCTGAGTGTTTCCAATATTTTCTGTTTCTTTTTCAGATTTCCAGTATCCACCCTATTTTGCTTTTACATTATAAAGATTCACTAAAATTAAATTCAGCCAAATTCTGCATTGAACTAATTTGATTCCATTCAAGTTGAAAGCACTACAAATAACCAGTTGAGATGTAAATTTGTGTTTTTTTCCCATTTTCAAATGAATCGGATTCTTTTCAGGCAAACATTATTAGATCTGTTGAGCAAAACTCCCAATTGCAAACTGTCTAAAATTAAATCAGCAATATTAATTCTATTAAGAGAAGGCTAAACGTAACCAAGCAGAGGGGAGATTATTTTCTATTGACTTCAGTTTGAAGTCAATAACGAAGGTAATGCTGCTGAAAGCGTAATTAGACCTGAGGTTTTACTAAATGGATAAACCTACCAATAGACAAGATGGAGTCACATTGCACTTGATGTCCAACTTGAGAAAATCTGTATATTCATCACACTAGCAATTGGAGGATCCAGGTGAGAAGATCCAGGTCTAACCAGATACACAGAGGTTTGTATTTAGAGACCTTTTGAAGTCTGTGGGGAGGTGGTGGCAAAGTGGTATTATCACTGGACTAGTAACCCAGAGACCCAGGGTATTTATCTGGAGACATGGGTTCGAATCCCACCACAGCAGAAGGTTGCATTTAATTAATAAATCTGGAATTAAAAGCTAGTCTAATGTTGGCCATGAAACCATTGTCGATTGTTGTAAAAACCCATCTGGTTCACTAATGTCCTTCAGGGAAGAAAATCTGCTGTCCTCACCTTATCTGGCCGACATGTGACTCCAGACCCACAGCAATGTGGTTAACTCTTACATGCCCTCTGAAATGGCCTAGCAAGCCACTCAGTTGTACCTAACCGCTACGAAGTCAATAAAAAGGAATGCAACCAGACAGACCACCAGGTATCGACCCAGTCACCGGAAATGACAACGGCAAACCCAGCCCTGTCGACCCTGCAAAGTCCTCCTTACTAACATCTGGGTGCTTGTGCCAAAGTTGGGAGAGCTGTCCCACAGACTAGTCAAGCAACAGCCTGACATAGTCATACTCACGGAATCATTCCTTACAGACAATGTCCCAGACACTGCAATCACTATCCCTGGGTATGTCCTGTCCCACTGGTAGGACAGACCCAGCAGAGGTGGCGGGACAGGGGTCTACAGTAGGGAGGGAGTTTCCCTGGGAGTCCTCAACATCGACTCTGGACCCCATGAGGTCTCATGGTATTAGGTCAAACATGGGCAAGGTAACCTCCTACTGATTACCACCTATCACTCACCCTCAGCTGATGAGTCAGTACTCCATGTTGAACACCACTTGAAGGAAGCACGGAGGGTGGCAAGGGCACAAAATGTACTCTGGGTGGGGGACTTCAATGTCCATCACCAAGAGTGGCTCGGTAGCACCACTACTGACCGAGCTGGCTGTGTACTAAAGGACATAGCTGCTAGACTGGGTCTGCAGCAGGTGGTGGGGGAACCAACATGAGGGAAAAGCATTATTGACCTTATCCTCACCAATCTGCCTGGCGCAGATGCATCTGTCCATGACTGTGTTGGTAGAAGTGACCACCGCACAGTCCTTGTGGAGACGAAATCCCACCTTCGCATTGAGGATACTGTCCATCGTGTTGTGTGGCACTATCAGCGTGCTAAATGGAATAGATTTAGAACAGATCTAACAATGCAAAACTGGGCATCCATGAGGCGCTGTGGGTCATCAGCAGCAGCAGAATTGTACTCAACCACAATCTGTAACGTCATGGCCCGGCATATCCCCTACTCTACCATTACCATCAAGCTGGGGAATCAATAAAGAGTGCAGGAGGGCATGGCAGAAGTAGCACCAAGCATACCTCAAAATGAGGTGTCAACCTGGTGAAGCTACAACCCAGGACTACTTGCATGCCAAACTGTATAAGCAGCATGCAATAGACAGTGCTAAGCGATCCCATAACCAACAGATCAGATCTAAGCTCTGCGGTCCTGCCACATCCAGCCATGAATGGCGGTGGACAATTAAACAGCTCCACAAATATCCCCATCCTCAATGATGGGGGAGCCTAGCACATCAGTGCAAAAGATCAGGCAGAAGCATTTGCAACAATCTTCAGCCAGAAGTGCCGAGTTGATGATCCATCTCAGCCCCCTGCTGAAGTCCCCAGCATCACAAATGTCAGTCTTCAGCCAATTCGATTCACTCCGCGTGATATCAAGAAACGACTAAAGGCACTGTATACTGCAAAGGCTATGGTTCCTGACAATATTCCAGCAATAGTACTGAAGACCTGTGCTCCAGAACATGCTGCACCCCTAGCCAAGCTGTTCCAGTACAGCAACAACACTGGCATCTACCCGGCAATGTGGAAAATTGCCCAGGTCTGTCCTGTACACAAAAAGCAGGACAAGTCCAGCTCGGCCAATTACTGCCCCATCAGTCTACTCTCAATCATCAGTAAAGTGATGGAAGGTGTCATCAACAGTGCCATCAAGCAGCACTTGCTCAGCAATAACCTGCTCAGTGATACCTGGTTTGGGTGCCGACAGGGCCAGTCAGCACCTGACCTCATTATAGCCTTGGTTCAAACATGGACAAAAGAGCTGAACTCAAGAGGTGAGGTAAAAGTGATGGCCCTTGGCATCAAGGCAGCATTTGACCGAGTATGGCACCAAGGAGCCCTAGCAAAACTGGAGTCAATGGTAATCAGGGGGAATACCCTCCGCTGGTTAGAGTCATACCTAGCACAAAGGAAGATGGCTGTGGTTGTTGGAGGTCAATCATCTGAGCTCCAGGACATCACTGCAGGAGTTCCTCAGGGTAGTGTCCTAGGCCCAACCATCTTCAGCTGCTTCATCAATGACCTTCCTTCAATCATAAGATCAGAAGTGGGGTTGTTCGCTGATGATTGCACAATGTTCAGCACCATTTGTTACTCCTCAGATACTGAAGCAGTCCGTGTAGAAATGCAGCAAGACCTGGACAATATCCAGGCTTGGGTTGATAAGTGGCAAGTAACATTCGCGCCACACAAGTGGGCGGCACAGTGGCGCAGTGGTTAGCACCGCAGCCTCACAGCTCCAGGGACCCGGGTTCGATTCCGGGTACTGCCTGTGTGGAGTTTGCAAGTTCTCCCTGTGTCTGCGTGGGTTTTCTCCGGGTGCTCCGGTTTCCTCCCACAAGCCAAAAGACTTGCAGATTGATAGGTAAATTGGCCATTATAAATTGTCACTAGTATAGGTAGGTGGTAGGGAAATATAGGGACAGGTGGGGATGTTTGGTAGGAATATGGGATTAGTGTAGGATTAGTATAAATGGGTGGTTGATGTTCGGCACAGACTCGGTGGGCCGAAGGGCCTGTTTCAGTGCTGTATCTCTAATCTAAACAAGTGCCAGGCAATGACCATCTCCAGCAAGAGAGAATCTAACCATCTCCCCTTGACATTCAACGGCATTACCATCGCTGAATCTCCCACTATCAACATCCTAGGGGCTACCATTGACCAGAAACTGAACTGGAGTAGCCATATAAATACCGTGGCTACAAGAGCAGGTCAAAGGCTAGGAATCCTGCGGCGAGTAACTCACCTCCTGACTCCCCAAAGCCTGTCCACCATTTACAAGGCACAAGTCAGGAGTGTGATGGAATACTCTCCACTTGCCTGGATGGGTGCAGCTCCAACAACACTCAAGAAGCTCGACACCATCCAGGACAAGGCAGCCTGCTTGATTGGCACACCATCCACAAACATTCACTCCCTCCACCACCGGCAGCAGTGTGTACCATCTACAAGATGCACTGCAGCAACGCACCAAGGCTCCTTCGACAGCACCTTCCAAACCCGCGACCTCTACCACCTCGAAGGACAAGAGCAGCAGATGCATGGGAACATCACCACCTGCAAGTTCCCATCCAAGTCACAAAGCATCCTGACTTGGAACTATATCGCTGTTCCTTCACTGTAGCTGGGTCAAAATCCTGGAACTCCCTTCCCAACAGCACTGTGGGTGTACCTACCTCACATGGACTGCAGCAGTTCAAGAAGGCAGCTCACCACCACCTTCTCAAGGGCAATTAGTAATGGGCAATAAATGCTGGCCTAGCCAGTGACGCCCACATCCCATGAATGAATAAAAAAATAGACAATCATATTTATTTGATGTAAAACCAGCTAAGACACTTCTTTTATGAGTAACTTTGTTCCAAATTTCCCTATTCCAGGATTCCACTGTGCATCAATGTCAAACACACAAGCTTCGATATTCCCTCTCCAATCCATAAATGGATTGGAACCCAATGCAACTTCCCTTTAAATCATTTGATTTGCTCACATGAGCTGTGTGTTTGCCATCAGTCATCTCACTCCTTGGGGAAATGGAAGAAGGGAGGGAGCAAGAACGGCATGCTAATGGATAACCGAAAACAGCGAATTTGTGTAGAGGGTTCCAAGTCAGTAATTCACCTGGAGCATTGAGATGGCACTGATAAATCACCCGAGATCCTTTTTCACAGTGTATAATGTCATTTCAGTCCCCAGTATGCTACTATGTTGCAGATATACATTTGTGTGTATGTGTGTGTATGCACATGTCGACACACATACACACATTAATTTCCTTGGTTAATTTGCCAATAAATTTGCAGTCAGGTTACAATCTTAAATGCTTCAATTTGAAGAAGGGAAACACCCATCAATCTATCTACGTCCAGACAGATGTTCTTTTGGCACAATAGGTTGAATAAACCCACTCCATAAAAATTTACATCAAACACATTCAGCAGTGGTTTCAGGAGAGCTATCTGATCTTGAAATTCAGAGGAGAGTTGTAAATGACTTAAGCTTTGCTGTCACAGTTTATAGTGCTGCATGAACTCTGATTAATTACAAGCTTTGCAATCACTCTCAAGCAGATACTGTTCTCTAATTTACAGCCAGGATTTTTTTTAAAGGAATAATTGTTACGAAAACCAAGTACGATTCCATATACACAACAGGGTTGAGAAAACAAGTACCACATCTGAAAAGGGATACATCTACTTTATGGTGGTCTGCAGGAAAGCAGGCGTTACTAATAGTATCTTTAAAAATAAACTTATGTAGTAAAGGGTTAAATAATACTAAACTAAATAATACTAAAAGTCACTCACTCAAATTGATTCTCCCAGAAATGACATCCCGATGTGTATTACAAATGGCAGTTTATCTGTTCCACTGGATTACCACCCAAGCGTTGAAGGCTAAAATCTAACCCAGCAACTCCTAAAAAGTTTGCAACAAAGTTTCCTGCCTGAAAAAACCTTTTCAGAAGCTAACAAAATGACAGGGGTTCTCAGTGTGCAGTCAATTATAAATACAAAAAGGTAACAAATCCCTCTTAAAAGTTTATCCCATAGGAAGTCATTTCCACTGGAAGGTCACCAATTGTCTTCATTTCTCAAAGAAAAACTACAATTCCTTACCCAAAGGAAAGTCAAACTGATATGGTGAAATGAAGAAATAAAATGCTGGTGCTGCATTTTATTTGGAGGCATATTTATTCCATCCATTCCCAACTAGTTATTAGAAAATGGGACCAACACTGACAGAAATCTCCAGTCATTTTTAAGTTTTGGTGGTGGAGCTTTTACTGTCTGCAGAAACTGAAAAAGTCAAAGTTTTATCTAACTTCAGAAGATGAGATTCCCCTTAAGCAAACTACTGTAGATCCTGTTTTAAGCTTGGATCTCTGGAAACAATCTTTCTAGGAGTGCTGAATATCATGAAGATATCTGTGTTCAAGGGTAGGTCTGAAACTGTGTGGCATTTAAGCTGGAGCTTAGGTGTCATAAGACAGAGACAGCTGCTGAGCAAAGAGATGTGTCTGTGAAATTAAGTTTGAGCAGACACATGATCAAGCACAAGAAGGGAATCAGAAAGTGATGAAGGTGAAGGAGATAAGAGAGAGAAACAGAAATCCCAGAGGAGATTCAAGGTGGGCACTCTTGGAAAAGAATCTTGTACTTGTCAATCTTATTTTTCCACCCATCCCACTCGACCTCAGTATTTTAATTGTACTGGAGTCAAGGTGCTGGATTTGACATGGTGCAGATGGGAGCTGGCCGCCGACATAAAAGCCGGTGGTGAACCCGCTTCCGCCTAGCCTGGGGATCCGTCCAACATTTTACAGGTCCCCGGGCTTTGATTGTTCTGAGGCGGGACTTCCACCCATCTTGGGTCATGGGTTTGGTTGGGGAAGTGGGGGTGGCCCTCAATCGGGCACCCTGTGCCCGTTTGTCAGGGACAACCCCGGGGCGCTGAGACGCTGCCAGCTTTCATTGGGCAGCCTTTCCCCGGCTCCAGGACGCCCACTTGCCATGGGTAAAATCCCCATGGAGGCGGGCGAAGGCCCTTAAGTGGCCGTTAATTGGCAACTTAAGGGCCTTGATTGGCCTGGGGCAGGCGGCCCATTTATCGCCCCCCACCCTACGTAAAATTGGGCGGGAAGGCCTCCCGCTCCATTTTACCCAACCCCCCTGCTACCATCCGGCTCACTGGATTGGCATAAAATTCCGGCCAAGAGTTCTGCGTACAAGTCTATCTATTACACAGAGTGTTTGAGGTTCCCAATTATTTTATGTAGTACATCATGCCACTTATGAAACATCAACAAGTTTGGGATTGTAAAATGCCTCGATAGATGTGCTTAGATTTCAATTTCCAGTTGCTTGCTCCCTCCATATACAATGTGCCCATCTGTTTTCAGTTTGAAATAATCAGACTGTGTTTTTCTTGTAACAGTAAATATGGTGCAAACCACCCACGGAGAGGACAAGTGAGACATCTGCTTGAGTTCCTAACTAACACAGAAAGAGAGAGCGAGAGAGGCATTACAAAGATAAAACACAGTTGAAGGAGGCAATGGAGCTCATCTTTGCCTAAAAACATACAATCTCCCCAAACACTGCATCCAGCGGTTTCTTCAATGATTCAAGCATTTTTACCTCTTCTTCTCTACCCAGGTGATCATTTCAGTTGTCTGTCACTTCTTCAGTGAATTGTCCCTTGACATCAGCCCTAAACTTGTTTCATAACCAAGTCTGTAAATGGGAAAGTTGGTCAGGAAAGATCGGAGGAGAAATGATACCATCTTCCTGGCTGTTCTGGTAAAGTTTGATTGACGACCTTTGACAATCTCTTCAAAGAAAATTTGCCTGCATCTCTTAACTTAGCTTACAAGAAAGTAAATTAGACCACTGGTTTTCAATCTATTTTATTATCTACTGATAATGATCAGTTTCTCTGCCTCCTTGCTGTATAGCTTGCAGTTGCTACGGTGTAGTTGATAGACACAATTTGGTAAGTGTCACATTATGTAAAATGGAGCAATTGTTTTAATTTCATTTGACGTAAACCTTGATTAGCTACATGCACAAGAAAAATGCACTCAGAGTAAAAGGGACACCATGCACAGGTGAGTAACAGAACACTCAGCAAGGCACAATAAGAAACAAAAGTTTACACAGAAATGGAGAGGCAGAGATAAGAGATAGATACATTGAGGAGGCATAAAGAAACCAACTCCAGAATAGCACTGATGGTGCTGTTTATGGCCTTGCCAATCTCCTGGGCTTTGGAGTTCAACTCCAATATGCAGTTTTCAGTTTATTTATGTATCAAATTGATACATGACTTCCTGTTTGGCTCAATGTGCACTTGTAATTTTTTTTTAAAGAAAACAGCCCCTAAAAACTGTGTTGCTGTTGATTATCTGTTTTTTCCTAGCTCCACATCCCAAGGACTCCTAACACTTCAATGCTCTTGATCTTTCACAGCTCATGTACAGCACTTCTGCCAACTAGGGTCGTGATCATCTTGAAGATTTGAATTCAACAGCAGTCAATATGTTCAGCTGGTGCCTTCTGCCATATCGCTTTCTTGTAAAATCCATCAATAATTCACCTCCCAGTAAGTGAATACTATTGATTTAATTTTTTTTCCACCAGGGCAATCTGTGATCTTCAAATGAAAATTAAAAAAGCTGTCAAGCATCAAGTCCTTCAGTTGATTCGTGTAAATATTGCTGCATCAATGTCGCAGAGATTAGTTAATGAGCCAACTGATCTTAATTTTTACAATATGAAACAGCTTTTCCTCTTTTTAATATTAAAATATTTTTAAAACCAAGTTTCTAAGTGTTAAGTCAACGACTAGATTACCAATGTGTCACACATGACAACAGTTCAATCCCAAAATTAATAAAAGGAAAAGTTATGTTATGTATCAATTACCTTCCAATATACAGATTGGAAATAGCTATGAATATCACATAATATTTGTCTTTGATAGAGACATGGGGAGGGCACAAATAGGAAAAAGATCAGGCCCCAGAGTTTCTGCTTGACTGCAATTTTTTCTTTCAGCGGATTTTGCCCGATCTCGGCATCACTGGCACAAAAGATTGTGGAAACTTTAGTGCAAATTACAGTCAGATCAAATCGAGCTTCCGCAATCTTTTGCGCTAGTTTCAAAAACATCGCGCTGGAAGGGAGCGCCAATACAAAACTAGCCACGCCCCCAGCATGAATTAATCGGCATTGGGAGATTCCACTAATTGAGCTCATTAGTAGAACTTTGTTGAGGAGGCTCCAAAAACTAAGCTGGATCTTTTGAGCATAAGGACACTAACAGGTACATTTTGAAGGGGCTTAAATGTTTTTTTATTTAATTTGCTAAGAAACTGACTACTATACCCCAATCTATTTTCAAAGACATAAAATCAGGTTACTCACAGGTGGTGGATTGACATTGATTTGAAATACTCATTTATGGTGATAAACAATTTTAGCTGTATTCAAACTTTACCAAGTTACCACTCTTATGCACATCAAGGAATATGTTTAAAGCAATTTGTTTTTTTTTTAATTACATTTTAAAATACTGCCCAATTATGCAGGCTCATGGCAGATTTTGTGTTCGGTGATGGGCAAATGAGTTTGAGCAGAAATTCAGGGGGGGAAAATACTATTCAAAATGGGCTCAATTAGTGCCTATTTTGCTGACTACACCCAGAGTGTAAACTCTACCTCCAGATTATGATGTTTCTTTTTAGGCTTGATATATTTTGAGAACATATGAACTCACTCAAGATATTTTACAAATTTATGCATTATTAATAGGATTTTTTGAGCCTAACAAGTGCACAGTGCAAGCTTCAGTTCCGCTACAACAGCATGTGGAAGTTGATAGTGATGAAGTTCAACAGAAAATTGAATGTTTCTGCCACTGAACCATAAATTTGGACAGCACTACACAAGTGGGAAGCTACTCAAGTCTGATCCAAACAGCTGCTCTTCTCCAGCTTTACTGCTCATCCTCTACACCCTGTAGATAAATACAGTGATGCCACTAACCACATTACAGGGATAGTCTTCATTAATAAACATTGACCCTGTGATGTGGCAAGACAAACTACGGCAAATGATGCCAAACAGTCATGAAAAGCTGCTATATCATTCTCCATCACCAGCAAAGATACGACCTTTGGAACTAAATAATCATTTCCCATTTTTTTTTAATAAAGGTTGTTTAATAAGAACACTTTTATTCCCATTGCATTTCCAAGTGTGATTAGCCTTAAAGTAGGGGATGCACTCAAATATATACCAAGTCAATAACATACAAAGTTTGAACATGTTGAAAGCTTTACTATTTATTTTGTCTCAATCTAAAACAAGCACCGGAACATGAAAGCACTGATGCACATGCATTGGCTACAATCAGAAAATCTAGATGCAAACTTCACCGGTTTTCTTAAGTGTAGTCATCGTTCAATCTTCCATTGAAACTCATTTGCATTGTTATCTTCCAAGAACTGGCACAATTGGGTAGTTTTGTCATGTAATTGGCTTTTCCTTTTTGCATTAAAGAATATTCCTTCATATATTAAGAATGGTAACCTGGTGCAGTTTTATTAATACAGCAGAAAATAGGTTCATTACAAAAAATAAGCATTTTTAAGCAGAGGATCAAAATAAGGCCATTACAAGCAATACAGAATCATTTACTAGTTTCATTGGTGTACATTGGTTTGCTTCTGAGTAAATTAAATACTTAATTTAAAAAAAAACTTTTAAAACACGTCTACTAGTGCCTTTGCACTCGAAGAAAACAACTTAATTTGAAGAGCCTGATCGAAGGGCTGCAAACAGGCAGAAATTCGCACCCTGGGCCCAACAGAGGGCTGCCCCTGATGCTCCAACCACTCCCAACATGCCCCCATGTCCCCCCCCAATCGACCACCCTTGCCTCGCCAGGGCCCGACCGATTGCCCCGGGCGAGGCCCCAACAACTTACCCGTTCTACGGGGCTATCCGACATCATACGACTTCAGCTGGGTTGCAGTCCCAGCAGTGGCCACCACTCCCAGTGGCGCTGCTGGGACAGAAGAGTTGCCAGCCCACTGATTGGCAGCTTCACTGGGCAGGACTTCCTGCCTCAATGAGGGGGAATTCCCACCTCAGACCAATTAAGGACTTGGGAACTGCAAAATGTGGTCTGGATCCTCAGGCCAGGCAGAGGCGGTATCGCCACCGATTTTTCAGTCGGTGGGCAGCTCCCGTCCGCTGAGGGTAAAATTCTGGCCCATGTATCATGTTTTGCATTCAAAGGAATCCTGCCACCCAGTAAAAATTCTGCATCCCACCTTACAGATGCCTCTTTCCCCCAGGGAAACTGATGAAAGGGCTGCCTTCACAGTATTTGCTCCAGACTGCCTGATGTACAAGTTAGAAGGATCCAGTACCATGGCACTCAATCCTGAGGCAATCCTCATCTGGACAGGTGGAGCAGTCCCTGATCCACATTTTGCCTGCAGTTCATTGTGTAGCAGATGGCTCAACTCTATGGCAAGGCTATCTTGGAAAGCAGATGTGCAATGACACTTCTTCTCAGGGATGCAACGGTTATATGTGTGGAGGTGTCTATAAACACAAGGTATTGACAGGTGTGAACAAGATACCTCAACAGCCAATGAACCTGCACTGACTGCTGCCTCACAAACTGCTCTCCCTCATTTCAATTTTGCATCAAGTTTGAAACCTGCACAGGAATATTCATTCTTTCTCATAAAAGATTGACAGATAGCCGATAATAACCAGCACTCTGAAAAGCCTAATTGATTAGATGACACCTAAACTGAAGGTCAGAGGTTATGGTTTCCATGTTTATTTATCTTTATAAGGTAAGGATCACATTTAGTCTCCTAAAAGCATAAAAAGAGAAAGCTCTCTAGGTGTTGAAGGGGAGGGAAAAGAAATCACAAACAAAATAATTAAATCATGTCAATCAATTTTACAGTGAGGAAGGCTAGATTCACTGGGCTGCAGATTTTCATGTTACTTTCATTAGTTCTCTGTGGAAAGCAAGTGAGGTGCAGCTGGAGGGGAGGAGAGGAGAGAGACCAACACAGATAGAACATTTTGCATCTTTTTTGGGAAATGATCACATTGAACTGCCATCAGAACCTATTTGGCAACACAGCCAGCCTATCCTAAAAGGGTTTTCTATTTCCTCAAAACTATCTTCAAAACAATAAAACCTATCAGAATGAAATTCTCAGAAGACATGGAATAACTCCCATGAAAATTCTAAGGATTAGCCAGTCGATTGCATTACCCATAAAGCATTAATCTATTAATAACATGGCAGAAAGATATTAGGGAAGGGTTAATCAGACTGCCCTGAAGTCCACCAATGCCATGATACGATTGACTTCACTTTATACTGTTGAAATATTAACCTTTACCCTTTGTCTGTTAAGCAGATAAGTATAAGTCAATGTTATAGCAGTGACCATTGAACTGTTGAACTAAAGTTGACTCTACAACAGTTGTCAGTTTAGTCACTTCCATAAACCTAATTAAGGACATGTCACTGCATGCTGATTCACAAGTTTCCGAGAACTTTAATTATTTGATAACGAGTATGGGGAAATGGGAAAACAATTAGTTCTGCAAAGAAATGTTATCGAAGTCTACGTCAACATTTTTAATTGGCAACAATGATACAGAAACAAAGATAGACTCAAGTTAAAATTTCACTTTACTGAATAGCAATTATATGTAACAAGAGTAAAGCTATTGATAAGATAACAAAGTGATACTGATCTCGATAGCCTAACAGAAAAAGAGCTGGTTAAATAAGGAAATCTAAGGATATTGGCAAGGCATAAGTCAGTTAAATTCTCCTGACATGATGTTTTATTTTAACTTTTGGATAACAATGTAATGTAAAAGGTGAGAATTGTCATGTCCTCGGCATGAGAGAAATGTATAAGTCCTGGTAGTTTGTTATGAGTATTCATAAAAGGTAGGATACTGAGCTCAGAACTGTAATACATTTGAGACCCCAACCAAATACGACCTTTTAACTGTATACTTAAATACTATTGCATGTGCAGTATACTTTAAAGGCCTGCTACCCGACGGAACCCGACGACATGTGTTGGGTTCCGGCCTGGTTGGGCCAGATCAGACATGTTCCATCACCACTTCATGTAAGTGACTCTAATGTTAATTTACTTCTTGGACTTTAAAGGTTGTTTTGTTAGTTATTTTAAGCTTGTGCAGGTAAGGAACAAAGTGAAAAACGGAAGGTAAGTTAACTGATAGTCAGGTCAGACGTGGGAAAAAATGGAAGGACTCGGGCTGGGTCGGGCTCAGAGTCGGATGTGATTCTGTCGGGCTCGGGTCGGGTCTCAGTTGCAGACCTCAGCCGGCCTTTAGTATACTTACACATTTGACACAACCTCAAACTCAAGATCCTTATTGAAAACCTTGCATTTCTTACAAATTAAGCAGGCCAAGCTAATGAACAAGCTTAATGTTCATTTATGGATAGGGTTTAAAAATCAAAGTTTATGTACCGTCAGAAGCAGCTTCATTTTCAAAACTTATAAACCACAGTTTCATCAGTTCTTTACAAATAGCCCTGCCTTTCAGGGATGCAAAAAACATTTGGCTGACAAAAGTAGAAAGAAAATGATTGAGAGCTAGAAGTGCAAATCTACCCTATCAACATTAAAGTGTATTTCATCAAAGTATTCAGAAGGACAACTTGCTGGGCAATTTAACATCAGGTGGCTTAATTGAAAATATACCACTAATTTTGCAACTTTGCTTGCATATTAAGCCTTTTAGAAGGTCACAATGCAATCAAGGCTTCTTTGTAGAACAGCAGTATCAACAACAGTTTCCAATATCCTCATCAGTAATTACAAAGGCAAAATGGAGTTGTAGAGAACGAGGTCCAGATTTTCCCACATCAGCGATTTTGGCAACAAACAGAGGGGCAGGATTTTTCCTTTTGGGTCGGGACCCCAACGTTGGGGTCAAATGGGAGTCACAATCCCACACTGTGGGCTGGGTTTTGTGGGCCCCCTGAGGCAGGGTCGGAGGCATGGGGGTGTCCATTGAATCGCGATGGATGGCGGGGGCTGGAGGGCCGGTTGCTGCCCTGTCGCCAAGCGATAGTGCCAGGGCAGGATAGGTCGTGACGACCTTCCCGCCCAGATGCCAATGGAGGCACGTAAGTGGCCTATTAATGACCACTTAAGGGCCTCTTCCCGCCGCCGCTGACCAAGTTCACAGACCTGAAAGTTAACTTTGCTTCTCTCTCCACAGATGCTGCCTGACCCGAGTTTCCCCAGCACTTCCTGCTTTGCTGCCACATACTTACCCTACTGTGTCCCAGTGTCCTGTGAAGTTGCAATCCTCTTCTTCCACTCAGTTGTCACATTGCTTCTTGTAGGCGTGCTGCACTTGGGTGAAAAATCTTAAATTTCACACATTCCAGGACGTGAGACTTAAATGTACCATAAAATAGAAATAAAACCATAGTTGAAGAATATTTACATGCTATGGGCTTCTAATCATCTGACTGTGAAAAGCCGCAGACTAATATGCATTTGGAATCTATATTCATTTCTCTGCTAACTGTTATGTGAAAGACATGTAACTGCAATTAAATGCTCTTTGTAAAAAGACAGGAAAATATAGTCATATTCTAGCTGCATTGCCAACTAGAAATAATACACCACTAACTACGATCAGCTACTCCAGAAGCAAAGTATTCATGAAAATGTGTTGATGTATAATAGTTGAAAAATCATGACAACAGCAGCACAGATTTCCTCATTTGTCCTGTATCGGCTATCAAACATGTGCAAGACAAACCTTGCAGCCAGAAGTTAGAGCAGTTACACGGTGGAGTCACCTTTAAGGACCACATAAAAAGTCAAGGATGGTAGAAGGGTGCTCTAGGGTGACCCTCCCTGCTCACTCTCCTCCAGGCTGTGCGGGCAAGAGGGAGGAGGTGCTTTTCACCAGCGATGCTAAGAGGCCCTCCTACCTGAACAAGGCAGCCTGGCTAGAGTTTGCACAGGTGGTGAGTAGCCGTGGGGCCATCCGGTGTCAAAGGGTCCAATGCTGGAAGGGGATGGACGATCACTCTCCCAGCCAGCCTCTAGACCTCATGTGCAAAGGGTATGACCGCAAAGGCATCCATAGCCAAAGGAGCATCATATCAGCAGCCTTCCTCTAATCAGACTGCTAGCGCAGAAGTGGCACCGCGTAAGAGCATCTGCAAGCATTTCTAAAAAGCATTGTGACACAAATGGATCTGCATGGGTGACACAACATAGAAAGGCCGAAAACAAAATAGTCTTCACGAACATGTGCACTGCTTTTACTGTGTGAATGAAGTGTGCCAGCATGTGCCAATTGTGGCTCCTCCTATTACATCATTGGTCTTTCAGAACTGCCAATGTATGGAATATCATTGCCATGCCAGTATCACTCATGTGCATCTCCATAGATGCAGTAATATGGACAATGGCTCAGTCTTTTGCTACCAGTAATGGTGGACGCAAAGATGTTGCAGATGTGGACTGCTGCACAGGTAAGCAAGGTTGATGTGTGGCCTGCAGAGCTCACGTCAGTTCCTATGGAGCAGAAAGCCTTTCTCTGATGAGCCACTGCCGTACATCCACAGCTCACTGCTAGCCCTGCATGCAGAGCCTTGGTACCATCTGGCCTGCCACGCGTCTTTCCAGTTGTAGGTTTTCAGCATCCTCATAGTCAGTGAAGAAATCCTGTTGACATCTCTCATCATGCCAGGCCTGTTCCCTATTAGCTGTGTTGTGCACAACTACGCACCCAACAGCAAAGAAAGGAGCTGGCCTTTTTGGCCCGTAGGACAGGGCACCACCCAATCTATCCAGGCATTGGAAGCACTTTATCAGCACGTCTGTCGCCTGCTCAATGGTGGCTCTTGTAGCTCAGTGGCTGGCGTTGTACCTCTCCCCTGCAGCAGTGGTGGGGTCTCTCACTGGTGTCAGGAGCCATGCCTGAAAGGGATAGCCCTCGTCTCCAAGAAGCCACCTCTCCATCTGAGCCAGTTCACTGAACAGCAGTGGCAGCTGGGACTGGCAAAGGGCCCAGGTGTCATGGCAGCTACCTGAGAAGCGGGCACAGATTTGCATGAAGCACCTCCGGTGATGAAATACCAATTGCACCTAGATTGAGAGGATTCCTTTAATGGTAACATCTGCAGGTGGTAGCCTGGCAGGAGGCCTGATGGCCAGATTGGTGCAGTCTGTGAACCCAAAAACCAATGGTTCTTCGGCAATGGAGCCGAAACCGATGGCCCTCTGAGCCTGGCTGCGAGAGTCCGTTCTGAAGCACACATACTCACTGGCCCTCCGGTGCAGGGCATCGTTGACCTCCATGATGCAGCGGTGCACTGCTGACTGTGATCCCACAAAGGTCTCTGGTGGGCCCCTAAAAAGCTTCATAGGTGTCATGCTTAAGAACCGCTGCAACTATGAGGACGCAGGCATAGGATGTCTATCGGAGTCCATGGGCTGCAGGTCATCATTAAGCAGGGCACAGAGACATGTCACCACCAACTCTACATACGCAATTGCCTCGGATACT
The DNA here is from genome assembly GCF_036365525.1 of Heterodontus francisci. NCBI lineage: Eukaryota > Metazoa > Chordata > Chondrichthyes > Heterodontiformes > Heterodontidae > Heterodontus > Heterodontus francisci. Next base: position 55,447,925 of record NC_090392.1, on the reverse strand, counting down.
GGTGCTCTGACATCCGATGGCATGTCATGTGGGGCCTGTCGATGCATGGCGACCAAAATGGCGAGCTCCCCTTGGGGGCTGCTGCTCACGACTGGGTGCCTCTCTTCATGCCCTCAGAGATTTCCCTCCAGTAATCCCAGACCCCCTCCCTTACAGAATGCAGAGCGAGACCCCTATAATCCTCCCCTCCCTTACAGAATGCAGAGTGTGACCCCTGTATTCCCCCGCTGCCTCCTCCCTTCCAGGACATAGAGCTCAGACCTCTGTATATCTGGACTTTCCTTCAATTCCAGACTCCTGCTTCTGATGTCCTGCCCAGTTTTCTATTCGTGAACGGGATGACACGTGACGACCGCCTGTTCTAGGTACAATGAGGAAATGTCCATGGAAAAGTGGCGGGCTGCATAATCTGTAGAGGTAAGTACTGTTTTACATATTCTAATCGCTGTCCCCCACCCCGCCGCCAGTAATTTGCGGCGGGCCCTTCTCACCGTCACGGGTTCAGGCTGTCCTCTCCCCGCAGAATTTTACCGGCCCCCGCTCTATGACCCGCGGCGTCAAGGGGCCAGTAAAATTCAACCCCGAGTGTCTTTGTTTCAGCTCATTTTGTGGATAGCTTATGCCCATGTGTGATGAGCAGTGTCATTTCAATGCAGACGGGGTTAATGAATTTTAGTTCATAGCAGACATGGATGTGCATTTGTGCAGGAGATGGTACTTGTCATGTGACTGTGTCCTCCATCTTGAAGGCAAAAATGTACGAGTCTTTTCAAAATTGTCCTATCTTTTTATAACTCTTCAGTTTATTTTTGTATTTTCATTGCTGCCCTTCTCGTGAGCGTGACATTAATTTTTCTGAACACGGACAAGATTTATCTTAAAATCATGTATGCAGAAATATAGTGAAGCAGAACCAGAATCTACAAGTTCACATTGGAAATTGAACAATTTTTGTTATATGTTCATGGGATCTGGGCATTGTTAGCTAGGTCAGCATTTATTACCCATCCCTCATGCTCTTGAACTGAGTGCTGGCTAGGCCATTTCAGAGGGCATTTAAGAGTCAACCACATTGCTGTGATTTTGGAGTCACATGCAGGCCAGATCAGGTAAGGACGGCATATTTCCTTCCCTAAAGGACATTAGTTTGGATTTTTACAATGGATAATGGTTTCATGGTCACCATGAGAATAGCTTTTTAAATCCAGATTTATTAATTGAATTCAAATTTTACCCTTTGCTGTGGTGGGATTTGAACCCATGTCCCCAGAGCACTAGCCTGAGCCTCTGCATTGCTAGTCCAGTGACAGTAACACTATGCCGCCACCTCCCCCCCAAAAAGCTACTTTGAATTGTAGTTTTCATCATGCTATTTCATATCTTACTTTTACAATTATGGATAAAAAGGAAAAATGTTGATGCCCAGATGAGGATAGTTCTGCATTTCCTCTGTTTAGCTTATTTTTATTGAGTAACTGTGCCCTTCATTTGACCTGCAAGGTCTATTGAAATCTCAATTTTACACGAGCAGCAAGCTTATACAAATTGGCATGAAAAATTTTCTCTGAAGCCAGTTTTAGTTTCAGCTACAAAATGGTCAATAAACAGTAACTGTATTTTATTGATGTTAATTTTTAAAAAAAATAACACTTGCTTGAGCTTCAGGTATTTTACTTCAACATGTCTTAGATTCAAATCGTTGTGTGCATTCTGAAAAGAAACAAATTCTCAAAATTATTTTCGACTTCATTGTAAAGTCATTTAAAGGTAAAGGTCTGATTCAACATTATTAAGCCAATATCATGCCATTGCCAAGTAATTTAGACAATTATTTTTAAGTTTATGTGACAGTGGCATGAAAACTGGCTTAAAAATGCAGGAAAATGGCAATCTCCAACTCTGGGGCAGAGTTCTGAAAATTAACTGTTCACTCTCTTTGTTGAGGTGGTAATGGCAGACTGGAGTAAAAGTCCCAGGAGAGTTACACTTAATTAGAGAGTTCCATAATTTCTCCTTTTTTTGTGTCATTCAAGAATACTGTAAATGTTTCAATAGCACAAGGTCCCAGGAAAATCTGGGCCATTATATCTTCAGCAGAATTTCCTTTGAATGATTACCTGCAATACTTCGTAAAGCCACAAGAAACTGGAAATTGAGGTAGCCATGATTTCTTCTGCAGCTTTAAAATCATAGAAATGACAGCTCAGTTGGAGGTCACTCAAATTTACAGTTTGTGCCAGTGCTTCAACGAGAGGCAGTATTCCAAAGCTATTTCTCTGCCCTTTCCCTATATGCTTTTCAATTCCAAATTTGAAAATAATCATGCAATTTTCTTTTATATTATGTTACAGTCGCGGTCTCAATGGCCACTTGTGGTAAAGCAATCTAACCTCTAATATCCTTGAGTGGAGAAACATGCCAACTTCCTTCTTTCAATCTTGTATTGATAATCCCGAGTCTATGACCCATGTTTATCGATTATGCGGAGAGCTACCCTGCACTTTTCACAGTAGAAATAATTACTCAAGTCTACTGATTATTTTTTTTCATAGCACTTAGTGTAGTGGAATATATTAACCCAAATGCAAGTTTATTTTGGAAAGGCCTAAAGTTTTTTTTTTCCATTCTTCTAAACCTGTGAAAAGAACTACTTGCTGCAATAGCTAAGTTATAAATTATCACAGCTCAAATACAATTAGAATATAAAGACCTGGATTTATATAGCACTTTTCCCAACTTCAGAGTCGAACAAAGTGCTTTTCAGCCAATGAAGTACTTTTGAAGTGTTTATGTAGGAAACGTGGCAGCCTGTTTGCGCACAGCAAGCTCTCACAAACAGTAACATGCTCATGACCAAATAATCTGTTTTCGTAATGCTGATTGAGGGATAAATATTGGCCAGGACACCGGGGATAACTTCCCCTTCTCTTCCTCGGAATAATACCATGGGATCTTCTACGTCCTCCTGAAATAGCAGTTGGGATTGCGATTTAATATTTCACCTCTGGAAAAATAAATCTGTCAATCAGCAAAAGATGCAGGAAATACAAAATTTTTGGCAATGACCACAATAGAACAGAGTGACATTTTATTATCCATCAACTGTGCCAAATAGCATTTGTAACATCATGTATTAAATACCTGCACTAAGCAAACTGATTGATAGCTAGCTTTGTACCAAGGTTTTTGGCACAAATTCTATGCAAAATTACAGCATTATAGTTACAGCATTGTAAAGTCTGAAGGTTAACAGCAGCCTAGAAGTTTATAACAGTTTAATACAGCACTGGCTAACATTGCATTTAGGTATGAAAATCCAAAACAATAAAGATGATGGGATGATAAGATAAGGCAGTAAGTTATGACATTTCTTTTAGTAACGATTAATAGAGCAGCAGTAATACCCATCAAAACCCTGTACTCAAGCGACCAAAGAGTTTCCACAACAATATTACGTAAATCCGATTGACTAAAATGTGAAAGTGTGACTGGCTGCTGCATAAACCTTCCTGCCAAGATATTAAAAGAAAGTTGCTGTGCAATTTTTAAATCTTTTGTTTATTGATATTTCTGACTGAATAAATTGACAAAAAAGTCACAGGCATGTAGGAATGCACAAAGAATTGAAAGAAAATCTCAAAGTTTTCCAATTCAGGGTAACTTCTCTTAACTCTAATGCAATATCAAATGAAGCTGACCCCTTTATCTAGACCAAGTCACTATATTTTCAGAAAAATTAGGAGTACTGATTGTATATTGTAATGGATAGTAACAAAGCTACAACATAGCTGTGAACATATCCATGTACATTGAATTCAAAGTGTTTTACTCAGTTGAACTCCAATTTCTTCATGACAGAATTGCTACTGTATATCCCACTCCCATAATACATATTTGAGATTGCCATTCTTCTATGTCTAGCCAAATAGTCAAGGTGACAGTGCCCCTCCCCAACCCCCTACCCCTCCCAATCGCATTGCAGGTAAAATGTTCCTTCTGCGAGTTCATTGATGCATCTGTGAAACTGACAAATTAGATAATTGAGTTCAAACAGTTAGACAAGATGAGTCTTGAGGTTTCTATAAAGAAATGGATTTGTGGAAGCTGGAATATTTGTGAGATTTAGCAATATTCAGAACTGAATATAGTTCCTTCCACTGTGGAAAACTTATCCAATCAATTGACTCAAAAGAGTAGTAATTGAGTTCATCACTGACAAAATGAAATCAACAATATCACATCATGTGACTGATGCCAAACTATTATATAAAAGGGATCAAGTACAATGCAAATTGAGTATGAATTACTGCTCAACTGTTGCACTGCAATTCTCTGTTGAACTCAAAAATAGAGTAAGGAACAAATTGCTACATTTCATTTTCTTTTGCTGACAACAGTGAACATCAGACCATTGATGCACAATAACGGTGACTTGAAGGCATTACTGTTTTGTTTACATTGTTAGGCATTAGCAGATTTCATTCTATATCGAGGCAAAATGAAAACTGCAAATGCTCAGTGCTTTTCTGTGACTCTTTAGGGGTCAAACATTAACCTGTCCAGTTTGAGTTAATTTAGCAAATTTGACATGCTTTGTGTACAGATAGGAAGGGCTATTCACAAGTGTATGTGCATCATTGTTATTTAAATTCCACTGAGCATGGGTAAATCATTGTAGATTGCAGATGCAATAGACTGCAACAGCGTACACTACTCAATAATGCTCATATCATTTTTGGACAGTATGCATATATAGAAGAGTGAATTTTAACACAAGTGAAGTCAGAATTTATTCAAAGATGGCTATGGCTTCTCACATGTTTGGGAGTATCAATCAATGTACAAGAGAGGGCAGCAGCAGCAGCAGTCGTAATATTCTGAGTATTGTTAGTTTAATACAGAATATCTAATGAGTCTGCTGAGGTAAAAGAAACAGGAGCTTTATTGAAACACATCTTACTGCTAAGGCTTACATCTTCCAAGAGACTGCACGAGGGAACCGAACCACATGGTGTTACACTACTTCCAGTGATGAGGTACACAGTGTTATTAGCATATTAACCACTTAGAATTAACTCATTAACAGCCTAATGTCCAATAGAACACATTATACTACAGCAGTTACACAGCAGATCCCAATGTGCAACAAACTGGCTCAAAGTGGGGCTGTGATTTAGTTACAAAGTACAGGCGAAGTGGCAAATATTGTGATATCAGGGTGTTGAACCTACTTTATTGGCTTTCCTGTCATTTGTTCTAATTAGGGGCGGTGCCAAGCAAAGAAGATGCAAACATAAAAGGAGCAGCGTCAATTCCAAATTAAACAGGAGCAGTTACGAACACTGATTGGAGGGCTGCCAAAATGTATGTGCTGGGAGCTGCAACGAACTAATCAACTGGCTGCTTCAAAGTTGATGTACAATATCTTACCGAAACATCTTTGAAGTGAATTGAATGAGCTAGATTTAATGAGCATGAAGAATGTTTCATTTTCACCTTAATGTCATTCCTAAAGGATGTCAAGGTGAGCAGCATATATTTCTCTTGCTATTACAGAACTTTTTCACCTATTAAATGTGTCACTCAATTGAGAATTGTTTTATTTGTGCAAGTGACTTGTTTTGGATGATAGTTATAGATCTGGAAGAGGTGCTGAAATTGCCGACAGCTATCGATAACCAGCAGTTCAATATACAAACAATTATTCTGGCGTGCCGTTTTGTGACTGCATCCCTGAGATGGTTTATATCCAATGAAGTATGAATGGAACAAAGTAATTCATTTCCATGAAGGTCCTTATGTTATAGAATATGACAATTCCTCCAATCTTAGGATATAATGGCAGACTCAACTCATTCCAAGGCACTGAATGTTTTCAGGCGACCCAAGTCCAGATTGGCTAATACAGCCCAGAATGCAACCAACAACGGAAACTCGCATGCCTGGAATTTTGATACATTTGGACCAGAGACAGGGCACAGACATCTTCTCTAGTAACATTAATCCTGCTGGAAATTCATTTTTGCAGCATTCCAAACAAATCACAGAAAATTTTCACCACTGTTGTAACTCTCAAACTCCTTTTGACAGTAGTTCATTCACAACGTAACCTGATAACCATTATACTACCATCTACATCACCAATTTGGAAACCAGAAGCCCCTGGGTTCATTGCTCATTAACCTACAACTTTGGATTTTTATGGCACACATCTATTGCACAGAATTTTTCCACAGAGAAGTCATTCTAATTGCCTTGGCTGCTGTTCCTCTGAAGTTCTTCTCATTTATATCATGGGAAGATCCAAAGTACTTGCAACACTGCTAACAATTGTGCTTGGTGCAAGTATTATTTTTGTTTCCTGGCTGCAGGTTTCTCCCACCAGTGTAGGAAAGTTTGCACACACCAGTCATGTGAAATTAGCATTTGTGGATGTACAAGCAGCGCAAGTGCTCAACTTGTTCACGGCCAGAATAAAAACGGCAGCGGGCAGCATCCTATTCCAGCATCATTTGCATGCATCACTAGTGGCACTGTGCCCCTTTAACTTCACTGGTGCCATTTCTTACTGGAAGTGTTTAGCTCAGGTCCTTTGATATTACAGTGCAGCTACCAGCATCATTCCCATATCAAAGCATCATCTACCAGGGATATGATGACTCCCAACAGACCATTGGTCAATAGTTGTGTGTGTTTCTTTAGTTTCAAGACATAAAAACCATCACCGTCCTTACTCATAAATGACAGCTGCTCCCTCAGCAACATGTTCATGGTATTAGAAACACATTTACACAGTGATACCTAACATAGTGACATTCTGTACCTCCACTTTCCTTTTCTCAAAGGGCAAACCATCTACAGCCTGGTGTGAGAATCATTCAAATTGAATCTTCCTCGATAAATTCTTCTCATTACTATTAGCACCATTCACCCGTGACCAAAACAAGGGTGCAATTTACTTGTCTTTTCTATAGTTACCTCTGATTAAATATTACTCAAGTTCCCAAGTGAAATGTTTAAGGCACACAAAAGACAGTTCCAAAGAAAAAACAAACTCCTGTTGAATTCAGTAAAGTTTAAACGGAAACGTTTTTGGGAGCTCAGAGCTGAAGCGTTTTCGGTTTCCTGTCATGGGTGAACTGCTTTGCAATTAGATCAAATACTACTCAAATCATTTGATTTGATCCAGGCAATATTGACCCTAATAGTCACGGGACCTGGTCACTTAATATAAAAAGAATAAGCTCCATTTTCTGCATATACAACACTAAATCAAAGTCATGGGATAAACCCATACATATGTCCAGAGTATTGTTATCCCATTACACAGATAGTGCAGTGGAGGATTTAGGCTTGCTTACAGCATTTGCGAGCGAGGGTAACAAGATAAAGAAGGGCAAACTTGTTCTCAATAGCTTTGTCTAGGATATCTCAAACTACTTTACTTCATTTGATTATTTTAAAGTGAGGATATCTGTAGTCAAATTTAGCAATCATATTGTACATGGTAGATTCTCTCCGACAGCAATAAGATGATTGCCCAGGTAATCAGTATTTGCTGAGGGAGGAAGGTTGGCTAAGAGAACTCCGTGCTCTTTAAATAAACTCATAGGATCCTTGCTATCCACCTGACGAAGCAGTCCTTATCAGAAGAGCTGAACCTATAATAATGCAATTTACTTCATATCATATAAATCTGCAGCTGAAACTCTATCCAAGAATGTTCAAATATTACATCTTTATATTACTCCATGTAATTGTGATTTGGGTCTCATTATACAACCAATTCTTCAGGGTGTTTTGTCTGAGAGTATTGCCAAGGTACACCTACTCAGCATCTACTCCAACACTCTGCTCCGCACCTGAAGTTAAAGACCTGTTCTATGAGGAACTCCATAATATCATGAGCAGCATTCTTAATAGCAAACATTTGTTCCTGCTGGGGGACATTAATGCCAGGGTTAGGGCCGATCATGGCCCTCCTGTCTTGGGTGCTAAGACATTGGAAGGATGAATGAGAATGGACAGAGGCTGCTGGAGTTGTGTACCTATCACAACCTCTGCATCACAAACTCGTTCTTTCGTACTAAACCCTGTCACCAGGTTTCATGGAGCCACCCAAGATCATGTCGTTGGCACCAGCTGGACCTCATCGTCACAAGGCGAGCCTCTACAAACAGTGTCCAAATCACAAGCAGCTTCCACTGTGCGGACTGCGACACCAACCACTCCCTGGTGTGCAGCAAAGTTAGACTCATACCAAAGAAGCTACATCACTCCAAGTAGAAGGGTCACCCGCGCATCAACACTAACAGAATTTCTTATCCACAGCTGTTACATAAGTTTCTAAATTCACTCAAAAAAAGCCCTCCAAAACACTCCTGCAGCGGATGCAGGGACGAAGTGGGCCCACATCAGAGACGCCATCTATGTCTCAGCAATGATCACCTTTGGCAAACGTGAGAAGCAGAATGCAGACTGGTTTCAATCTCACTTTGAAGAGCTGGAACCTGTCATAGCTGGTAAACACACTACACTGTTGAACTACAAGAAAGCCCCCAGCAAGTTAACATCCGTAGCACTTAAAAGTAGCCAGAAGCGCTGCAGTCAGGCGCTGTGCAAATGACTACTGGCAACACCAATGCAGTCATATTCAACTGGCCTCCGACACCAGAAACATAAGAGGAATGTATGATGGCATTAAGAGCTCTTTTGGGCCAACCATCAGGAAGATTGCCCCCCTCAAGTCTAAAGCAGGGGACACTATCACTGACCAACGCAAGCAAATGGACCGCTGGGTTGAGCACGACCTAGAACTGTACTCCAGGGAAAATGTTGTCACTGAAACCACCCTCAATGCAGCCCAGTCTCTGCCAGTCATGGATGAGCTGGATGAACAGCCAACAAAATCGGAACTCAGTGATGCCATTGATTCGCTTGCCAGTGGAAAATCCCCTGGAAAAGACAGCATTACCCCTGAAATAATCAAGAGTGCCAACCTGCTATACTCTCAGCACTCCATGAACTGCTTTGCCTGTGCTGGGATGAGGGAGCAGTATCACAGGACATGCGCAATGTCAATATCATCACCCTCTATAAGAACAAGGGTGACCGTGGTGACTGCAACAACTACTGTGGAATCTCCCTGCTCAGCACAGTGGGGAAAGTCTTCGCTCGAGTGGTTTTAAACAGGCTCCAGAAGCTGGCTGAGCGTGTCTACCCTGAGACACAGTGCGGCTTTCGAGCAGAGAGATCCACCATTGACATGCTGTTCTCCCTTCACCAGCTACAGGAGAAATGCCGCGAACAACAGATGCCCCTCTACATTGCTTTCATAGATCTCACCAAAGCCTTTGACCTCATCAGCAGACGTGGTCTCTTCAGACCACTGGCAAAGATCGGATGTCCACCAAAGCTAATAAGTATCATCACCTCATTCCATGACAATATGAAAGGCACAATTCAGCATAGCGGTGCCTTATCAGACCCCTTTCTTATACTGAGTGGCGTGAAACAGGACTGTGTTATCACACCTACACTATTTGGGATCTTCTTCTCACTGCTGCTCTCACATGCGTTCAAGTCTTCAGAAGAAGGTATTTTCCTCCACACAAGATCAGATGGCAGGTTGTTCAACCTTGCCCGTCTAAGAGCGAAGACCAAAGTACGGAAGATTCTCATCAGGGAACTCCGCTTTGCTGACGATGCTGTATTAACATCCCACATAGAAGAGTATCTGCAGAGACTCATCAACAGGACTGCAGCTGCCTGCAACAAATTTGGCCTAACCATCAGCCTCAAGAAAACTAACATCATGGGACAGGACGTCAGAAATGCTCCATCCAACAATATCAGTGACCAAGCTCTTGAAGTGGTTCAAGAGTTCACCTACCTAGGCTCAACTATCACCAGTAACCTGTCTCTCGAAGCAGAAATCAACAAACACATGGTCTGCTGCTATGTCCAGACTGACCAAGAGGGTGTTGGAAAATGGCGCACTGACATGGAACACAAGAGTGTTTCAAACCTGTGTCCTCAGTACCTTGCTCTACAGCAGCGAGGCCTGGATAACGTACGTCAGCCAAGAGCGACGTCTCAATTCATTCCATCTTCGCTGCCTCCGGAGAATCCTTGGCATCAGGTGGCAGGATCGTATCTCCAACACAGAAGTCCTCGAGGCGGCCAACATCCCCAGCCTACTGAGCCAGCGGCGCTCGAGAAGGCTTGGCCATGTGAGCCGCATGGAAGATAGCAGGATCCCCAAGGATGCATTGTACAGCGTGCTCGTCCATGTCTCCGCTTTAAAGACATTTGCAAACGCGACATGAAGTCCTGTGATATTCATCACAAGTCGTGGGAGTCAGTTGCCAGTGATTGCCAGAGCTGGCGGACAGCCATAAAGGCGGGGCTAAAGAGACTTAACAGTCGGCAGGAAAAAAGACAGAAGCGCAAGGAGAGCGCCAACTGTGTAACAGCCCTGACAATCAATTTTATCTGCAGCGCCTGTGGAAAAGCCGGTCACTGTAGAATTGGCCTTTATAGCCACTCCAGGCGCTGCTTCACAAACCACTGACTCCCTGTAGGCACTTACCCATTGTCTCTCGAGACAAGGAGGCCAAAGAAGAAGAATTGCCAAGGAAGTTACAAGAACACAAACCACATTAGGGCAGTAGCCAGAGAAAGTTAGAATTGCTAGTGTCTTGGCAATACAGCCTTCATGGGAAAATTGGCAGTTTTTATCTTCTAATAAAGGGAAATCATTTGTCGTTCTACAGCAGACAGCTCCAGGCATTAATATTCTATGTGTATGCAGACACACTTGCTTTGCCTCAACCAGAGCAGAACAAATGCCAGAGCAACTAACCTGTGCCATACTACTGTTTTCACATTTTATGTCTCTTGTAGCAGTTGCAAAACACGAAAGTCCAGCTTTTGATGGCAGATCAGGAGACCCATAAGTATGAGGTCTACACCGCAACCAGAATAGAGCAAGACATACATTGCACACTTGGCAGTCTTATCGACTGTGAAAAACTAGTACATCAAGAGTATTGCACAGAGCAGTGATGTAAAATGCAAAAATGTTTAAATTTAGAACACGTTATAGACGAATTAACCAGACTATAGAATTTCTATTATGTGTGCAACAGGTTTTTAAGTCACTTCACGGACTCCCAGAGCACCTATGATTTCTGTGGCCAAGAGGAGTCAGTGTTTCATTCATGTTGAGTGTGTTGCTGCCCCTCTTCCACTATGTGAAGGTGTTGCTCCTCAACTTCTGGCTGCACTTCAGTCCCATGGTCCTAATCTTTGGACAGCCTGTGCGGAGGTGGTGGGCAGATTGGAGGAGCTCTGTGTAGGACTCCTGCAGGGCCTGGTGAAGGTGTTGTGGGGGGAGGTGGTGAGGGCAGGGGGAGAAAGAAACATAAACAATGGTTTTCCGATAATTACCTCTGTTGGAAAATAAAATATATGGAGGGCAAGGAAAAAGTGTGTGACAGCAGCCTGGACTTAACTTATGACCTCATGATCAAACAGCCTACTGATGCTCACTGCCAAGTCTCAGTCATCCAGAATAGGCAAGGTAATGGAATCCAACTGGTAACTATGCAATCAACCCAATTCACAAGTGCAGAGGCTGTCAAAACCTATTAATAGCACATTTAAAAAGTATGCATTTTATGCTAGATAATGGGAGACAAATTATAAACAACCAAAAAAGCTTTCAGCCTCAATTCCAAGGAGGATGGACTGACATTCATTTTGCTTGCAGATGATTTCATGTAGCAAATTGTTCCCAGATCTGTCATCTTTTCATGCCAGCCTTTTCACAAACCAGCATCTTTTAGTTCCTTCCAACAATCTCTCTGTTGGTATTTGAAATGTCAGAGCGCGAGATAAGCTTTGCTCCCAGGAGTGAAAATTTATAAGCAACAGTAGGACAAAAATGTACCCAAGGCACCTAATGTGCAACACATAATAGATTGACAGTACCTCCTTTTGCATTGCCAAATACAGAGTTAAATATCTGACTCAGGTATTTTTTTTTTTTAATTTCTCTTGCTGACTGTCTTTATCTGCAATGCAATAATCAGGCTCCAAAAACATGAATTATGAAAGTTCCTTATCTCCTTGCGAGAAAAAAATGACTGGAGCTATGTGTGACCTGAAGAGCTGGAGATAAAATCTTCATCACAACACAGGAGAATGAGAATGCTCCTAATGTGCCTGCAGCAATGTTATTTCCATCTGCTTGTGCCAAGTTACAGATTCTAAATGCACAGAGGTACATTTCATTCTCAAAAGAATAGAAAGAGCCAAGCTTCCTGGAAGCCTATACTTATATCTAAGGTACACTTTGAAAATTTGACAACATAATTCTCAAATTATTTAATAGCCGATGGCAAAAAACCAAAGGGACGAAATGTTGTAAGTGCTCAAATTACAACATCCAATTAGGCAAGAAAGCAGAGGTTTATCAGAATGAGGAATGGTTTATCACAGGTGGCTATTGAGACTGACAAGAATGATACAGCAGTGAAGGTAGCTGGTCGGCTCATTGTGCCTGTGCTGCCTCTTTAAAAAAGCTATACCATTAATCCCATTTGCTTATTCTTTCCCCATAGCCCTGCAATTTCTTCATTTTCAAGTATTTATCCAATTTCCTTTTGAAAGTTACTATTAAATCTGCTTCCACCATCCTTCCAAGCAGCGCATTCCAGGTCATAACAAAACGCTCCATAAGAAAAATTCCCATCTCCCTTCTGCTTCTTTAGTCAGTTACCTTAAATCTGCACCCTTTAGTTACTGACGTGCATGCCATTATAAACAGTCCCCCCACCCCCACCCGATTTACCTTCTTAAAACCCCTCATAATGTTGAGTTTCTCTATTAAATCTCCCCTTAACCTTCTCTGCTCCAAGAAGAATGGTCACTGCTTCTCTAATCACACCACATAACTGAAGTGTAACATAAATAATAGTAGGAGATTTCAACTTCCCCAATATCAACTGGAATAGTCTTAGTGCAAAAGGTTTAAAGGGGGCGGAATTCTTAAAATGCATACAGGAGAGCTTTTTGAGCCAGTACGTAGAAAGTCCTAAAAGAGAAGGGGCACTACTGGGCCTAATCCTCGGGAATGAAGCCGGACAAGTAGCAGAAGTGTCAGTGGGAGAACATTTCGGGGATAGTGACTATAACTCTAAAATTTAAGGCAGTTATGGAAAAGGACAAAGATGTTCCGGAAATAAAGGTACTGAATTGGGGGAAGGCCAATTTTAATATGATAATACAGGATCTGGACAAAGTGGACTGGGAGCAGCTACTTGTAGGAAAGTCTACATCAGACCAGTGGGAGTCATTCAACGAGGAAATAGCGAGAGTTCAGAGCCAACATGTACCCGTTAAGGTGAAGGGTAGGACCAACAAGTCCAGGGAACGCTGGATGTCAAAGGATAAAGAGGATTGGATCAGGAATAAAAAAAAGGAGGCTTATGGCAGATTCAGAGCACTGAAAACAGAGGCACTGCAGGAGTATAGAAAGTGTAGGAGGGTACTTAAAAAAGTAATTAGGAGAGCAAAGAGGGGACATGAAAAAACACTGGCGGGCAAGATAAAGGAAAATCCTAAGGCGTTTTATAAGTATATTAAGGACAAGAGGATAACCAGGGAAAGAGTAGGGTCCAAAGTGGCAATTTGTGTGTGGCGCCGGAGGACATAGGTGAGGTTTTAAATGATTACTTTTCATCTGTGTTCACTATGGAGAAGTACGATGTAGGTATAGAGATCAGGGAGGCAGACCGTGATATACTTGAACAAATTAGCATTGAAAGGGAGGAAGTATTAGCTGTTTTAGCAGGCTTAAAAGTGGATAAATCCCCAGGCCCAGATGAAATGTATCCCAGGCTGTTATGTGAGGCAAGGGAGGAGATTGCAGGGGCAGTGATACAAATTTTCAAATCCTCTCTGGCCACAGGAGAGGTACCAGAGGATTGGAAGACAGCAAATGTGGTACCATTATTCAAGAAGGGTATCAGGGTAAACCAGGTAATTACAGGACGGTGAGTCTAACATCAGTGGTTGGGAAACTATTGGAAAAAATTCTGAGGGACAGAATTAATCTCCACTTGGGGAGGCAGGGATTAATCAGGGATAGTCAGCATGGTTTTGCCAGGGGGAGATCGTGTCTAACTAACTTGATTGAATTTTTTGAGGCGGTGACTAGATGTGTAGATGAGGGTAAACCAGTTGATGTAGTCTACATGGACTTCAGTAAGTCTTTTGATAAGATCTCGCATGGGAGATTGGTTAAGAAGGCAAGAGCCCATGGGATCCAGGGCAAGTTGGATCCAAAATTGGCTTAGTGACAGGAGGCAGAGGGTGATGGGGTCGAGGGTTGGTTTTGCAAGTGGAAGCCAGTGATGTACCACAGGGATCGGTGCTGGGTCCCTTGCTGTTTGTAGTGTACATTAATGCTTTAGACATGAATACAGGAGGTATGGTCAGTAAGTTCGCGGATGACACGAAAATTGGTGGTGTCGTGAATAGTGAGGAGGAAAGCCTTAGATTACAGGACAATATAGATGGGATGGTATAGATGGGCGGAGCTGTGGCAAATGGAATTTAATCCTGAGAAGTGTGAGGTGATGCATTTTGGGAGGACTAACAAGGCAAGGGAATATACAATGGATGATAGGACCCTAGGAAGTACGGAGGGTCAGAGGGACCTTGGTGTACTTGTCCATAGATCACTGAAGGCAGCAGCACAGGTAGATAAGGTGGTTAGGAAGGCATATGGGATAATTGCCTTTATTAGCTGAGGCATAGAATATAAGAGCAGGGAGGTTATGATGGAGTTGTATAAAATGCTAGTTAGGCCACAGCTGGAGTACTGTGATCAGTTCTGGGCACCTCATTATCAGAAGGATGTGACTGCACTGGAGCGGGTGCAGAGGAGATTCACCAGGATGTTGCCTGAGCTGGAGCATTTCAGCTATGAAGAGAGATTGAAAAGGCTAGGGTTGTTTTCCTTAGAGCAGAGAAGGCTGAGGGGAGATATGATTGAGGGACACAAAATTATGAGGGGCATTGATAGGTTAGATAGGAAGAAACTTTTTCCCTTAGCAGAGGGGTCAATAACTAGGGGGCATAGATTTAAGGTAAGGCACAGGAGGTTTAAAGGGGATTTGAGGAAGAATTTTTTCACCCAATGGGTGGTTGGAATCTGGAACGCACTGCCTGAAGATGTGGTAGAGGCAGGAACCCTCACAACATTCAAGAATTATTTAGATGAGCACTTGAAATGCCACAGCATACAAGGCTACGGGCGAAGTGCTGGAAAATGGGATTAGAACAGTTAGGTGTTTGATGGCCGGCACAGACTCAAAGGGCCTGTTTCTGTGCTGCATAACTCTATGGCTCTGTGACTCTATAAATGAAAAGTACTTTTAAAGATTTCAGGGTACACTGAGAGGGTGGGACTAGAGGCCTACAGCCAATAGTTTTAAGAGAAGAGTGAGCACCAACAAAAACAACAGACAGTATTGCTGCCTTCGATGATTCATAAGAAGATGGCCATTGTACTTCTGCTTTCGTCCTAATATTAACCTAGTGTGGAAATAGCAGTATAATACGCTAACAGCAGCAAAAAAATGCTGGAAAAACTCAGTGGGTTAATCATGTCTGTGGAAAGAACAAATAATTTAGAGGCCCGGATTTTGCAGTAATATTGATAGCAAGACTGTCAGTGTTTGCTGTCATTACTCATCTGAAAATGACAGTAGCTTCTGGAGTCCACACATTCGCAGTTAAATGCAGAAATTTCAAAGTTGATGTCAAGGATTTTATGC
This sequence comes from Heterodontus francisci, assembly GCF_036365525.1. NCBI lineage: Eukaryota > Metazoa > Chordata > Chondrichthyes > Heterodontiformes > Heterodontidae > Heterodontus > Heterodontus francisci. Next base: position 55,432,077 of record NC_090392.1, on the reverse strand, counting down.
TTCTCCATAGAATGTGCTGAAGTCTCCACCGACTGTCATCAAGTAGAAATCATTGAACTGATTAGAACTTTTGCTTTTATGCTGTAATATCATGAATAACCCCTGAAAAAGATCTGCATTATTGAGGTGTAAATGAGTTGTTAATGGCATACTAAGTCATAGCTATTACTGAAGAACCTATTTGGCCCTGCAAAACTAATTTTATACTTGTGCAATGTTAATTTTTTCCATTCTGATAAAAATTCCAAGTTTTTTGTTATAATTTTAAAAACAACTATGATATTTCAGCTTCTAATGTGTATATCTCGATCATTTATTTCACTGTCTGTAAAATGCAATTAAATGTCAAGGATAATCGGTGCATTTTACTTCCTGGTTTGCTGTTTGAGAGAATAATTTAATGTGATTGGCTGCTTACCCTGTTGCTGGATGCCTGGTGATTCCCTTGACTTGGCGCCAGATTCAAACTAACATTGGGAAGGGAAAATTCACACCAAAGAGGTAGCTAGATTTTTGTAGGCAACTTTCTTAGGGGTCAGCATGATGAGTGCCATCTCTGCACCACTGACCACAAAATCTAGGCCATTGCTTCAGGTACAGACCCTTCATCAGAACACACCCGAAACAGAAACACACCTCTCCTCTCCACAGATGCTGACTGGACTGTGGACTGTTTCCAGAATGTTGTGTTTTTGTTTTAGAATCCCAGCATCTAGAGTTTTTTTTTCCTGTTTCATTTCCATCATATAATTTGGGTGTCAATGGCTGCACTGAATCTTGAGCACACTTAACAGATTTGAGTCCACTTCAAGTATGTAGCCTCACACTGTTTGGAGACTGAATCAGGTGCAGCCTAATGTGAGACCATTTCAAAGCCACGTTCTCCCTGCCCCAAGAGTTGCCAAACATCAAAACAGTCAGTGCACCTCATAATTGTGATTTTTTAAAATGATCTTAAAACCTGAAGAAAGTACATGAAGGCCCACACCGCCTAAGATAAAATCTCATCTATTCATGGGGAGGAAAGCGCATACACACACAAAGATACATACAGAGGTTGTTGCAGTATTTAGTGCAACCCATTGAGTATTGCAGCTGGCATTGTAACTCAGTTGCCAACTGATATCGTGTTCTGCAAGTATCCATCCAAAATTGGTAATGACGCCTTAAAATTGGGCCTTGGTCATGTGTAATGTACAAGGTGAAAACTAATCTCTTACCTCCTAAAAACAGTGGAACACGGTCAATGAGGGATCCCTTCTTACACCATTGTCAGTATCAAATAACTGGAAGGTTGGCATGATTGGAGAATGACAAACTGAGGGGGTGACAAAAATGATGAGTAAACTTCTATTAATCAACAGCAGTGCAATTCTGATGTTGAATTGTTACCTTGTAATGTTAGTTACTGTTATTCTTCACTTGCACTTCATTGCCCCCACAGCCTCCATTTGAAAGGAGGTAACACAACATTAACCTACATTTTAAAGCCATAACAGAAGCCTGGAGCCCAGGTGGGCTCCACATCTGCCACTGAAGCAACCGGTCACCTGGTCTCACCAAGCAGTTGGGCCACCAAGGAGTTGCCCAGTGAATGAGAGACCAGTCAAAGGAAGGAAAGAACTTGCATTTATTTAACACCTCCAGGTTTCCCCAAAGCATTTTACAGCCAAGAAAGTACTTTTGAAGTGTACATTGTACAATGTCCTCTACATTGGGGAGACCAAATGCAGACTGGGTGACCGCTTTGTGGAATACCTCCACTCAGTCTGAAAGCGTGACCCCGAGCTTCTGGATGCTTGTCACATCAACACTCCCCCTCTGCTCTCATGCCCACATCTCTGTCCTGGGATTGCTGCAATGTTCCAGTGAACATCAACGCAAGCTTGAGGAACAGCATCTCATTTACCGATTAGGCAAGCTACAGCCTGCCGGACTGAACATTGAGTTCAATAATTTCAGAGCATGACAGGCCTCCCATGTTACGTTTATCTTTAGTTATTTTTTCTTTTTTTTTTGTGTTCATTTTATTTTAGTTTGTTCCGTTTGTTTCTACTGTGCCTACCCACTGTTTTTTTCATGTTTGTGCTTGTTTGTTCAGTTTTCAGTCCATTAACACCCTATCTGTACTAATGCTTTGTCTTTCAGAACACCATTAACATACTGTTTGCCTTTGCTCCATGACCTTCTGGTCAGCTATTCTGTGACCTTGTCCTATCAATACCTTCTCTTTTGTTATCCCTTGCCCCACCCCCACTTTACTTGCTTAAAATCTTTTACATTTCTAATATCTGCCAGATCTGAAGAAGGGTCACTGACCTGAAACATTAACTCTGCTTCTCTCTCCACAGATGCTGCCAGACCTGCTGAGTTTTTCCAGCACTTTCTGTTTTTATTTCAGATTTCCAGCATCCGCAGTATTTTGCTTGTACTTTTGAAGTGTAAGTCGTTGTGCTAATGTAGGAAACTTGGCAGCCAATTTGCTCAAAGCAAGGCCCCACAAACAACAAGGTTCTAATGAACAGAAATCTGTTTCTTCCGTGATGTTGGTTATGAGATAAGTATTGACTAGGGTACCAGGGAGAACTTCCCTGCTGTTTTTCAAAATAATGCCATGAGATTTTCCACACCTATTGGAGGGAACAAGCGAGACCTCGTTTTGACATCTCATCTCAACTCCCAGTGTTGGGAGGCCCCACCCCTTCCTATATAACCTTAGCTTCTGATCTGAGCTGCAGCCCTTCAACTGCAAACCCTCCAGAGCTTTGGCTGATGTCTACTGGAAAGACCACAGATACTTGGCCTCCTCGTGACTGTGCCAATGTGCGGCCATGATGCATTGCAGAATCACTGCAACAAATAACATCTCAAAATCTGGACCAGCCAGCCCCTACAGACAAGGGCCCAATGAACAGAACACATCCGAGAACCAATTGTTGTAACTGAAACTAATCACATTCCACCAAAGTTAACTCCATGCCTCATTGTTCATGCTACTGCCATGACAGTTGCTCACCTATCCCACTCCAGGAAAAGTGGTGTGCTATTTTTACAATTGCAATGTATTTTTTAGATGAACTGATTGTGGTGGGCACGCAGTGTAAAACTGAGGTATAATGAGATATATATTGAAGGTAATGATATAAAACCTGACGTCACAGGGCACGGCTTAATTAGTTTTATAGTATCTCAGCATTACAATAATGATTCAAGTGTTGATGTCCTTGATTTCTCAAAAGTGTTGAGCTGAACCAACTGGGCCAATTACAATTCTGCAGCCGGCGTAGAACAGACACCAAAACTCCACATTTATGATGCATCAGTATTTAATGGTCCGTTATTTCCCGCATGTTTCATCTGATTGAGGGAAACAGTTCAGCCATGGCTCAGTCAAAGGCCAACTACTTGGCATTTTGTTATGATATAACAAAACTATTACCATGAAATGAGATATTTGAAGATGCAATACCTGGTAAAGTACTTTCAAACAGAATGAAATTTTAATTAAAAGTACAAGACATTGAAAAGCTTTTTTTTTTAAAGTTGTACTTTAAGGCTTCACAATAGCACATTCTATATCCTCTAAACTATTTTGCATCTTCCATGAGCCCAGAAAACCCAGCCCATGAAGTACTTTTGAAGTATCGTCACTGTTGTAATGTGGTAGCCAATTGGTGCACAAGGTCCCACAAGCAGCAATGAGATACATAATCAAATAATCTGTTTTTATAAGCAGCATTGATTGAGGCACACGTCATGGCCAGGTCAAGAGGCAAACTCCCCTGTTTATCTTTGAATAGCATCATGGATCTTTTCTAGCAGTCTGAAGAGACCACGTCTGCTGACGAGGTCAAAGGCTTTGGTGAGATCAATGAAAGCAACGTAGAGGGGCATCTATTGTTCTCGTCATTTCTCCTGTAGCTGGCGAAGGGAAAACAGCATGTCAATGGTCGATCTCTCTGCTTGAAAGCCACACTGTGCGTCAGGGTAGACACGCTCGGCCAGCTTCTGCAGCCTGTTTAAAGCCACTCGAACGAAGACTTTCCCCACTATGCTGAGCAGGAAGATTCCACGGTAGTTGTTGCAGTCACCGTGGTCACCTTTGTTTTTGTAGAGGGTGATGATACTGACATCGCGCATGTCCTGTGGTACTGCTCCCTCATCCCAGCACAGGAAAAGCAGTTCGTAGAGTGCTGAGAGTATAGCAGGCTTAGCACTCTTAATTATTTCAGGGTAATGCCGTCCTTCCCAAAGGCTTTTCCGCTGGCCAGAGAATCAATGGCATTACTGAGCTCCGATTTTCCTATCCTGAGTAGCGTGAAACAGGGCTGTGTTTGGGATTTTCTTCTCCCTGCTGCTCTCACATGTGTTCAAGTCTTCTGAAGAAGGAATTTTCCTCCACGCAAGATCAGGTGGCAGGCTGTTCAACCTTGCCCGTCTAAGAGCGAAGACCAAAGTACGGAAAGTCCTCATCAGGGAAATCCTCTTTTCTGACGATGCTGCATTAACATCTCACACTGAAGAGTGTCTGCAGAATCTCAGACAGGTTTGCGGCTGCCTGCAACGAATTTGGCCTAACCATCAGCCTCAAGAAAATGAACATCATGGGACAGGACGTCAGAAATGCTCCATCCATCAATATCGGCGACCACGCTCTGGAAGTGGTTCAAGAGTTCACCTACCTAGGCTCAACTATCACCAGTAACCTGTCTCTCGATGCAGAAATCAACAAGCGCATGGGAAAGGCTTCCACTGCTATGTCCAGACTGGCCAAGAGAGTGTGGGAAAATTGCGCACTGACACGGAACGCAAAAGTCCGCGTATATCAAGCCTGTGTCCTCAGTACCTTGCTCGACGGCAGCGAGGCCTGGACAACGTATGTCAGCCAAGAGCGACATCTCAATTCATTCCATCTTCGCTGCCTCCGGAGAATCCTTGGCATCAGGTGGCAGGACCGTATCTCCAACACAGAAGTCCTCGAGGTGGCCAACATCCCCAGCTTATACACCCTACTGAGTCAGCGGCACCTGAGATGGCTTGGCCATGTGAGCCGCATGGAAGATGGCAGGATCCCCAAGGACACATTGCACAGCGAGCTCGCCACTGGTATCAGACCCACCGGCCGTCCATGTCTCCGCTTTAAAGATGTTTGCAAACGTGACATGAAGTCCTGTGACATTGATCACAAATCGTGGGAGTCAGTTGCCAGCGATCGCCAGAGCTGGCGGGCAGCCATAAAGGCGGGGCTAGAGTGTGGTGAGCCGAAGAGACTTACCAGTTGGCAGGAAAAAAGACAGAAGCGCAAGGGAAGAGCCAACTGCGAAACAGCCCTGACAACCAATTTTATCTGCAGCACCTGTGGAAGAGTCTGTCACTCTAGTATTGGCCTTTATAGCCACTCCAGGCGCTGCTCCACAAACCACTGACCACCTGCAGGCACTTACCCATTGTCTCCCGAGACAAGGAGGCCAAAGAAGAAGTAGTATCAAGGAATCCTTTATGTCAGCCTGAGTGGGTAAATGGGGCCTTGCTTTCCTCATCTGAAGGAAGACACTTCAGACAGTGTAGGACTCCCTCAATACTGCACTGACATGTGGCTTAGATTATATAGTCAATTTTCTGGAGTGGAGCTTGAATCCTTAACTCCATGAACCCACAATTTTTTGACTCAGAGAAGTATGCCACAATCGAGTGAAGATGAACACCTTCCATCATCAATCACTGTCAAAGCCCAAATGAAGGAACATGGGAAAAAAGGACGCCATTCATCCTCTTGAGCTTGTTCCAACATACTATAAGATCATGGTGGAGCTGCACCTTAACTCCAGTTACCTGTCTTTTTTCTACATCCCTTGATAACCTTTATCTGACAAAAATCTTCCTATCTCAGTCTTAAACATTTCAATTGAGCCCACATACATAGCATTTTTGGGGGAGAGAGTTTGAGTTCTATGGTCCTTTGTGTGGACAAAATGCTTCCTAATGTCACTCCGAATTGGAATAAAAACAAGTAGTGTTGGAAATACTCAGCAGATCTGGCAGCATCTGTGGAAAGAGAAGCAAAGTTAACGCTGCCAGCACTTTTTGTTTTTATTTCAGATTTCCAGCATCTGCAGTATTTTCCTTTTATTTTAGTGTTTAATTCACTTCTAATTGGCTCAGCTCTAATTTTAAGATGATGCCACTTTGCACTAGATCTCCTAACCAGAGAAAATGGTCTCTTTGCATCTATGAAGGAAGATTGTTTAAATTTACTTTGTAACTGCCAGCAACAAATGTCATGCTATCACAAAAGGCTATCACAAAATACACATTATTAGAGTTACCAGGAAGGCAACTCCTTGACTTGCAACTAGAAGGTTAGTTTCAGCCAAAGGGTTCAGTCCTAGTTTTTATATTCATGCTTGATTTTTTTTTTTAAGAAGTGCTGTTTTCCTAGAGACAATGTAATGGATTTCAATGCGGAACTTGTAACAATGGAATAAATAGTGTTCAACCGAGTTACTGAAATATCCATTTAATTCCACCCAAATATATCTACACAACTGATATAGCCCACTATATGCTCTTCTATTGATTTAGTTATTTTCCTCAGAAAGTCAATGGCCTCCCCACTCCTGAGAAATGGTTGAAAATACAGCATTTTTTAAGGTCAGTTCTGCAGCCTATTTTTCTGCCCAATTTAATGAAGTAATGACATATTTGAATTTTCATTTTGGATGTTATTTGAACATTTATTGCAAAGTTTATGCTGTGCTCAAACTATTATATTTTACAATACCACTGATGTCAAATTCTAATGCAGCTACATAGCATAGATTCACATGTTAGAACAGCACTTTGCCACTTCTCAATATTCGGTCACATTGTGAAATCGGCACACTCCCATGTTTCATAATTCATGAATAGATTAAAATGCAGGAATATCTATGAACAGGATTAAATCAATGAGTTGGGGTGATGTTGGGGTCTTTGCAACCTGGGCAACTGCATGGGATCCCCAGCGAATCTACTGAAAGTGTACAGATAGGCAATGGTAGCATTTGATCATTTTGTCAAGTATTTTTATCCTACCAGTTGCGAGCATGCCATTTTGTGTGTGCAGATCTGACACCAGATTGAGTAGGTCGTATTTAGCATTGTTGAATCAGATTGTAGGGACTCCAAACCAGACCTCTGAACAAGCAAACACCGTCTCTGGTTTTTGACCCCTTGCTCATTTGAACACCCTACTTCTGATGCAGGCAATGTACTCTCCCCTAGGAATAGCCACGTGTTAGGTTCAAATCTATTGAGTTAAAAACAGGAGAGACAGAGAAAATGGGAGAATATTGTATGAAACACAAACTACAAGGTAGGCATGAATAAGGCACTGATACAACAATTTTTGAAGTACAACTGAAAGTGTATTTCACAACTTACCTCCTTTAAAGCACATCAAAGATACTCAAAATTTGCACAGTGGAGAGCTAAAACTTAAAAAGGGAACTTCAAATTACATAACCTATAAACTCAATTCTTAATCATCAATGATGGTCAGGCTGCAAATCTTTTACAGACTTTATTGACTACACAATGAATGACTGCATTTGAAGAGAGAGAGTTGCTATTCCCCAGTGTTAAGCTACAGAGTAGTTTAATGTTTGCAGTACTTAGTCTAGGCATCTTTGCGTTTGTTCCAAGCCCTAAGATTTTGTACAAAAGAAGTGAAAATGAGGACATGCTTCATGAGCTTTTAAAGCAACACTCAGGAATTTTAAAAAATCTGCATGACAAAAGCAGTTTCGTTTTTAGCAGTATATTTATTCATAACCAATTTCCCCTTTCTGCAACAGAGAAAAGGCATAAAGTGAATGAAACAAACAATTGTCAATGCTAGTCATCTGAATTTTGCATTCACCCAGTTTACAGTCTCATGTTATAGAAAATGCTACTCTATACCGATCACAGTAAGTATAGACCTAAAGACATCATCATTTTCCTCTATCTGTCTTTAATTTGTTGTCCCTGCAGAGTGATTGCTTTCACTACACACTGGAAGTAGTCTTCCTCTGTGTAATGTGCACTGTGAAACTATAACGCTATTTCAAACAGGTAGAATTTAGTTACACGCAGCTCACAGAAGAAATATTCCCCCACCGCTTCTTTAAATCTCTTTAGTTTCCATACAAAGTCCCAAATGTGCTGGCAATAGCAAAACAGAAAGATGAAAATGCTGGAAAGCAGGTATCAGAAACTGCTGAAAATATGGACAGGTCATCAGTTCAGGGGTCAATGCTCAATGCTGACCAAGAGTGGTCACCAAAGATTAGTTTGGCTTGTCACTTTACAGATGCTGATTGGCTTGTTGTTCATTTCCAGTGTTTTCCATTTTCATTGCTGCTTTAAAGGATTTGCTATATTTTCTCTTTCATTCCATGTAAATGCATTTGTCCTCCTAAACTATGCAAAGGAACAAAGATACAGCGCCAAACAAATGGCTGTGAATGCTAAGACAATTGAAGCATTTAAGACTGAAAAAAATGGATTTTTGTGAGGTGAGGTTATCAATGGATAGGGAGAAAAAGCAGACAACAGGAGTTGAGGTACAATCAACTGTGAAATAATTCAATAGAAGAACAGGCTCGAAGGGCCTACTCCTAGTCCTAATGTTCCTATGTTTGAATAGCTATACCATATGAATTGATCATAAGACGCTGACACGATATCCACAGGCGACACAAGAAGCAACAGATAACCACTCCTAAGAAATCCAACGATATAAAGATTATAGCTCAAGTACATGCTTCATGAACACAATGCATCTTGTTATTTAGATGAAGTTGATAAACCATTCGAGCTTTGCTGTCAGGGCGAAGGACATTATCCAAACATCTCATGTGCCAATTCCTTGTAATACATACCAAGCAATGCATCAAACTAAAGGTCACAGTCCTGTTGGATACTTGCACAGTCCAAGTCTCTGGAATCCTGGGTTGTACTAAAACAGCTACCTATGCTACTACAGAATACATGATATGAAACAATGTTAAGAGGCAGCAAGTATGAAAGGATTGTAATAGTGCAGCCTGCACATGACAGGATAAAGCTGATTCCCTGGTGTTGCCACTGCATAAATAACATCTGAACAGCGGCTTCTTTTAACTGTAGTAGGAAGTTTAAGACAATTTTACTACAGCACATAGAATAAGTTTTACTGCATATACGTTATCGTTTGCAGAGACTAAGAAATGTACATAATCATAGAAAGTTGCACCAGAGGTCTAGCAAAAGAACCAGGGGAGGGTCAGGGGAAAGAGGAGATTTTTTTTTACGAGGAGAGTTATGATGATCTGGAATGCAGTGCCTGAATGGGTGCTGGATGCAGTTTCAATGGTAACTTTCAAAAGGGAATTGAATAAATACTTGAATAGCAGTGCTATGGGGAACAGCAGGGGAGTGGGATTTATTTGATAGCTCTTTCAAGTGGGCACAATGAGCTGAAGGACCTCCTTCTGAGCTGCATGATTCTATACAGTCATTTGAAATACATCCGCAATACAACTTAACACTGTTGGGGTGTAAAACATAAAGCATGATCCGATTCATATCAAACTGGCTAAGTTTTGCGTTTTTCCCCCCAAAAAATAATTTAAATATTTGGGTTACGTCACAACTGCATCATATATCAGGGATAGGGAAGAGCTATTTGGTTGAAATGTGCTAACATTTCAAACAGTATATTCTGTATTTAAAATTCCAAATCTACCAAGAATGTACAGAATTCAACAACCATGGGCACTGATTCAAAATCTAATTAAGTTCATGATTTGAGACCCATAACTGTTTTTGAGAGGTTGTGGAAAGGAATGAGGGGAGTGAGGAATCAGTCTTGAATACTGCATGTATTTACACACCATCTTTCAAGTATCAAGGTCAAGTTTCAGTTCTTAAAGGGAACTGCAAAAACTGAACAGTGACATTATGTACCAAAGTGGAGCAAAAAAGGCCTTAGTCAATCTGCCTTTAAAAATGATTAACAATTCTGTTCCCTGTAGCAGCGTACATCAGATGAGCAATCCCTCAATTTACATTGGGTGGAGTTTCAGGAACCATATCTATTCAAATATCTCATAACTTAGGTTTTTAAGAACGGATGAAATCAAAACTTTTTTTTATTCATTGGATGTGGGTTTCTCTGGCAAGGCCAGCATTTATTGTCCATCCATAATTGTCCTTGAACTAAGTGGCTTGCTATGCCATTTCAGAGGGCATTTAAGCATCAACCACATTGTTGTGGGTCTGGAGTCACATGTAGGCCAGACCAGATAAGGATAGCAGATTTCCTTCCCGAAAGGACATAAGTGAACCAGATGGGTTTTTACAACAATTGACAATGGTTTCATGGCTACCATTAGACTAGCTTTAATTTAAATTCCAGATCTATTAACTAAATTCAAATTTCACCATCTGCCATGGTGGGATTCAAACCCTTACCCCCACAGCATCAGCCTGGGTCTCTATCACTATGCCAGTGATATTACCACTACGCCACTGCCTCCCCCTAAGTTTGCTGTGAAAAATACAGGAGTTGGTATCCTCGTAATCAAACTCTCGCATTCCATCTTTTAAACCATTAAATGCTCAACTCTGATCAACCTGTTGATGAATTGATTTGCTTCCATTGTATTTCTGAAGTCTGTTAACAATCTTCATACAGTTAAAAGCAGACACATATCAACACATTTTCACTTTGACAAAATAGGAGTCTTCATTTAGGAATATGATGAAATTTTCCAAAGGGTTAACTATCAATTAATAGTGAACTTCAATCCTTGGGATCAGGCTCTGCTGTGTCAAGGCTTAGATGGTCTATTCTATGCACTAGTGATAGGTAGAATATTGGTTAAAGTGCACCAATGGAACCATTAAAATCCTGACAAAAGCAATACGCTTGCCATTATATACTTCCCAGATAAAAATGTCCATAAATTTATTAATGCAATGTAATGTAATGTTATTTCAAGCAATCTAATGGTGTAAACTCAAATAAAGGGATATCATCCAACAAAAAGGCTGTATAAAGCCAAACGCAAACGTGTTCAACAGAAAGCAAAAACTAAATGTACTGTATAGATTGTGGTGCAAACCAGCTGGGCACAAGAAGATGCTGTGAAATTAGACACCATTTACGATAGCAAGCTAAGTCCTCTGTCTGTAAGGCACTGAACTGGAAACTGCTGACATCAAGGGGCTAAGTGAATACTGAAATATGCTCACTAACACTGCACAGAAACTCCTACGCATCTCAGAGTATCAAGCGTTTTACACCATGGATAACAAATTAACAGCATTTTAATAGAGGTAACAACAGCTGCCCTTTTTTATTTTTAGCAAGGATTGTTACACAACAGAACTCTCAGAAAAGCAGTGTGCTACACTCGTCAACTAGTTTTAATGACCAGACAACTGGATTATAGAAGAGGCTGTCAGAGCACGGATTATCAACTCTGTCACTAGGAACAAACAATTGGTTAGCCAGCTCAGATTGATTAGTGACTTATAATTGGCTTACAGGAAAACAATTGTTTGAATTTTCACGAAGCTGATAAATCTGCAGATTAGGTTGACCCATTTATCAACATCAGATTATAAACACAATTCAGTTAGCCTCTCATTCTGTCTGCTTACATCACAGGTCAACATTTCTCACAAAAGCATAATTATTGCATTTCTTTGATATGCATCATGAAACTTGATTGTTATGAACACTGGACTTCATAACATGATTATGGGCTGGATTTTATGATGGGCAGGGGGGAGCCATCCACCAGCCGAAAGGTCGGTGGTGATCCCGCCTCTGCCAGGCCTGGGGAACCAGACTGGATTTAACAGTCCTCAGGCCCTTAATTGGTCTTGGGTGGGACTTCCACCTCATTGAGGCAGGAAGTCCCACCTAATTGAGCTGCTGGCCAATCAGCACCACCGGTAGCGGTAGCCACTGCTGGGACTGCAACCCAGCTTCAGGATGAAGACAACGACAGCACCGGAGAAGAGGTAAGTTTTTTGGGTCTCACCGGGGGCAATTGGTCAGACCCCGCTGAGGCAAGGGGTCGGTTAATGGGGTGAGAGGAGGTGGTTCTGTTGGGTATTGAGGGCAGTTAGGCTTTCGGGGGCACAGGGTGCCCTCTGTGGGGCACAGGGTGCCTGATCAGGAGGGCCCCACCCCAGGCCGCCAGAAGGTCATCTAGTTTTATTAGGCAGCGTTTCTAATGCCTCAGCTGCCCGCCAGCCTACCGTAAAATCCCCATGGCAGCGGGCAGAGGCCCTTAAGTGGCCGTTAATTGGCCACATAAGGGCCTTGATTGGCCTGGGGTGGGCGGGCCATGTAAATTGGCAGCGGAGGCGGGAGAGGGCCGGGAAGGGCGCCCCCTGCCTCCAGCCCGCTCTTTTGGGGGATATAAAATTCTGGCCTACGTTTTAAAAATTGTGATTTTTTTTTTAGAAGCTTAAGATGAAGTCCGGAAGGTCAGGTGACCTCACATCCATGCTAAAGGACAAGATAGATCAAAGACTTTTTTTTAAATGAAAAAAAAAGAGACTGCAGGGGTTACCCCTGAAGAACAATGGGTTTTGCCCTCCCAGACTTTCAGGTCAACCAAGCAGCTGTTAACACCTGCAAACAATGGAAGGCCCAGATGGCTCTGTGAAACCAAACTTCTGGACTTTGCATATTGCAACAGGACAAACAAGACAATAAGCTATTGGGCTGAAATTTACACTCCCGCTGCCGAAATCGGCAGCGGGTGAAGACAATGGCACATTGTGGTGCAACCACGATATTAAGTGCAGCAACTCATTTACTAGCCGGGGCGGGCTGTCCCCCAATGACTTGGTGGGGACGGGCTGTCCGTCCCCGGCAATGGCGTCAGCTGCCTGTGCGTAGGTGCTGACACCATTTTTAAAGGGCTTCGAGCCCTACCGTTCAAATATTTAAAGGAATAGTTAACAAAAAAATTAAATACATTTACTTTGCCCCCCTCCCACCCCCCAATAACCATAAAATTAATTGCCCTCTACCCCCCACAAAAACACTTACCTTTATCACCTGACCTTCCCCCCCAAAAGTGGGGGGGAAACCTAAAACCTTTCCCACCATCCCCTACACCATTGATGTTTCTTTGACCCCGTTCCCCCAACACCCCGCACTGAGAAATTTACGTCCTTCCCCCTCCCAACCAGTGTTCTGCCTTGTTTCCCCCGATGTGGATCCGAAGGCGAGGGAGTGCTGGCCAGCGGCACCAAGATTGCACCGGGACAGACGGCGGGAACATAATTATAATTAATTCATTGATTCATTGTTTGTAATTTATTTAAATATTTAAATGGTGATCCTGTCGCCGAGCAGCAAGGAGGCGCCATGAGGTCGGCAATATTGGGCTGGGCCCTCCTGGCGTTGGGGTGCATGGCGGCCCTCTCCTGGAATCTTTAAAATTCAGCCTATTGAGTTTTGAGTCACGATAAATTTAACAGATTTTCTGAAGGCAGACAGGCTCTAAGAAGGGAACTCAGTGGTAGCAGCCTCCGAGCAGGCTGTAAGGAGGACAACCAGCTGTGGCAGCCAAGAGAGAGAGACGGAGCGAGAGAGAAAGACAGAGACAGAGTGCGAGAGAGAGACAGAGATGGAGAAAGAAAAAGTAATACTTGCTCTCAGAAGCCTGATACAGCAAAAGGCTGTGAAGACTCAAACCTGTTTTGAAAGTTGAAGCTTGTGAAGATGATAAACAGGAAAACCAGAATGCCTGTTTCACAGACATCCAGGTCAAAAGTACTTGGAGAAGTGAGCAAAGAGGACATTGATTTTTGAAAAGAAATGGGAGATCCAACTCATTGCAACTGGGAGGAGTTGGGACATTTAACCGCAAAGATTGCGCCATGAAAGAGGACTGTGTAACGTAGAAGTGTGGTGTGATGTATTCAAGTATTTTAATAAGTAAAGAGAATACCTTTCTGTGTAATCTGGGGTATCAGCTACTTACAAAGTACTAAATAATTAATGGGGATTTCCTTTCTTTTAGTTGCTGTAATATAAGCCTTAGAACATGGAATCTAGTGTAATTGTTTAAATTGGTTTGGGGGGGGTTTATATCTCGTATTTGTAACATTAACATTCTTACTGAGGTCATAACATGATGGTATGTGAATCAGAACAAGATTTACAATTACTTTTCATAAGAATTAATAATGACTTAAATGTCGATTAGAACAGTGCAGCACATAAATCTGAACCATTACTTACTGCACAATTTCCAAGTTTTGTCATCTTGTGGAATAATCCAAACACTATCGCTGAATGCTTAGACTTTTCTCCTTTACAAGATCATGTATCATGTTTATTAGAAAATCAAAATTTACCTTTAATTGACTTTAGTTTTTAAAAAATGCTCAAGTTACTGCGGATAGCCGAAAACTAGGTTACAGTGAGCAATTGGTTGGAGAGATTTATGGCTTGCTCTCTAATTTGCATTAGAAGTCAAAACATATCAGAAGATTATTGTGAGGGACTGCTGTAAGTGTGTACACATTTTTTTAAGATTCAATCAAAACTAACTGCAACATTGCATGTAATACATCACAAAACCACTGTACCTTGAGGTTTCATTGAGCTTCCTGCACACTCCACTGCAACAAAGAAGCAAAGTTCACCCAAGTGCTTCTAAACACCTGACACACAATAAATGCTAGATGCTTCCGAGTGAATTTAAGACTGACCTTTCATTGCAGCAGCTTATTCGGGAGCAGAGAGTGCGAGCGAGTGATCAGCTGGGAAGGTCAGTTTCAAAGTAAACTTAATTTCCTTTTGTTTTCGGCGGAGACCAGGGGGCTGCTGGGTAAGTAAAACCCTATATATTTGGGCCGTTTCTGAACCCGAGACACTACACGGGTAGTGTCTCCCACCCGCCCTCCTCCTCTAACCAAAAAAAAGGACTCGGTGGTGTGTAGATAAGGTAAGGCTTTTTCTATTTCTCTTTTTTTTTATCGTGTGATTGGTAAAAACTTTTCGTTCCTTTTTCATT
Organism: Heterodontus francisci; assembly: GCF_036365525.1. NCBI lineage: Eukaryota > Metazoa > Chordata > Chondrichthyes > Heterodontiformes > Heterodontidae > Heterodontus > Heterodontus francisci. The sequence continues at coordinate 55,417,021 of NC_090392.1, read as the reverse complement.
TAACTAAGTTAAGCTTAAGATTAAAAATGGCAGGAGATCTCAGACCCATGTCATGCTCCTCTTGCTCAATGTGGGAGCTCAGGGACATGGCTGATGTCCCTGACTCCTTCACGTGCAGGAAGTGTGTCCAGCTGCAGCTCTTGTTAGACCGCATGACGGCTCTGGAGCTGCGGATGGACTCACTTTGAAGCATGCGCGATGCTGAGGAGGTTGTGGATAGCACGTTTAGCGAATTGGTCACACCGCAGATCAGGATTGCTGAGGGAGAAAGGGAATGTGTGACCAAAAGGCAGAGAAAGAGCAGGAAGGCAGCGCAGGAGTCCCCTGCGGTCATCTCCCTCCAAAACAAGTATAAAAACTTTGGATACTGTTGAGGGAGATGGCTCACCAGGGGAAGGCAGCAGTAGCCAGGTTCATGGCACCGTGGCTGGCTCTGCTGTTCAGAAGGGCGGGAAAAAGAGTGGAAGGGCTATAGTCATAGGGGATTCGATTGTAAGGGGAGTAGATAGGCGGTTCTGTGGTCGAAAATGAGACTCCCGAATGGTATGTTGCCTCCCAGGTGCACGGGTCAGGGATGTCTCAGTTCGGCTGCAGAACATTCTGAAGGGGGAGGGTGAACAGCCAGTTGTCATTGTGCACATAGGCAAAAAACGGGATGAGGTCCTACAAGCAGAATTTAGGGAGTTAGGAGCCAAGTTAAAAAGTGGGACCTCAGAGGTAGTAATCTCAGGATTGCTACCAGTGCCACTTGATAGTCAGAGTAGAAATGAAAGAATAGTCAGGATGAATGCGTGGCTTGAGAGATGGTGCAGGAAGGAGGGGTTCAGATTTTTGGGACATTGGGACCGGGTCTGGGGGAGGTGGGACTATTACAAATTGGACGGTCTACACCTGGGCCGGACTGGAACCAATGTCCTTGGGAGTGCTTTTGCTAACGCTGTTGGGGAGGGTTTAAACTAATGTGGCAGGGGGATGGGAACCAAATGAGGTGGTCAGTGGACAGTAAGGAGGTAGTAACGAAAGCCTGTAAGGAACTAGATAATGAAGTCAGCGTGACTAAGGGGAAGAGTAGGCAGGGAGCAGATGATGAACACAAAAGGGAGTGGTGGTCTGAGGTGCATTTGTTTTAATGCAAGAAGTGTAGTAGGTAAGGCAGATGAACTTAGGGCTTGGATTAGTACCTGGGAGTATGATGTTATTGTTATTACTGAGATTTGGTTGAGGGAAGGGCATGATTGGCAACTAAATATCCCAGGATATCGATGCTTCAGGCAGGATAGAGAGGGAGGTAAAAGGGGTGGAGGAGTTGCATTACTGGTCAAAGAGGATATCACAGCTATGCTGAAGGACGGCACTATGGAGGACTCGAGCAGTGAGGCAACATGGGCAGAACTCAGAAATAGGAAGGGTGCGGTAATAATGTTGGGGCTGTACTACAGGCCTCCCAACAGCGAGCGTGAGATAGAGGTACAAATATGTAAACAGATTATGGAAAGATGTAGGAGCAACAGGGTGGTGGTGATAGGAGATTTTAATTTTCCCAACATTGACTGGGATTCTCTTAGTGTTAGAGGTCTAGATGGAGCAGAATTTGTCAGGAGCATCCAGGAGGGTTTTCTAGAGCAGTATGTAAATAGTCCAACTCAGGAAGGGGCCATACTGGACCTGGTGTTGGGGAATGAGCCCGGCCAGGTGGTTGAAGTTTCAGTAGGGGACTACTTTGGGAATAGTGATCACAATTCCGTAAGCTTTAAAATACTCATGGACAAAGACGAGAGTGGTCCTAAAGGAAGAGTGCTAAATTGGGGGAAGGCCAACTATACCAAAATTCGGCAGGAGCTGGGGAATGTAGATTGGGAGCAGCTGTTTGAAGGTAAATCCACATGTGATATGTGGGAGGCTTTTAAAGGGAGGTTGATTAGCGTGCAGGAGAGACATGTTCCTGTGAAAATGAGGGATAGAAATGGCAAGATTAGGGAACCATGGATGACAGGTGAAATTGTGAGACTAGCTAAGAGGAAAAAGGAAGCATACATAAGGTCTAGGTGGCTGAAGAAAGATGAAGCTTTGAAAGAATATCGGGAATGTAGGACCAATCTGAAACGAGTAATTAAGAGGGCTAAAAGGGGTCATGAAATATCTTCAGCAAACAGGGTTAAGGAAAATCCCAAAGCCTTTTATTCATATATAAGGAGCAAGAGGGTAACTAGAGAAAGGATTGGCCCACTCAAGGACAAAGGAGGAAAGTTATGCGTGGAGTCAGAGAAAATGGGTGAGATTCTAAACGAGTACTTTGCATCGGTATTCACCGAGGAGAGGGACATGAAGGATGTTGAGGTTAGGAACAGATGTTTGATTACTCTAGGTCAAGTCGGCATAAGGAGGAAGGAAGTGTTGGGTATTCTAAAAGGCATTAAGGTGGACAAGTCCCCAGGTCCGGAT